>NC_045645.1:27423858-27728161 GCF_009829145.1 Chiroxiphia lanceolata
CTCCAGGACTGAACACAGTGATTATTCTTTTAACCTAAAGACAGGTAGTTTTGAGAATCAAGACTGTGCAGCCTGAGAGACAGCTGGCACAGCAACCTACTGTTACCAGAGCACCAGCAAGGCTCCCTCCTGTCTGTCTCTCAAATAACAGGATGGCCTTTCCATTTAGGGGAAAATTTGTAACTTAAACATTAATGCGACAACGTGGAGAAAAGAAAACACAGACATAAACAAAGCAGCTATTAATGCAGTCATTGAAGGCAATACTCACCTCTTGGGTTTGAAGACAACCTTCTGCCCTCCTTCAAGTATTAGCAAAGCTTTCAGCTGCGTCCCTTTGTATCCCACGTCGGCTTTGATGATTCTCTTTGTGGTCATGGCGTGCATGACAGCCCCCAGCTCGGGGGTCTCCTCGGGATACACCTCCCGGGGCACCACCCACTGGGCCGCGATCTCCCAGGGGGACTGGAGCGTGTGCTCCAGCCGCGGGTCCAGCTCCACGTGCAGCCCGGCCATCATGCGCTGGAAGGCGCGCTGGTCCTCCCGGTTGGCAGCCGAGGTGTCCAGGTTGTCGATGAGGAACACCTTGGTGAAGATGAAGATGACGAGGAGGATGGCCAACAGCACAACCCGCTGCTTCAGCTTCATGGTGCCCTTCCACCCTTCTCCCCTGACCCTTTTCTTCCCAGCGTTCCAGGAAGTCTGTTGGAGATCAGGGTGAGGAAGGGGATGTTAGTTAATGGATTTCATTCCTAACTTGCATTGTCAAAGAGGTCTCGCCACTGAAGCATCTCCTGGTGCCCCTAAAAATAAGCAGAAAACAAACTTACAATGCTGCACGTTCCACCAAACTCAGAACTAAGTTTATGGACACTTGTATCCTAAAGCCCAAACATTTCTAATAAAACACATGAGTTTACTGCATTCCTGCACCCTTTCCACGATCTGCATGGAAGGGAAAATTGTTGGATGGCATCTCTGAGCAGCTGAAATCATGGCAGCTGCAGCTACCATGGGCAAGATTTTGCAGAGAGCTGTAGTTTCTAATTTCACACACACTCTTCCACTAGTATGAGATCCCATGATCACAGGTCACCTAAAGACCTGTCCCTCCAGAAAAGCTCTCAGGTAGATTTTAAGACAGCTGACAGCCAGCGAGAAAAGCTGCACAGCCTACTTTCCTAAAGGTACATAAGAGTAGAAGAGACTTATTGGTTTACTGCCTTTCATTTGCTGTCACTGTAATTTACTCAGATTCTTTTCCATTCTTAAAAAAAAAAAAAAGACAAAAAGGAGTGGGGCAAGGGATGACATCTCCACTTCCTTGTGGTTGACTAAGTACCTTGTGCAGTCAACTGTAAAACCCACAACCACAGAAAATATACAAAGTGTCTGCAATCTCAACCCCAAATTAACAAGAAGAAAGTCCCACACCACTAATACTGCCTCAGCATTAGTTCTCAGCAACCTCACCTGCAACAGTTAAAGCTCCATCTGTGTTTCTATATTTACAGTGGGCTGCATGACATGCCTCCCCCCTCAACCAGGCCTTGGCCAAGGCAAAGTTAGCAAATAAGGATCACAGAAGGCACCACCAACTGTATTTCAATGATGAGGACAGAAGTTACTTTTCTAATATTGGCTGAAGGTAGTCAAAACCCAAATGGAAAGGGACACTCAGGCACATCTCTGAGGAGCACTGGGAGCCAGCAGGGATTTCTCTTTGCACAAGCCATGCTAATCATGCAAACCCTGCACGGCCCCCTGAGCTGGGAAGGGCTGATACAGAAAAGCCTTCTCATGAGATTTAACAATAAGAGTATAAACCAGCCATTATTAATCATGTCACTGGAAAAACGACCTGCACAGGCTGAAGTTCATTTACCAGCAGCGATCACAGGACAGCCAGGCTACGCCTGACGAGGCACACACAGGTCACAGCCATCAGTGCAGAATCAGCCTTGGCACAGGCTGAGTGTGTTTGTATAAAAGGATGGGCCAACCCACAGATGACTCCACAGCACCTTCAGCAAATTTACATTACAGGTCCATAGCAGACCCAGCCAGCCCCGTGGCTCTCCCACCTCCCTGTGCACCCGTGTCACCCTTCACAGACCCAGCTGCAGAGCACATGCTATGGCCCTGGCCAGCCCAACAAAGAATAACCAGCTAAACCACTTCAAACAGCCACCAAGAGGGACAAGGAAATTCAAAGTGACAAAACGTCAGATATTCCTGTTTTTAAAAGCCCTTTTCTCTGCACAGTGAATAAGCTGAGCACTATCCAAGTTACAGGTGGCACACTCTGATGAAGCAGAGCCAGGGCTTTTAGCCCAGTTCACCACCCACACTGTTTTGCCATCATCATCCTGCCTCAGGTGACAGCTCAGTTCAGTTTGGTCCTTTCCAACTTACACATTTTGCCCCTTAAATACTTCCTATAGAACCTGTCTGCTGGAGCAGGAGAGAAAGTAAAAGTCTCCTAATCACAGAATCTGCTGAGTTGGAAGGGACTCATCAGGATTATCAAGTCCAACTCCTGATCGTGAGCAAGACACCCCAATAATTAGTTAAAACTGACACGTGAATTATTGCTTTAATGTTGACAGCAACCACTCACACCAACATAGAGACCCAAGGAAGGGCAGAGTGTGGGGAAGAAGAAGCCTCAGGGATGTTTCAAACTGGGGCTGTGGGCCCCTGTTAACTGTGTAATATTGATTTTAATCTATTGGAAAATAGTGCTTGTGCTCATAGTGAAAGGCAACAAATCACGTGTTTATATGGAAATTAAAACATTATCTACTTCTGTTTTGGCTGTACTTTTCCAAACAGCTCAGCAACCTGAATATCACCACTGCGAGCACGAGAATGAGAAGCACAGACAAGAAAGATGAACCTGACCCAAAAGCCCTCATTCCTGCAGATACAGACTCAGCCAGCAGGAGATCCCTAAACAACAATATTATTCTTAAATTTAAGCAGGAAAGCAAAGCAGATCCGGCTGTAACTGTTCCCTCTCATTGTAACCACATAATTCACTTCTTTAAAACCAGTAGTTCTAAATCATTTTGAACACTGCTGTTATCAAGATCTGCTTCCATTCATCTTTAAAACCCATTAGAGCTTGTAAGGAGCTAGGCAGAAAAACACAGTTCATTTCAGAACAGTTATGAGAGATGTGTATAGGTACACATACATTTTAAGAAAGCCTCCCAGCCCAGTGCTGGCCAAAGCACAGGGCAGCAATGTTCCACACCTTTGGAGCTCAAGCTGGGCACTCACTTTCCTAGACTGATTTTCCAGAATGCTGAGTTTCTCTAGGGATATTCTTCTTGGGAGGGGTGAGGGGGGGAATATAACTACAGTCACTTAAATTAAAGGTCACTTACTTAGTTTATCTTTTGTGACAGCTTTGAAACTAATTTTGGCTGAAAACCTCCAGTGAGGTAAACAGCATTTACAAAACAAAAATAAATTAAATATTTAACTATTTGCTGGTGAGTTGGCTCTGACTTTGTGCTGCTATCTGAGGACATGAGTCATTGGCTGCTTTCCTCCAACAAACCCCAAAACACCCCTGAGGCTGCCATGCAATCCACTTCCCAGGCTACCTGCACAGCCTGCACTTCACTCCTTGGGTGCCAATGTTACACTCACTCTGCAAGCCAGGAATTGAATCCTTTTATGTACAAGTTTATCAAGACAGCAAGAACTTGAGCTTTACTGTCTTAAATTGAAGATGCCAAGAGTGACAGCGTTGAGGAGGTGTAAGAAAATATTTATGCAGTTTTGGAAGATGGTATTTTGAAAAGGACAAGTCTTTGGAAAAGACCTGAATTGGAAAAGATTATGAGAGCTCCAGAAGCGTAAAGTTGGTCCTGGAATGAGGACAGAGACGGGAAAGGTGGCCACAGAAATAAATGAAGTAACAACAACCCCCCAAAATTTTAACAAAGGAAAAAAAAGCGTGAGCTGTGAGCAGAACTCTGCGGAATGAAGGGCAAAAGGGTCTTGGACAACGACAAAAGTAAACCCAGGGATGATCTCAGGAGGAGACACAAAAAGGAAACAGTTCCACAAACTGCAGGGGGTGAGAGCATAAGGGAAGGGTCTTCAGGCTTGACAAAAAGGGGCAAAGGGAAGGAGAAGCCACTTACTTTTACGTAGGAGTCACGAGAATATGGGATGCACAAGTGACAGTAGATGCTCTCTGAACCTGAAGGCATCACAAAAAGAAAAAACCCAAACAGTTTTCAGAAGCCAAGTACAATTTAAGTGTCCAACCCAAGCTGACACGATACAATGACAGAAGAATAATCCAGTCCCAGAACACACATTTCCTTCTGCTCTTGGGATCAGCCGCTGATCTCTTACCAAGGTCAGGTAACCCTAAAAGTGTTTTTTTTTTCCTTGAGTTTCTGCTTAGCATTATCTCCAGCTACCACTACTACACAGAAGACATAATTCAAAGAGCTTCGCTGGTCTACCACCCAAACTTTATCTCCCTGTTAGAGAAGTACAGAAAAAACTCACTTCCCTCTCTACCATTTTACCATGCTCCTGGATCAACCTGGAAAAGAAAACAGCCAGAAATACACAAACCTACCAGCTTTTTAATGCTGTAGTCAACTGGCAGGTTTGCATAAGAAATGCTTCTTGGTTTTCACCTCTTAGGGCTACTTCCCAATCAGTTTTATCTCTCATCACAACCAGGTCTGTATTCTCAGCAAGTAACGAGTCTTCCAGCTCAATATCCAAATAACAGCCTCTCTTCAGTATCATGGTGGGGTCACACAAACACCTGAATTAAAGCATGTCTACTGGCATTAAATACCAACATCACACCACTTGACACCCAGTTCAAAAAACAGCATGAAACTTGCCTCTTACAAAAATCACAGCTACTACAAGCAGGCCCACAAAGTTAGCAGACAAATCTCAGAAAACATTTTTTTTATTGGAGTCATAAGATCAATGCCACATATCACAGTTTTATTTTTATATCTTAAAGCCAGAAAGCTGCTATCTCCAAAACTGCACGTACAATTTGCAAGGATTTTGCTATGCTCCAGGTGACAAATCAAGTCTGAGGGCAGGCAAACATTCAGTTTGGCAGCACAAGTACACAGAATATCGTAGTTCAAACAGACACTGATCTGAAATAGATATGGTGAAGTACACTCTTAATTCCTGTTTAATGCATGCCTTTTTTCTTATATACACTCTACCTTTTGGGATTGCCCATCAAAAGGCCTTTAAAAGTTCTCCAGTAAATCCTGGAAAGCCCCTTGAAGAAACAGTGCATAACAGTAGTGACATTTTCCTCTTCCCAAAATGTACTTCAGTCTCACTAGATCAATCTTCCTTCCTATCCTCCCCTCCCTGGCCAGTTCCCTGGCAGCTCATGCCTCCCCTCTCTGTGCAAGCCTTGTTATTCCTGCTTCCACAGGCAGGCTCCCACAGCCCTTTCCCTGGATTTCTCAGACTCATTCTGTCACTTCCACTCTCTGCGTGCTGCCTGCCTTGTGTACGAGTTTAGTCATCTAGTGCTCAAGGCTTCCCACATATTTACTTGTCTGCTACTTCTCCTCCTCTTTTCCTGTTAAAACCCTCATTTTATCTACAGGCAAAATCTCCATGACAGTCTGTGCTCAAACTTCCCGCACACACAGCTACACCCCCGGTTGGGAGACACAATACAGAGAAATATGAAAGGCCACAAGCATTTTAACCACTGCATTATCTCTGCCTGCAGCTGTAACAATCAGCAACTGCCTGATCCGTTCTCACACAGCTTTGGAGAGAGACAAAATCATTTTGCCCATCCATCTGCCCACCTCGCCCCGTTATATCCCTCAGGAACTCCAGAATCCAGTACCTGCATTTCTGCCAAATTTGTCAGAGGCAGACTTCCATGAGCTTTACAAAAAACCACAGGCCAGAGAGAGGACAGAAGCCTGGAGAAGCCAAGGACAATTGGGTAAATATCCTTAATCTTTTGCAGATGCTGGTCACTCAGCAAACAGGAACACCTGACTCATCTGGCTGCACAAATAAGGACAGGGCAGACTGGGATATGGGAAGCACCTGGGAGCAGCTCTAGGGAGGCAGAAGCTCCCAGGCCCCAAGGCTGGTGGGAGTCAGGCAAGAGCTGTTAGGGTAGGATGTAGCAAACAACTCCTTGGGGAAACCAGGCTGCATTAATTCTCCACTTTCCATCAAGCACAGTTTCCTATGGAAACAAAGTTTATATAATCACACTTTTCACTTAGATCCACTGGTTAATTCCAAGCACATCTGAGAGGACAGTAGATGTTTTGAAGACGGGGTTTATGTGTTTACTGGGAGCTGGCAGCTGGGGAACGCTGCAGGAAGGGCTGTGGCATTGGCTCAACAGTTGCCTGTTCCCCTCGGCCATCTGGGCAACCAGTGTGCGCACAGCTGGAATGGGCAGGGAGCTAGGAATGCCGGGCAGGGAGGGAGGGATTGGATGCACTGCAAAGTGGAATGGCACAGGACACAGGCAGGAGGCAAGGGTACTGACACAGAGGGTGCTGGGACCTGGTCAGAAAACAGCTGGAACAACCCTCCCTTTATCCCCATCCCAGTTACTGATGCTCCACCCGACCATCGCAGGTCAATAAAACGAGCTGGGAATGTTTTAGGGGGCCTTGTTCCCCTTGGAGATGAAGCCAAAGCAGTGAGAAAATTCTGCAGTTTTCTTTCTCCACTCAACATGCTTATATTGATTCAGCTGCTAGATAATATGGGCACCAAAAATTTACCCAGGGTCTGTGCACCCATCTGACATCCAGCAGCAAGGAGCTGTTATAGGATAATGCCAATTGATTTCCCCACTCCCGAGGAGAGGCAGCAGACAATGAACCAGAGGGCAGAGATCCTGGTGTCAGAACTGAGCTGACAACTTTGTGCGAGGAAACAAAATCCACCTCACCCTCCTGAGACTTTGTATCACAAACGGAGCCGAATCCTGTTGTGACTATGTAGGTCAGACTTAAGGACACGAGGGGTGCAGGGAGTCACTTTCAAATCAAAACAAGACACAGCATTAATGTTTGTTCTGCAATAAGTACCAGGTGGGATCTATTCGCTGCAAGACTGGAATCTGTATTTTACAGTTTGCTCAGCCCCTAAAGCACCACGGGCTTAGGGGACCAGGGCCTCAGTGAGCACAAACCAAACAGCTGCAGTGCTCATGCACACCTGTATCCAGAACGGACCCAAGGAGAGATGCCCTTTAAAAAGGGTTAAACCCACAGCTTTGACAACTACAGTCAGCATTTCTACGAACAACACACATCTCAGTTTTCACCACGGGACAATGACGTTTGCCAAGCAGCGAGTGGCACTCGGTGAGAGCCCACGGCGCAGAGGAGATGCTCCGAGAGGCTTCACAGCTGTGCCTGGCTCTGTCCCTGGCTCAAAGCGAGCATCCAGAAGAGGAACGAGCTGCAGGGGCGCGGACCAAAATTCAAACCTGCCAGAGCCGCGTCCGTGCGGCCCCCGCGGAGCTCGGGCAGAGCCGGGGGTGCCCGTGAGCTGACCCGAACCTGCCAGGGAGAGCACCGAGGGGCTGGAGCGGGTCCAGAGGAGGGGACGGAGCTGGGAAGGGGCTGGAGCAGCAGGAGCGGCTGAGGGAGCTGGGGGGGCTCAGCCTGGAGAAAAGGAGGCTCAGCCTGGAGAAAAGGAGGCTCAGCCTGGAGAAAAGGAGGCTCGGGGGGACCTTCTGGCTCTGCAACCCCCTGAGAGGAGGGGGGAGCCAGGGGGGCTCTGCTCCCAGGGAACAAGGGGCAGGACAAGAGGACAGAGCCTCAACCTGTCCAGGGGAGGTTCAGGTTGGACATCAGTAAGAATCTCTCCACTGGTCAGACACTGGAAGGGGCTGCCCAGAGAGGCGGCGGAGTCGCCGTCCCCGGAGGTGTTTAAGGAAAGACTGGACGTGGCACTCAGTGCCACGGTCCGACGGACAAGGTGGGGGTCGGTCACGGGTCGGGCTGGACGATGTCGGCACAGTTTTCCGACCTCGCTGATCCTGTGACTCCACACCCGCCGGTCCGGCCGCAGGGCCCTCAGGGGCCGCGCCGGGGCCCCTCGGGGCGCAGTCTCCCCCTTCGCTCCCGCCGCCAGGGGCGTGCGGCCCCGCCGCCCCCCGTGCCCGGCCCGCCGCGGCCCCGGGGCCCGTCCCCGCCCGCTCCCGCCCCTCAGGCCCCGCCGCCCCCGCCACACTCACCGCGCCCGCCGCCCGCCCGCCATGGCCCAGCCGCCGCCGCCGGCCCCCGCCCGCACCACGACATGGTGCCGCCCAGCGCCGCGCGCCCGCCCCACGGCCAATGGGCGCCCGCCCCGCCCGCCGCGCGCCGCCCGCCCGCCAATCAGCCGCCGGCCGGGGGGACGCGGCCAGGTGGCTCCAATGGGAGCGGCGGGGGGGGCGCCCGCCAATGGGGCGGCAGCGCCGTTAACCCCGGAGCGGCCGGGCCGGTCCCGCTCCTCGGCTGAAGGGGGAGGATCGCGGGAAACGAGGGGGAAAACAAGGGAATTGGCGTTTTTAATACACGTATTTCCAATTTATATTGAAAATAGTTGGCTCTGGCTGCGCGGGAGCAGAGACTGGGGCAACGGGTCCTGTGACAACACACACCACTGTCAGAGGAACTTGGCTGCCCTGAATTTGGAATTATAGCATTATGATTAAGAATTATAGCCTTATTATGCAGTATTAATTTTATATATACATAGTAGTAGTATACAGTCCTGTTATACTACATATTATGACACTATTCGGTCCTAAACAATACACCTCCTTTTAAAAATCTCCCATCAATAAATGGGTTGGATGCTCTGCATCCATAACATCAATAGTTTGTCTGTGCTACGCATCTATAAAATCAATAGATCTCTATCTATCTGCCCACGTGCTATCGCATATAATACATTAATTTAAATTTATTTTCCTGCGTTCACACGCTCCTAATGTAAAACAATGCTCCAGTGCTGATTTAATTTCGCAGGCATCGCTGGAAGTTTGGCAGGGGAGGCGCAGCTGGTGCAGCGCCAGCCGGGCTCAGCAGGAGACACCACCCAGCAGCACAGAAATGTGCTCACAGCAACACCACAGCGAGAAAGGCGGCGGAGCAGGGGCTGGCGAGGCTCGGGTGCTCCAGTCCCACACACAGCCACCACAACTACAGCCCATACATCCCCTCCCTCCACAGCTCCCGGCTATCCAGAACGTTTTCTCCATTGTTTCTGCTCCACTTGCTGTTCCCGATTTTTTTTTTTTTTTTGTCCCTTTTCACAGAATCACAGAATCAATTCTGTTGGAAAAGACCTCTGAGATCATTGAGCCCAACATAACTGACTGCAGCATCTTGGGCTACTTTAAGACTGTAACAAATACTGCATTTGCAGACTGGTGTGCCCGAAGCAGCTAATGAATATATTTCTTTCCAGGAATTTTCCCCTGCCCTTGTCCATTTTTAAGACTCAGACTGAAAACTTTTAATGGGACTTTTTAAAACCCCTGTGAATAAAATAAATATCATACCTAGTGCTTTATGACTTCCTGCTCCAAGCTTCCAAGCGCTGCGAGCAAACATCTTCACAGACATCCACACAGGGGATACTGCTCTTGTGCAATGTTATTACTGCAGGGATAGATGCTTAAATATATATATATTAATAGCACAGTTTCATTGTTATGGACTGCACCTCTGCTAACTCCTCACCCCATTAAAGTTTTAAACCTAACTACAATTATGGTTTTCATTATTAATCAGCACGTTAATATTTAAGTGCCAAGGAATTGTCTACAGCTATAGAAGCATTAAGAGCTGGAAGTGGCCAAGTTATTTAGGTTATGGACAAGCCATGGAGCTGGGGATGGAGGATGGCAGAGGGACCAGGAGGAGATAGGGCAGTCATGATGGGCCATCACCCCCTGAAGCTGACAGGCAGAAGAGCTCTGTTATCCCTTGCCAAAGAGACAGCAGACTGCAGGGAGATCAACAGAAAGAGCTGATGGGTCTGGGACTGCCTACAAATATCTGTAGGTCGTGGGAACAAGGACAGTCTCAGGCTGGAGAACAAGGTCTGACGGGGGTAGAACAGCAGTCAAAGGGCCGTCTCAAAGCTGGGGCTGGTGTGGGAAGGAGGTCAGAGAGGCTGTTAAATAATTCTATCTGCTCCAGGAAAACCTCTGAGTGCTCAGGAGGAGAAAGCTTTAAATCAACATATATACTGTCACCAGATGCTGCACAGATCTTCCTATTCAAAGAGGTGTGTGATCCTGACAACAGACTGAGATCATATTTATACAATACAAAAAACATTCCTGAGTCAAGGACAGCACTCAGACCCAGCAGAGCACGTTAAACATCACTTTGCAGAAAGTATCTGTATAAAATAAACCCATGTGTCAATGGAAACAATAAGATGAAATTACAGAAATTATATCAGACAGGCTGATGCTGAGGTCAGGTGTCAAGCACAGATTCTTGGATGGAAACTCTTCAACTAAACAGCTGCCACCCCCAGCTCTCTATTCCTCCTTGCTAGACAGTGGTGAGAAGGATAGGTATCAATGCCTTGAATTCCTGATGAAGAGGAGTTCTGGGATATTGTGAAACAGGAACGATGAAAGAATATAAGAGATGAGACAGAGACTACAGAAGGACAGGGCAGGTGAGTTGAGGAGAATTCTTTTTACCAGGCTTGGCTGCACCCCATCACATCAGAGTGGTGGTTAACACAACTTGGGGGGCCCACGCCTTCCTTGTGGAGCGACCTTGAGGCAAGAGGAAGAGCCACAAGGTCATTGTTCAGTGGCAAGATGCCACAAGGAAGTGACTACAAAGTGGCAAAGGGGTCCTTCAGTATATGGTCAAAAAGGCCAGAACCTTAATACTGGGATCAGATGGATGGGATCCAGGCTTTGGACAAGGTGTAAAGCCTGCAGGAGTCTCCCAAGCACAAAAAGCAAGGGTGGTATGTGATGACTCAGTCAAGGTGACAAGGTTTGCTGGCACCTAAGGAGCAGAGAGGCCAGGCAGGGCTTGCTCCTCTCTCCTGACCCTGTCCAGAGGGAAGGACAGCAACAAAGCTCCTTTTCCAGATCCAGCCTGAGATACTGCACCCTCCAGCTGCTGGTCACCGTGGGCAGATGAAGTTATCAGCACTGCTGCGAAGCTCTGCCTCATGATTCCATATCCTGCTTCAGGGAAACCTCAACAGGGTTTGTATAGGTGCTCTGAGCTACCTGGGTGATTTTGCCCGAAGCAGATATGGAAATGCACACCCCAACTGCTCCCCAGACAATGCTGGATACAGGAGCTACAATAAGAAACTACATGTGTCAGTGTTTTAATAGAGCACCACACCCTGAAGCATGAAGTTAAAGCAGTTATGCAAGAGATTAAAAATCTTTTTATAGTACTGTCAGGTTTATTTACAAAGTTGTAAGTGTATAATTAAATATTTGGGACATTTTTTTCCCTTCAAAGCTGTGTGTAACTGGAAAGACAAAAACATACATTTAACATTTAAACTTCCTTAATTGCTTTTAAATGTCACTGCAAATTAAACAGTGTTTAATTGCAGTCTAATTGACAGCAGCACGAAGACATCACCTCTCCACCTGAGCACAGAGGCTGGAAGGGAACAGCAACACACATTTGCATTGCACAAGCTGGTTTTATACTCCCTGCCTCCCCACCAGCACCTCTGTGTACCTTTGATGGCCCTGTGCCTGCTCCTCCCTGTTTTCCTGCATGAGAGATGATGAATCCCAGCTTCATTCCCTTGTAGAGTAGCCACCAGCTCACTACACACGGACGTGGACAGGAGGAAGAGTCCTGGTGCCTTGGAAGAAGAAAACAAAAAACAGTTAAACAAAGTCCAGATGTTTGCTGGGGTCCCATGGAGCAAAACTGTGACTCTCTGCGTCCTTCCACCAGAGGCTGTGCCAGGAGAAGATGGAGAACTTGGGGATCATTAACATCTCCTCAGAGCTGCACACACTGAAAACCAGACAAGGGCACTGGAGTGGCCATTCCAAATCCACTGAAAGATTAAAAAAAAAAAAAAAAGTCTATTTTTTTTTAAGTACAGAGTAATTTTAAGTGAAACTACAAATCTAGTTTGCTCATTCGATGAAGCATCGGTGACCAAAATCAAATTTTGGAAGGTAAAATCTGGTGTCCCTGCCCATGGCAAAGAGGCTGGAACTAGGTGATCCTTAAGGTCCTTTTCCAACTGAAACCATTCTGTGATTCTGTGAATAAAAGCAGAGTGCATTGTTCCAAGCCTTGGGAAAAAGAAAGGGATGAGAGGGGCTGCCTCGCTTGGACAACAAACTCCACAGAGCCCGATGGTGCCAAGGAAAAGGGGCAAAACCTACAGTACTGAGATCTTCCCTTTCTCACCAGAAATAACAGAAGTGTCAGAGATATTGGATTAAAGCAATTCTCAAACTTCTCATAACAAGCCAAGCCTGTTCAACTGAGAGGTTGAAACAAGTCACTGTGCCATGACAACACACCAGCCAAGTTTCTGTGTACCTTCCTTCTCCTCCTGTGTGTAGCAGCCCAAAATAATTCCAAATATTTAGATCATAACTAGCTGACTTTAGAGCAAACTGAGGAAGTTGTGCAGAGGCTTTGGTGGTTCTCCCTGTCACCTTCTCAGGCTGTCAGCTGATCACACGGATTTTTTTTTATCTGTGTGACCTTTATCAGATTCCTGGTGTGAAAGTCCTTCCTCCTTCTTGTGAGTCTTGTGAAAGCTCAGTTGTTTTGAGAGAGGTCAGAGCAAGGATCCCAAACATAGCCTTGAGAACTGACCTGGGGAACTTTTAAGTCATTTAATCTTGACCCCAACTTGGCTGCTGACACAACAGCTACAGTTCCAGGGTCGAATGAGAACTGCTTTCATGAAAAAGGCTTCTAATTCCTCTCCTGGTGGGACAGGACATCACTCAAACTTTCCCAACCTTTATTTGAAAGGAGTGATTGATGCTGAGTGTCCTCCACAGGTACCAGCTGACCCTTACAGAAACTCCCCATGATGGTTTCCCTTCATGGCTGCAGGCAACTGCTGCAGTGTGCAGGGTGAATTTCTCTTTCATTCAGAAGAAGGCTGTGGTGCTGTTCAGTGGCAGTAAATTCAGGAGAGAACCCAAAGGAAATAACCCTCTGTGAACAGCAGTCCTCGGGACCTAAGTCAGCTTTGCAGAGGGGCAGCCCCTTGTCACCCCATCCACAGCTGGCAAAACTGTGGACTTTGCATCTGGAGCACAACCAGAAGAAGTTTTAGGGGTTTGGGGACAGGGAGAGAGCACACCCAGCCTTTTTGGGGCTAAGCTGTTCACACGTTGAGTCTAATCCTATTCCCATGAACGCTTCCTGTCTTGGAAGTTGGACCTGTTCTCAAGAATTTTTTAAGTGTCTATAAATGCTTTTCATCTCAAAGGTTTTTATGAACATGCACGCTGGGGCTGTGCAGAAATCCCTTCCTTGATCACTGGGATTGGGCTCACGCCTGAAAACCAAGCGGCTGCTTGGCCAGGTCACTGCTCCTGATGTGCAGCAGCTTTGCACAGCACATCAAATACTGATCTCAGCAGAGATGAAAGCACAGAGCTCGAGGGAGGGTTCACATGGCAAGTTAGTGAAGTAAAACCATGCTGCAATTTGGCCACAGCCCTAAAATTACCTATTATTTTGAGAAGCGAGATGGGATCTTTATAGCCATTGATACAGTGGAGCTCAAACTTCTTCCAGGATTGAAGTCATCTCCAAAGATGGAGTGAGGGTCTAGCACTGAGGCTGATCAACCAACATCATTCCTTCAGTAGGAAAATGATTCCTGAACTGTAAGACTAACTGTATCCAACCTTGCTCACCCACAAAGATCAACAACTCCAGCTCTAGCGAACTGAGTTGATGGGACAATGCATTTCTACTGCATATTCTGTCTCTGCTCACCCCAATTTGTCTGTTTCCCCTTCTGCAGACAATGTAAACATCAGAGAATTGAACACTTTATCAGCCTTGGATGAATTTAATTAGACCAGGTAATTCCTGAGGTGAATAGTGCACTTGCAGCACTCGGGTGTTTCAGACAGAGGATGAGAAACGTGAGAGCTCCCAGACTGCCACCACCTCCCCTGCAATGCCTGGCTGCACTCAGGTCACCAGGAGCCTCCTCCATAACCATCCTCTTCTTTCTGATCTTCAGTCCTGGGCTAAAGGATAAAGGGGGTCCTGTGCTCAAAGGGAAACTGGTCCCTTTTCAACTGGGATGCCCTCTGCCCAGAGTCAGCACAAGCACAGGAAGGTATAAGGACACACTCCCCAGAGCCAGACCATCATCTCAGTGACTTGCAGCAAGAACAAACACTAAGTTGCTGCTCTGAATATTCAAAACACACATTTACCATTAAGCCTTTTAGCTCTTGCATTTTTAATCAACAGTCCAGACTGGGAAGGAAATGATTAGCATCCTGACTTCACCTCGGCATGGAGCAGCTCCCTCCAATGCTTCCAGCTGAGCAGAAGAAAGTCCTTAGGAAAACTCAACCCATTCTTTCAGATCTTGTAGAATATTCCTCATCATCCTCTTTTCGGCAAATGAGCTTTTGGGCCTTTAGGTACACGATTAAAAAACAAAAATCATTTATATCTTTTCTATTAAAAATATTTTTTTTTAATCTTAGAAGATAGCAAAACTTTCACTGGAAAAAACTGAAGCTTTCTCTAAAAGAGGACATGAAGGAATATAATTAATAGCCTATAATATCAGGAACAAGGCTCAGCAAGCCCTGCAGAAGGTCCCTCCACACATCTCCACAGGGTGTCAGTGTTATTTCAAATTTGGGTCATTTAATGCTGGCATCAGACTAATTTTCTCACCACATTATTTTTATGAGTCTGCTCCTCAGAGAGCTACTGCCACCACAGGCTGCTTGTTACAGAGCTCCCCCTTTCCTCCCATATTTTTCATTCAAATTAAATTAAAACTGTTTCATTAAAATGAAATTTCTTAAAATTGGGAGACAAACACACGGTCATGGTGGTCTGGGGACAATGGGAGATTCCAGAGGGATCTGCAACGGGGTTGATGTTCACCACTACAAATCTGCTACCAGTTTGCTGGTGGGATTCCCAGTTGCTGCAGGACAATAGTCTTTCAGCAGATGATCCAGAACCCTTTCACATGCACCTACCCAGGGCTGTACCTCCTTTCCCTGACAGGTATGTGGCCACCACGAGCATCTCTGGCAGGACCCATTCTGTGTTTTACAGCCTTTTGAGAGCTGACTCCGAGGCAGAACAAAGCTGTTTAAGTTGACCCTTGCCAAAAATTATTTTCCAGACATGTTACTAACCTGGCTGTGCTGAAACAAGGTCCCACTGTACTCTGGCAGCTGTGGCAGATGTGTGGTGTGACACACAATATCCCCTCCGGGTGACCGCCCAGGCCAGCTCCAGTTCTTTGCAGGGCTCTGCTGGGATGCCCTCAGTTCCAAGGTTCCCCTTCCCAGCAGCTTTCTTCAACTTCCACTGGTCCAGCCCACCTTCTACAGTACTCACACAACAGCTCCCCTTCTAACCTGTAATTATGAGAGAGTTATTGGAGGCACAAATGGTTGGATGTCTAACAGGGATGAATCCTGGATCAGGAAGTTTCTGCAATTACTAACTACTCAGCATTTCAGTCATCATATTATTCAAAAATGTGCTATTTCTTATCAATATTAAGGACATCATCCCAAAGATGATGTATTGCTGAAAGCAATACTCAAGAACGTGCCTGTAAAATGACAGACAGCATATTGTGTGTTGGCCCTGCAGAGGACACGTTCTGCCTCAGATATCAGACAGCAGTTTGACAAACAGGGGTGTTTTTCAGCAGAACCATCAATTTAAGTTGCCCCTGCCATGCTCCTCACTATTTATCCTCCCATCCCTCTGCCAGCCCTGCAGTTGTGCCAATGCCATGGCAATAAGCTGAACAGCAGAACTGACTTAAATTAAAAATAATCTGGCACCAAAGTCAGTCAGTCAGTATATATTTAATTCAGATTAATTATCCCATCTATATTTACCAACTGACTGCACAGTAGCTGTGCCACCAGGATGAATATGGGAGGAGTGGGGGGGTGGGAAGGAGGTGCTGGACACTCTAATTGGCACAGTCAATAACAGCGATGTTCAGTCTATGCCCCTGGAGTTTGACTTGCTTTAGAATAACAAGAAGGTGAAAGCCCAGATCTCCAAAAATACCTAATAGTCCAATTTTCCATAGATCACAGAAGGGTTTGGATTGGAAGGGACCTGAAAGCTCATCTCATTCCAACCCCCTCCAACCCCCCTTCCACTAGCCCAGGTTCCTCCAAGCCCCATCCAACCTGGTCTTGAACACCTCCAGGGATGGGGCAGCCACAGATTCTCTGGGCAACCTGTGCCAGGGCCTCACCATCCTGACAGGGAAGATTTTCCTCCTAGATTTCAGGGGTTTCATGTTCCTCTTTACATAAGCAAAGAAGGGCAACAAACAGCCCATGCCCAGAGAAGGGCAGCAGAGCTGGGGAAGGGTCTGGAGCACAAGTTTGATGAGGAGCAGCTGAGGGAGCTGGGGGGCCTCAGCCTGGAGAAAAGGAGGCTCAGGGGGGACTTTATCACTCTCTCTAAGTCCCCTGAGAGGAGGTTTTAGCCACATGGAGGTCAGGCTCTTTTCCCAGGTAACAAGTGACAGGATGAGAGGAAATAGCCTCAAGTTGTGCCAGGGGAGGTTTAGACTGGGTATTAGGAAAAATTTCTTCATGGAAAGGGTTGTCAAGCACTGGAATGGGTTGACCAGGAAAGTGGTGGAATCACCATTCCTGGAAGAGTTCAAAAAACCTCTGGATGTGGCACTTGAGGATGCAGTTTAGAGCTGAACGTGGTGGCAGTGCTGGGTTGATGATTGGACTTGACAATCTTAAGAGGTCTTTTCCAACCTTAACGATTCCATGATCTTAAAACAGCTGGTTCTTTCTGCTTTCCCCTTCCACAGCAGGGCAGGGCACCAGGCAGGGGAGCAGCCTCACAGCAAGCCCAGCTCCTGCTCGAAGCTACCTGGTGGTCTGCAGAACATAAAAATATTTTGGAACAGCTGCACTAGATGATGGCAGAGAAGGAATATTGACTGGGACCGCTGCGGCCGTTTCTTAAGTCTTTAAAAATGAAACATCATTGCAGCTATTTAGTATGGGTTTTGAAAATTCAAATATTGACAGAAGGAAATTTTCCAAAGGATGCCAGCAGCTTTTGCAGCAACCCCAGTAGTAGAAACACTGCGGTGTCAGATGTGGGCTGCAGCACAGACCAAACCCACACGCTCCACACAGGCAGGAGAACTTCCAGCTGAGCAGAGCAGCACTTTGCCCTCCCCAAGATGTTTGACTGTGCACTGGAGCTGGGGTGGCGAGGGCTGGAGGGTGGAAGGGAGAGGCTAAAATGCCCCGAGGAACTACAATCACACTTGCCAAATTCTGCATTTTACTGGAGAAGGGAGAGAGTGACTTCACTTTCTACCTCCCCTTCCCCACTTCCCCTGCCCCAAACAGACAGATGTGGCTTTGCAAGAAATTAATTACAGATGGAGGCTGAAAAAAAAGGGAAAAAAGCCCCACTTTCAACCACAAGGCTTTTTCCTCTGCAGACTTGAGGATGGATGGGGCGACCTGGGAAAACTGGCAGATGGAAAACCCATTACAGATGTGAGGTTTGGAGAATAAGGCTGAGGGACAATTTGAGAGTTGTAAATTTTAACTTTGGGGGTTTAAACGCATTGCTTAGCAACACAAAACAAATAGGAAACAGGAAGCCTCACGAGAGAGACGCTTGAATATTTTAGAATCCCTATTTGAGGTGAAGACTGCATTACCAGAGACCTGAGGGGCTGCTATTCTCAGCAGCTACAGTCAAGTCAGAAGGAAAATGAGGACTGTAATCTCATTTCCACACACAGAGGCATTTAACTTATTCTGGTCGAGAAAAATAGTTATTTATTTGTTCCCATTCCTGTTTTGCAGGATCAGAATGCACGGTGCATTTTTAAGTACTTTTCTACCCAGGAAAGAGTCTCGTAACGTCTTCAAATCCATGCAGGGAAGCTGCTTTACTGGGCATGTATATATTGTGTATGATCATTGCTACCATATGTCTGACCCTTGCTACATGGTCCAATGCCTTTTTATGCTGCTGCATAAATCATCTCCTAAAATTCCTGACATCTCAAAGGATAGCAGGGGCCTCCATCTCCAGGGAGAGGAGGAGAAGGGTGAAAAAGAACAGATTGCCTGGAAACAAATGCTGAATGTTTTACGCTATTTCCTCACCATGAAGAGAAAAGGGACCTTCCAGCTTTGGAAGGTCAAATATTGCAGTTTTGTTTTTGTTTTTGTTTTTTTTCTGATCCACTGAAACACTAGAAATGCAAAGTAAAGCGAGGTGTGAAGCTTCTGAATGAGCCCGTGGCCAAAGCCTCACCTTCTGCAGCAAAACATGAAGGGAACTCATTAAATATTAAAAAATAAATTCCCAAGAAACCAAAACTCCTTTCAAAAATTCTGTTCTTCTAAGAATCTGTACAGGAAGTTCTTCAAATACATACATATAGTGACACATTTATATACAAAAAGAAAAAAATAAGCATCAAGTAGTTCTTTGCCTTATTTTGGGATATTAGCTCTGGGATGTGTTGAACTGGTAGGAGCATGCTCTGATCCTCTCCTGAACGTGACATCATCCTGTTGCTTTCATGAAGGAGGTCCACATTAGTGGAGTTCAGAAATAACCCAGACATTCCCACTTGGTTTTGCTGCTTGAGCTAAAAGGGATACACCAGGCCCAGAGTTTTGGGTTCTTTCCTTTTCTTTTTTTTTTTTTCCCTATATGAAAAAAGCCAAGCACAAAAGCCCAACCATAAATAACTTGGAATAACTACTGCTTGCAAGAGTTAAAATCAGTAGGAAAGCTCCCTGGCAGCTTAGAACTCCAGGCCAATAAAACCAGCTGTTCATATATATACACTTAACCCTTCAAAATCAACAGGAAAAAAAAAAGCATAATGGACACATCTTGCTTAATCTAATGGCCAGAAATATGGACAGCAAAGAGTACTTAGAGAAAAGGCATTCTGACATAGAATCCCAGAATGGTTTGGGTTGGAAGGGGCCTTAAAGCTCACCTGGTTCCAACCTCACTGCCATGGGCAGGGACACCTTCCACTAGCCCAGGTTGCTCCAAGCCCTGTCCAACCTGGCCTTGAACACTTCCAGGGATGGGGCAGCCACATCTTCTCTGGGCAACCTGTGCCAGGGCCTCCCCACCCTGAAGGGGAAGAATTTCTTCCTAATATCCAATACCCTCTCTCAGTGTGAACCCATTCCCCCTTGTCCTGTCACAAATAATTATTCTAAGGAGTGCACTCGGCTTTGCTGCTTAAAAAAGGTGAAGTATCAACATACAGGACACCTGAAGCTGAAAATGTGACAAACATCAATACATTTTGAAAATCTTATCACGGCAGGGCTACTTGTAAAGATGAAGGAAGTATTTCCCTACAGATCTCAGCAGTTTTGTAAGTAGCACTACATCAGCTGAAACTACCAGATGTGAATACCATGGACAAGACCCAAAGGTCCAACTCCAACTGTGGTTCATCTCCTGGCATTAGGAGATATTTAAAATCCAACTAAATACCATTTTGTGGGTGTGCTACAAAAGAGTGTAAATCAGCAGACAGTGGCTGCTGCTCTGTGTCTGTACCTGCCTGAAAGCCAACACTGAGCCGTGCCTGGAAGAAAGGCTTTTGGGAATCAGCTTGATCTTGGCCCAGAGGAGTCATGTACAAAGGTCTCCTACAGGAAAGATTTCAGAGAGATACTTTTAGCTTAGCCTGGGACAGGAGCAGACACCACAAGAAGGCTGATGGTAGAAACACTGTGTTGTGGGTACATGTGCTCATGTTCCCTTTTCTCACATCCCTGTCCAAACCCATGCTGCAGGACTATCAAGACTTCTTCCCTCCACTGTCCTTGCATGACTTTTTTTTTCCCCCTTTGCACATCTAAAAAGTGAAGGGGCATATTTCCAGTCCCTGAATTAAATACTAGGTTATTAAATCACCCACATATCTCATTTACCAGACTGAATCTGAGAAAATACCTACTGCAAAAGTCCCTGGGTAGACCAGCACCAGAAGATGACCTTAGACAAGGTCCCAGCAGCTCCCACAAGTTTTTCTTTTACAATCAGTTAAAACTATTTGACAACGTAGTAAATACATGCCAGAAACTGATGGTCTCATAAAAGCACAGACTCCTCTTTGCTGCTGGTAACACCACTAACCTGGGGTAACACTGGCTGGAAAGTTTTAAAAAATTCCCTCAGAGAGCCAGGGGTCCAGTTTTTTGGGTTTAAAAAGACAAGGAAGCCTGGCATGTTACACTGTAAAAAAAGTCTGCATCATTTACTTTATTCTCCTCTCTCCAAAATTCTCATGGGTCTTCACTACACAATGCAAGAAAGCAAAATAAAACACTAACTCATTCTTCCAGTTGCTTTTTCTTGAGATGAAGCTTCTTTTTCCATCATGTTCCTGTCACAGACACGTTGTGAGGCCGGGCTGCTGCAGCACTGCTGCCCAGCCTGGCTTGCATTTTTTTAGGAAGAGGGGGCTATAGAAAAGGCACAGTGAGAAGTGAGCCTCACTCTGTAGGATTTATCCTGGATAAAGGCAGGAATTCCTACCAAACCCCACGCACTCATGACCAGAAGCATCTCCCCAGCCAATGATGTGACACCAGGTCACTTGACGCAGGGAGCTCAACAAAGGGAAAAAACCCTCAGAGTGGGTTTGAGTGAAAACAGGCTGCTAAAAGTTGCACTCGAATTAAAGAGCATTATAGTGTGGAAACTGAAACCTCATCAGATATTCCACTGGAAAACAGAAGGAGCAGCTTCTCCAAGTGCGAGACAGAGCTGCTGCTGCTCTTGGAGAGCGAGAGGGAGCGGGCAGCCAAGGGGCTGGACAGGCTGAACAAGCCTCACTTTTTTGGATGCTGCTGAAACTTGCCACTGTTGGTGAAACCCTGGCTTTGACACGAGCTTCAGGCAGAGGAGATAGATGTGGAGCAGGAGAGATGATGGGGAAAAGGAGCTCGGAGAGAGATAGGGAGGGAAAGGGGCTGCTCTGTTCCCAAACCCCTGCCTGCCCCATCCCTCCTGAAAAGGCCCCTTCAGCCAGGCCTATCTGTCAGCCTCCGACCTGCCTTTCAACATTATGATGCTCTTTGATTTTATTCATTCCTGCTGGAGGTTTTTGCTTAAATATAAACAGCAGAGGATTTCAGCCGGAATTAAAAAAATACAAATAAAAGAAATAAGAAATTCCCCAAACCTCCAGGCACATTTTAAAACACATTAAAAAAGACACAACAGTACCAGCTTCATACATACCACAGCTGCAGTGATTCGGAGCAAAAGTAAGGCAGGCTGAATGTGCTACTGTTTTGTTCTAAAATATGGACTTCACAACCAGGTGGGAGATCTCTACAACAGCTAAACCTGAAGGAGAGAGTGAGAAATTCAGCGATTCCCACCTTTCCCACCTTGATATTTCTGCTTCTCCATGTGCTGGGCAGGCTGGACTCCGGGAGAGCAGAGGCTTTTGTGAGGTCCCCAGGATTCTAAGAAACACAGGCAGCTTTACACTAGGATTTACAACCAGTAGGTAAAGAACAACTCAAAAGGTGTTTTATTACTCGTGATGAGGGACTATCAAAGAAGCCACAGGCTACTTTGCCAACTGTTTGGTGTTATGTCTTTAGTTCTTATTGGCAGTGCTCTTGGCTATTGCTCTATTTTTCTTTCCCCTCCCACTCGCTTATCTTTCATCTTCCAGCCTCCAACATTAACTCAATTGCAATGCACCGTATGTTGGAAATTAATCCACACAGATGCTGAAGAAATTCAGCTGTTAAAAAAAAAAAAAAGAAAAAAAGAAAAAAAAGAAAAGCAAAAAGGCAGCAGCTCCAGCTCCTGAAACACAGAAACCAGGATGCTACTCCAGCACTTTACCACAACACCGGTTGTGCAAACACAAAATGAATACTTGAGTTCTCCTAAATGAGTTACCAGCAAAGGCAGAGGCTCTTTTGCACAGATTTTGCCATCCCTATTTTCTGGTTTGAAACATAGCCAAAGGATGAACAGCTTTTCCTTCGGTAAGCACAAGGCTTTAACGTGTCCCACCTTGTGATTAGCAGTAATATCTTGGACTCTTTCAACATGAAGAATGGGACCAGACAACGAAACAGTGGAAACTATATATATTTAACATATTCTTCTGCTTTTAGCATTTTTCAAATACTGATCAAAATACAAGCTTGATTTGCCCCATGAGAAGCACGTGTACAGTCGCTGTGAGAGACAAGGACTGGCCAGATTAGGAAATGTAGATGAATACTGACTGACACTTGTGTGCCCTGTGTGAAAACAAAGATGCCCAAACCAGGGCAGTGATGTGTCATAGCATCAATAGAGATGGACTGGCTGCCTATGTAACTTAAACAAAAAAGAGGAGAGAGAGGTGGTGTACCCTGTTAATCTATGGCAGAGGATTTAGAAGCAAATAACACCTATTAATCTTTTCTAGCTAGTATGTACAGATGTTTTACTTTCTGTAACACTATTTCAGGTTCAACCCAGATGGTGTAAATCAAGCTGTAATGTTCATTAAATGTATTTTCAAAAAAAGCATTTATATTCCATCCTTTTGGCATTCCAAGCAGTTCAGCAGGGCAGAGCACCCACCCTGAGCAAGGATTGCTTACAAGAGCTACAAGTATTGGACCATGTATGTATATCTTTTTAGAAACAAATATATATTTTTTTCTCTCAATTAAGAGTTACAAAGCATTTTGGATACCAAAATTGAATTTTAAAAGTACTAACCATTTTTTTCCCGGTAAATTCTACTTTCACCAAGAATCCTTATAAAATTGCCTGTATATCTTTTCCATAGATTACACTGTTTGTAGTGACCATTCAATTCTACACAGACCACTGTGTAAATGACCAGTTAAGCCCAAGCAAACATCCATCTTGTTTTTCCAATCTCACCATTACTTTTGTATTTACTCCCATTTATCTTCTGTTTTGCAATGCCTTTTCTTGGTCTTACAACCACATTAACTTGCTACTACAATCTTTTCTACTCCCAAATTGTTTAAAAGAAAGACCTATGTTTTTGCTACATAAAATGTGAAAACCCTCCAAAAGATAGAAAACTGCAGTCCAGTGTAAATCATGATGGGACACTGATAATAAACGAACCTTATTCATGCCAGATAAAGCAACAAATTCTCATTTAACACACCAAATAATTTATCCTCAGCCAGAAAGACACTCAGTCAGACATTCTAACGGCCGTCTTTGTACACACAGAGAAGCTGCCAAGTCTCCATACTTGAATGATCTCATAGACTCTGGGGAAAAAAAAAAAAAAAAAAAGAAAACCAAAACATTTTACCCTACTAGTTGAATACACAGGGGCAGAAAAGGATTGACTTGAAAGCATTTAAGTGGTTTGAGTCTTAGTACAGATCTGCAGACTAGTGTGGGGAAACAAAGTCACAGAAAAAAACCAGACCCAAGCAAAACCTCTTTTAAGTTTTCTGGCCTATAAGAGTGCTGTCAATGAAGAACAAACACCCATAAATATTTACTGCTGTTGTCTCCCCTACTCACGCCAAGCATAATTCATTCTCATTTCTCAAACAAGGAAAATGAAACTACTTATAAGAGCACGTAGTCACAGGACAAGGGGGAATGGCTTCCCATGGACAGAGGGCAGGGTTACATGGGATATTAGGGAGAAATTATTCCCTGTAAGGGTGGTGAGGCCCTGGCACAGGTTGCCCAGAGAGGCTGCGGCTGCTCCACCCCTGCAAGTGTCCAAGGCCAGGTTGGACGGGGCTTGGAGCAACCTGGGCTACTGGAAGGGGTCCCTGCCCAAAGCAGGGGGGTGGAATGAGATGAGCTTTAAGGTCCCTTCCAATCCCAACCATTCATGAAAAAGTTTGCAGCAAATGATAACCACAGTTGGAGAAGTTAAAGTGTAAAGGCAGTAAAGTTTCCCTCTGAATCACCAGAAAACAGTGATCAGTTTTCACCTATGAAGCCTTTCTCTTCTTGTGTCAGGCACTGCTGAGTTAGAAGGGGAAGGAAAATGGGGGACAACATGGATATAAGCAAACAAGAGGACATTGATCCATGTGCTGCTACGTAGGAGAAATATCTGTGTGCAACCCCGTTGGCTTGGGCTTAGTGCTGAGCACAGATAGTTACAGAGCTCAGCTTGGTTCCCAGCTGTGTACACTGGACCTGATCCTCCACTTGGGAAAATTTCCACAGCTCGATCAGGCTGTGAACGATGACAATTTTACCAGGTGGACACCGGCTACATTCGGGGTTTCCAAAGACACTGTGGTGCCTTTCATCGTGCCCACGTGAAACCAGCTCTGAAAGAGCCCTCGAGGTCCATCTCACCCTGCTCAGATGAGACACGGGCACACAGACATCTCAGGATTAAACAGCAGCTGATAGGTTTGGATTTCAACTGTGCCAGTTGCTAGGTCAGGATGGGCTGAACTTCCAAATGTGCCACGTACTTAAACTCCCACTTGACAAGAGGGACTCAAACAGTCCATTGTAGCACTGAAAATCATGTCTCTGCAAGTGTTAAGCCAGGCACCAAATATGCATAACTAATCTTAAAAAAACCCCAAAACCACACAGGCATAAGTCACTTGCTTTGTCTCACATAGTGAATAAACTGCACAACATGGACAAATAGCAGGGAGTGTTATAGAGAGATAATGTGAATTTTCTTGAAGCCTTACATCCCCTTATCTACAATTCAACTTAGTATCTCCCCACACTGCTTTTCATAGACTAGGAAAGCGACATCAGATGTGAGAATCAGCTCTGTCTCAGCATCCCTCACCCCATCCAGCCTCTCCATGCAGCAAGGCCTCTGGCATTCCACCACATTCACCCACACAACTGGAATGGCACCCACGCTGCCGTGTTTTGCGTGTCTGGATGTGTGGGGTACAACCTCAGCCCTGTGTCTGTGTGGGAATGCCCAGCCATGCAGGACCATCCCACCCCCTGCACACCTGCAGGTACTCCACACTCAGCCCACAGCCCTGGAATCTCTCTCTCCAGTCCTCTCTGCATAAATCAAGCAGCAGGGAGGCTCAGAAACATGACGAATACGTTGGCCAGAATATCTCCTGCTGTAAAGACACAGGAGGAAGGGGGATACTAAACTAACCTTGCCTTGGATGGAAAAGCAGCTGGAATTTAATGTTCTTGGAAGCCAGCCCTGGCTGTTCAGACATGGATCTGCCAGGGAAGTCCCCAGCGGAGGCATTGCTCATTCTCCAAAACTAAAACGTCAAGAGAAAGCACTGGAAATCATTAAGTGCTCCGTTCAACATGTCTTGAACAATCTCAGGCAGGGCAGGAGGAAAAAAAGAGCCTCTTGACCACTAAAACAACAAATTCTCAGTGTTAATATAAAACAGAGCGGGAGATCATCAGCAATCCGAAGTGGAATTTTGCTTAATTGTGTCAATCTGAAATGTTACATCAAACCAGCCTTAAAAAAATTACAAGAAGGAAAAGAAAAATAAGGAAAGATAAATGAACAGAAGTGTGTTTAACCTGGGCTTTCAGGGTCTTCACTATTACAGCCCACCCTGTGTAACTGCCCTGCACCAGCTACACTCCCCTACACATGGCAAAGTGTGCTTGGTCACCAGGAACTCCAAGAGGGAGAGAAATGGTGATCCAAGGCAGCAAGGAAAACCTTCCCTGGAGAAGAGCTAGCATGTCCCACAGAAGCTGTGGCTCATTGGCACAAACCCCACTGGGAAGTAACGTCACTACATTCCTAGGGCTCAAATTCAAAAGAAAGGGGGTTGTTTTGCCACCTGCTGCAGAAGTGCAGCTCCAGAGAGAGCGTGACTGAGTTTTAATCCCACACCAATTCAGACACAGAAGCCAACTGGCTATCGTGGAAATACATTCCTGGAGCTGGTACTTCCCAGCCCTTCCAGAGGGAGGGAAGATTTTCTTACAGATGTTCTGCTTCTCTGAGGACTTTGCTACAGTGAGGTGCCCTCTAAATCACTGACACAGGGGCAGAGTCAGTGTGGAAATACACACCACAGGCACCTCCACCTCCCACCAGAAATGTAAATAAGTCATGCCCACTGAAATAACTAAAAACCTATTGGTCATTTTTGGAAGAACAGAAGGAAATTTGGGAAGTGCCAGGTTAAACTGGATAGATTTTTTTTTTTTTTTGCTTGATGGCTGAAAGATCTGTACTTCCTAACAAAATCAGGTTCTGTACTTCATGAGTTGGGTAAACTGGTTGCTTAGTGTTGGCTAAACTGGTTGCTTATGGTTGGCTGATCCAACAGGTGCCAGAAAAAATTTCTCTTTTTCTGTGTGATTCAGAAAGCATTTGGCAATCTCTTTTGGAGGAAAGCTGTATCAAGGAAAACAAAAAAATCATTACTGTACTCAACTGAAGTGTCAATCTCTCAGGAATCAACAAGGAAAGTGCTCCACATTAGCTAAACTTGATAATTTTTTTTTTAGTTAGGATCAGTAATGCTGGAAAACACAGGGAACAACATTTTCCTGAATGGTCCTGCTGAGGACTGCAGCGGGCTGATGAGGCATTTAAGTCTCGTGGCAACAGAAAAACAGACTTTATCCTATTCCCTGAATGCCTGGAGGGGTTCTACCTAAAGGGCTGCTACAGAGCAGATGGCAGGGACAGGTTTCGGAGCAGGCTGGAAGACAACAACCAAAAGGATCCCCAAAAGCAGCCCTGAGGGTATCCTGGCACAGCTACTCGACTTCCTTGAGAGCTGGGGAAGGAAACAGCAGAAGCAGAAGCCTGAGGTACTAGAGAGGATTTCCCCAATTTGTTTATACACATGTATCAATGGACATATTCCAGCAGAAAAGATACATACTGCTTTAAAAAAAAAAAAAATCAAACAAAATGAGAAACAGCCTTTGTGCATTGGGATGAGACATCTTTCCCAGACCAGGCTTCCAAAGTGGAAACAAGCCCCATTTATTCCAGTATCTAGCAGCATACATTGGGTTTAAATTGACAGAATTAAAAAAAATAATAATTAAGTTTTATCCTCCCACATGCTGACTGGTATAGAAATTTTCATCTAAAGCAGCAGCAGATCACCAAGACAAACATATTCACAGGGATTTCTTGTCAAAAGTCACTTTAACACAAATATTTTAGTGGCAGAAAAAAAAAGCTCACTACTGACACCAGCAAACACTATTTCCATTTAAAATGAAGAGCGTGGCAACTTCAGTTTTAATGGAAATTTAAGTGTGCTGGCACTGTCAACTAACTGTAAAGCCACTTGAAGGCTTTGTTTCATTTTTAACTTAAAAAAATAATACAGGAACAGGACATACTGTCAATACTTTTACAGATCCAATCCCACTTTCCGTGTGTGCTAATGGAAGCCTTACAGTTCTCCATTCACATGACTTCAATTTGGGTTACCACAAGAAATGTGTTATGACTTCAGGCTGATCTTTCAGGAAAAATTAAAAGAACATTTTTTCTGTAGCTTGTAATTATTTATACAAAATCAATTGTACAAAACATCTGTTTATACATTGTTCTGATTAATGTTCTAATACCAACAAAGGAAGCAGCGTCCACACCTCTTGGAGAAGCTGCATCAGTTAAACTTGTATTTTCAGAGTAGCTGAGACCCCTACGATTTAAATCATGACAAACTCAGGCTCAGAGGCATTTGAAGCCTCAGATTCTTTGATGTTCAGATATCACAGCTTGAAAATTCTCATCTTGCAAACTCAAATTTTGACAGAAGGTGTAACCAAAGGACATTCTGGGCTACTCAGTGTAATTGGCAGATTTCAGAGTACAACTGGAGTCAAATTAATATTTTGTGCTGCTGACAAACTAGTACTAATGTGTTGTTTTAAACAGTACCTTTAGAAGATCAATTTTCCTTCAATATTTAACAGTCTGAGGCTGTTTGTAAGACACCAGAGCCCAGAAGAGACTTCTCACGTCACCAAGTTATGTCAACTAAAACTAGTAGTGTAATTTCTTTCATGATCTGATTAAACCCCACCAAAAAAAAAAACCCCAGACATTTAGGGGTTTGTTCCACACTGCTCCTTTGAGGAGCTGTAACAGGAACTTGCCCTCCTTGGTGGTGTGAAACCTTTTATCTGCAGTCAGATTATGCACATTTGTTCATGCAACAATATTCTCTTATTTTAGCTTTTTCTTTTCCATTTCTTGCATTCCAGGATATGGGTAAAGAACAGTTTCAAGTTTCACAATGTGGGAACAAAACATTTTTGAAATAATAAAGGGAATAAGGAAGTAGATTTAAAGCAGTAACATAACCTTAAAATATGAAGTGTTGTGTGCCTAAATGGCTCTTTTTAAAGAACCATGAGAAATTAAAATTCATCTAGTTACCAACATCCAAACCAGCATTGACTTAATCCAATTTGTTATTTCCTTGCCAGCAGCATATTTTTACTTTAATCTAACTGCCTATTACATTTTCATTGCATATCCTTGACACTGAAGGAACAAATGCTGGGCTGATACCATCAGAGCATTCAGTGTCATTATCTAACCAGAAATGACAGGCAGAACAATATATTAAAGAACTTGTGCTTAGCTGAAAGACTGGATGAGCTCAAGGTGAACTGGTCTGATGCATCCCAAAAGCCTCCTTTGGAAGCTTTTCCCACATGCAGAGCGAGAGGAAAAAAAATCCACTGTATTTGCTCGTTTACATTCAGCACTGAAAAAGCAGCACTTCAAGGATCAAACGGCAACACAAAGCACTGAGTTAGAGAAACTAATAAATGTATAAACCTTGCAGGATTTGTTACCTCCTTTTATTCTTGAAAAGGACCAGAATACAGGGGTGAATTAATAATTTTGTGTACTTCCCTTTTTATGCTTTGACCTAACAAACCATTTTTCCTTACATTTATAAATAAACTATTTTACTCATATTTTCCCTGGCCACTTGTAGGCAAACAGAATGGCAAGAGGACCAAGGGGTTCCCCCTTCTGAGACTGGCAGAAGCCTCAGCAGCAGCAGTAGCCTCTCTCACAGCTGTCCAAATGCCTCACTAATCTTAATAAACCACTTCTTGGGAGCATGACTGATGCACAATTGGAAACTCTTCAGCTCAGTAAGCTTTGTCTAGAGATTGGGGTTTTTTTTTGATTTTTGACATTATAAGCTTCTTTGAGTGCAAGAGATTGTTCTGTCTGCTTGGAGCCTCACGAAATCCCTGGGGTTCCACATCACAGACAACCACCTACAGCCCTGGCAGTACCAGGATTTAAATGATTTAGTTTGCCCTGCATTTTTCTTGGGCTGCCTGGGACACACAGCCAGGCCACTGATGGGCTGTACCCCCCCACACACCATCAGTGTCAAGAAAAGTGATTTAAATCAGGATAACACATAGAGTTTTGCCAGAAACACCGGATCAAGTGTGCTCTGACAAGTTCTGCCTTGATTATTTTATGCATTTTTGACCCATTGCAAAGTGCACTGGATACAATCAGCAGAGCTGGCCTGTTCTCCAGCCTGGCTCTATTACTGCTTCCTGATGTTCCAAACTGGGCAGTAAGGCATCACCACACTCCTGAGGAACAGCTTCCCCTGAAACCTTGGTTTCAGGTACTGAATTTGACAGCTCTCATTTGAACAAATGTGAACTGGCAGCACAGCAGCACAATTAGTATGATTTAAACAAGATGTTGTTTAGTAAATATTCATTAGATGCCATAGTAGCAAGCATGATATATCTACATGTAATGGCTAGGAGATATTCTCAGATATCCAAATGGCCAATAGATTTATCCTGAAAGAATTTCCTATTCCCTTTAGGTTCTCTGAAGGAACCTCACAAATGACCTAACTGTGGTCTTCCAGTACCTGAAGGGAGCCCACAAGAAAGATGGAGAGAGACTGTTTACAAGGGTCTGGAGTGACAGGACAAGAGGAAATGGCTTCAAACTGAAAGAGTAGGTTTAGACTAAATATTAGAAAAAAAATCCCTGACTGTGAGGGTGGTGAGGCCCTGGCACAGGTTGTCCAGAGAAGCTGTGGCTGCTCCATCCCTGCAAGTGTCCAAGGCCAGGTTGGACAGGGCTTGGAGCAACTTGGGCTAGTGGAAGGTGTTTGGAATGAGATGAGCTTTAAGGCCTCTTCCAACCCAAACCATTCTGGGATTCTATGAAATTAAATGCAAAGCTGTGAGCAATAACCCTGTGTTCAACACCCCTCGACACATTTTGACTCCTAAAAGTAAGTAATAATATACAGGTGTCTCTGACAAGATTTAAAAGAAAGCCTGGGGTATATTTCACACTGGCTCTGTGTTGGTGTGTTCACACCACCTTGGTTCTGCTCTTTATCATCTTACATACATAGTTTCAACCTCTTCTGGAAAAGAGGAAAGATTAGCAGAAACACTTTCACTATTAAGCCATCACCATGTTGAATGAAACTAAGAAAATGAAACTGTAAAGCCTTCAATACATAAGTCATTAGGAGTCAGGAGTTACTTACCTGGCTGAAAGTTCACTCACCTGCACGCTGTAGGTTTACTCCTTCCTCTGAAGCCTCTGATACAGGTGTCAGAGACAGGGAATAAGAACAAAAGGAGCACTGGTGTAACATTATAGATTTAATACTGATGGGGAGCTGATTACTGAGGTGAGTGTGACTCAGGCTTACTAACAGCTTACTCACAGTATTTTTGGTATGTAATGCAAATCAAAAGTTTATGAAATGCTTGCCAACACCAAATATCCCCAAATCAAGAAATTATAATGAATCACAACTATCCCATTTAGACTGGCTTGCTTTGAGTAAATCTTAGATACATGTTTATACTCATTAAAGAGCATCCTGCTGTTTCAGCACCAGGAACTCAGGATTTGCATTTGCTGTTCCCAGTTCTGTCATAAAACACTACTGAGCTACTCACACCAGCATCAATCTGTCTCCAAGCCACTGCTGTGGGACTGCTCCTGTACGAGGCAACGGCTCCCTCTTCTCATGAGCTGTTTCTGTATTCCAGTCACTCTAAAACATTAAATCTGCAGTCAGGCAACGAGCAGCAGAGGCCAACGTTTGCCCTTGGCTTGCATCTTTGACAAGCAATGAATTAGTTAAATGTTTAGCTGTATTACTTGACCTAAAAACAGTTCAGCTCCTTATCCCTTTTCCATAACGAAAGGGAAACATTTTCCTACCTGAAAAGAAAATGAAAGACAGATTAGCACATTGCTGCTGGCTGTGTTCATGTACAAGGCCTCTCTTTAGCTTAATAAATGGCTTGGACTCATTTTGTGTTTTCCTACAGATAAACTCCCCACTTTTTAAACCTGAAAAAAAATACACTTTCATGTTTCCCTTTGCAGATCTCCTTCGAGAGGCCCTTTTGAATGTTTCAGAATCGAAACTACATGATTTTATACACTGGAATTTTTCATCAGGTGCCTGACATGCTCCATCACACAACACACACCATATAAAACCCAGCTCTTTTACACAGCAAGATAAATTTACAGAGCAAAGTAATTAAGTAAAGGCCAGTTTTGCACAGTAGCAACAGTCTCTTGTACCAGCCCAGGAAGATAAGCTGAAGGCTTTATTTTGGATCTGAATTTTGTCCTTAAGTACCAAATTGAACTAAAAATGAAAGAAGCAAACATCAGTGTAAAGGTAAATACTACCCATGTAAGAATGTGTGTTTCAGTAATAATGCTCGATTTAAGTGAAAAACTAATAAAAATATTACTTACAAGTTGGAAGCATGGATTCAATCTTGTGTATTCAATTTATTTGCTGTTATAAAAACCATATCTCTCCTCTGTTCTGTCAAGGCCAAAACAGTATTATCTGCTTACATTTTTTGTTACCCAACATTCTCACTTACAAAAACTAAGCTTTATATATATAAAAAAAAGCAGGGGGAGGGGGGAAATACCATCTCCTTTCAGCTTGGTTGTTTCATATATCTGTGGTTTGGTTTCTGCTTCTCCCACAGATGTTAAACCCTCTCCCCTCACTGTGGTTCCTTCCTATGTAAAAAAAAAAAACAACAGCCCAAACTAAAGATGATGTTCCAAAATCAAGGCAATTTCAATTCTTTCAAATCATTCCTTCATAATCTTTTAACATTCAGTTCATGGACTCAGCATCTCTCCTTGGTAAAAACCAGCAGGAAGTATAACCACAGTGAAAATCATTCCACTTGGGAAGCAAGGAAGAGATCAGGTGCCTTTCCCCCACCTGTGTTCTCACTCTCTGGATTGGAGGCCTTCTCCTGTAAACAGCATTCTGAGAGACAGGAACATAAAAAAAGAGGCAAAAGGACTCCTTGATGTGTTCCTTGATTTAGGGAAAAAAAAAAAATTAAAAAAATACTCCAAAGAACTCTCGCTTCGACCATACAAAAAGAGCTTTGAAAAGGAACCAAAAAAAGAGAGGAAAACAGAAATCACCAGCTAATTAATTCTGTGTTTCTTTTCACGCTATTGAACACAAAGCATTTCCTCAAACTCAATAATCTGGAAAAAAGATAAAGGAGGGGGTTACAAAAATCTACTTTATTCCTTCTCTCTTCGCAAATACATTTGAAACGAATTGTTCCATCACGGAGAAAAGGAGAAGGAGCCCAAGGCTCACACTCTGACAAGCATTTCACAGCCTGACCCCACAGCATCTCCCCCAGGGCTGCATGATCCAGTTCAGTAAGGCTTCACAGAGTAACAAAGGCACAGAGAGGAGAGAAGCAACACCAAAGAGCAGAGGAAATACAAGGCTTTGCATGCTATTCATTCATTCTTCATTTTTAGTTTATCTTCCATGTAGTTGCTCCTTAAGAGCCAATCTGCCTGATCGCTGCTTTCAGCAAGTTTAAATTTATCACATCTTTAAATACAGAGACAACAGAAAAGAATCTGATAAACTACCACGGAGAGAAAAACCACATCATTTAACAGAACAATCTCTGAGACCAAACATAAATCTCTTCAATGAACTGTATTTCCCTGCTAGTTTTTGGATTTCTTTTGTACCAGCAGACAATGGTATCTTTACAGAGGTTCATTAAAAAAAAAAAAGCCACTAGAATTCCAGCTGATCTCAGCACCATTCCCAAAGACAGTCAAATTCCACGTTGCAAAACCTGGCTGCAGTCTCAATGCAGATTTTCAAATGAGAAATTAAAACTTCAGACACAGGCCATCTTTTAAATCATTTATTTCAGTAGGAAAGACTTTTGAAACCTGTTCTTCAATTCATTTAAACTAGCTTATGCAAACACACAATTTTCACACGCACACACAGAATAAAGTATTAAAAAAGGTGAAGAAAATGGCTAGAGGACAAACTGCACATCCCTCAGCAAGATCATAGTGCAATCCCTCTATCCCTAGAATGCCTCATGCCAGCAGGGAACATTAAAAATGGCTTGTGTTTACTGCATGACACCTTGATCCCCCTCCCAGTGATGGTTGGTCCTTACAGGATTATTATAAAACATATCTATGGTTTCCTGGTGCTTTTCCCACTTCAGTGCAGCAGCATTTGAATGGATACACTCCTGAACACAAGGAGCCAGAAGCGCCAGTAAACAAGGCACCCACCCCAGAACCCTTTATTTCAACATTTAATCCATTTATTAACTGCTTTTCTGCTTTGCAGTTTCAGCTGTGAACAACTTTGGAATGGTAAGAAATTCCTTCAGGAATCACAGGTGAAGGCCAGAACCTACCCAAACAAAGAGAAATAATACACTAATCAAACACACAAAGGAAAGGGAGTATTTATGGTGCTTTTAGTCACTCCAGAGCAGGACCAGGCTGACAGCCAGAGCCACGCCAGGAGCTGCAGGAACTTGCATTTCATTACATCTCATGCACCTTCTTTTTCTCACCAACATAACTTCAAGGAAACTCACCAGCCCAGTTCTGCAACAGGCACGGCTGAACTAAGTAATTTGTGTTCTCTCCTTGGACCCAACCCTTCAGTTGTCTTTGAAGATTCTTAGAAAGCATAAGACTAATTTGCAAATAATCCTTCCAACATGTGAATTTACAAAAAGACTATATTAAAACTGCTGTGTTTTTATAAGGATGTATTCCAGGAAAACAAATATTTAATTGCATAAGAACTACACATTCTTCCTTTCATTTCCCCTTCCAAAGCTTCTGAAACCTTGCTGCTAAAACAGCCTCTTGCAGTTGTTTCAGTGAAGGGCAGTGCTCTCCACATAGTGTTGGCACTAGAAATACAATATATAAAACTGAGCTTTTGGGATATTAAGACTAAGATTAATCCAAGTCCCCTCTTTCCCCCAAACAGTTTTTTCCTGTGGTATTTATTTCACATTAGCAAAAAGCCTGTGAGGAATAAATCTTCTCATAAGAATGTTCTTCAGTGTTTACATTCAAATGGGAGAGAGAAAAGCAAGCTCCTTTCTAACAGCATGAGCTCTTCAGCTCGTGTAGTCTAGACCATGACTTGGACTACTCTTTTCAATTTTCCCCCCTACTAAATCTACTCAGAGACACACCAAAATAAAAATAAATTAATTTTTAAGAGGTCTGAGCTACTTCTGACAAAAGCTGAACAAGCCCAAGCTACCAAATACTTCTACATTTTTCCTAAAAAGAGGCTATACAAACACAGAAAAAAAAAATAATAGTAAAGAAACTCAAGCCAAGCTATTTTGCACTGACCAAAACAACTGTCTGCTGCAGAAATGCAATGACTGCCAGGAATGTCACCCCTTGGTCCATCGAGGACACAGCCTGCAAGTCTGCCCTGGTGGGACTCTCAGCACTGAAATACAGGAGTTGGTCTCCAAGTTCATAATAAGGCACTGACAAAAGTCCTCCTCAAATCCAAGCACTCACTCTCCTGATACATATCAGAATGATGGGTTTTAAAAAAGAGGGGTAACCCCTATGAACAAATTCCACGTCCACTCATACAGATCCTTTCAGTGACAACTTTCCCAAGCCAAACCACCTCATGCACGAGACACTTTCAGAGAAGAATGAAAGAAAAAGGGTAACATTTAAAAAGAACAGTAAAACTTTCACAGCTTGTCTTTGTAAGGGGAATAGGCAATTCACTGATGTGATTTAGTACCACTCCTGGGGTCTTGATGCTGCAGCAGGTAGCACACAGAGCTGGCCATGGAAAATATTGGAACTACCAATGCTGGTGAGTTAGAATATCAAAAAAAAAAGGGACAAACAATAAAGAAAAATGCCACTGACAGAGACAGAAGAAACAATATCCCATGTTTTACCTTATCTTGATTTGGATAAGATTTACTACAGTTATCCAAAACCACAAGATCAACTTGCCTTTTGTCACAAGGGACCTCAGCTTCTCACGTGCCTCAGCAGCACAAAAAACCTGCAACTGCTTCTGCTGGGAGGGAAAGGATCTGCTGTTAACATGTGTTGTGTCTGATCCCAATAGAGGAGGACTATTGTTGGAAATGTATAGATGCAAATAGAGGAGGCTGATGTTGCAAGATTAGATTAGATGAATTCACTTCCAGTGAGGAACAGATAACTAATAAAACCCTGCTGTGGTTTTTAATGCTTTCTTCTGCTCCCAATATGTTTTCAAATGTGCACACATCTCTAAACACAATTTTAAAGCTGGGTGCTAAAGCTCATTCATTAAGTATTTACGTGCATTCATTTAGTATTTGTAGTTTTAATGCCTATAACTTGCACCTAAATACTTAATGAATCATAATAGCTTGAGTAATATTCCTCTGGCATGAAAATGTCTGCAAAAGGAAATATGAGTCTGGAGTGAGCTATGTTTATTCAAGCTATCCGAATTTTTAAAAAATAAATCTCATTTGCTTTCCAAGAACACTGGGATAGAAGTTAGGTCTGAAAATCCCAGCCAAAAGTAGCACGGATTAAATGAGATAAGAGTTAGCAGTAAGTATTCAACCACCAGTGCAATGTTATGTATTTCTAATGCACTGCACCAGTTCCATAAACCAGACATTCCCTGTTTTTGATCTTTCCCAAAACTTTTAGTTTGGCTAAGAAACTGATTCACATTTACATGCCAAGTCTCACTAGAAGATCTACACTGAATAATTTTTGCTCAAATGCCATCAAAACAAGGAGTTGCAATGGGCATCTTTAGTTTCAAAATCAAAACGTTCAGAAAAAACGCAGTGACAAATATTAGCTGAAGTGTTTCAACAGTTATTAACAAGATAAAGAATTAGAGCAACACTTTGAAAATAAAAATCAAAGAAAACCTGCCAACTGTCTGAAGTAGTCTGGATGACAGTCTTACCTGAATACCATGAGCTCGTTGCTGTCCTTGTTTTCTCAGCACTAGTTTCAGTTATTTAATTTTTTTACCTCCTTTTTTAATTAAAAAAAAAAAAAAAAAAAAAAAAGGAGCATTACTACGCTCTTTACAGTGTATATGACTTGTCTGTGTCTTTCCAAAGCTGAGCTGAGGCAGCTTTCCCTCAGGGAACAAACCCTCCACCTCTTTCTGAGCACCATTTATCTTAAAATATATAACGTGACAGTGTTTCTGTGTTGCCCTGTAGGACAACAATGGGAAAGTACTGAACTACTCATTGTAACAAGTGCCAAAAATGCTTTTCTGTGTTGTCATTACTCACTCCAGTTATTATGGCCACACACTTTAAGGAACTCCTCCCACAATATTCCATCTCTCCCATGAATCTCCCGTATCGGAGGATGGAAAACAAGGAAGAGTAGGAGGCCCAAGGACAACGAAAACTGGGAACAGCAACAATTCATTAAAGGCTGATTTGCGAACTGTTTTCCCCACCCTCCTCCTACCATAAAACCTAACTCAAAACAGCTGGAAAAATACAAAAAACCCAGTAATAAATGACATGTCCTGACCTGGCTCTGTCCTTAGCAAAGCTGTGTGCTGTCAGGCTGTGGCTCCCCGTTGCACGTTGCCTTTCACTAACAAAAGAACAGATACAGTTATGCTGCAACGAACCCAGATTAGCTTATTTAAAAATTCAAAATCCACAGGCTGCTTTCCACAATGCTTAAAAAAAGGACACACGTTATTAAAAAAACAAACAAACAAACAAACCAACCCCCACTTAGTCATTGAGAAGAAACACACTAAGTAATTCTTAAAACAGAAAAAAACCCAAACTAAAGTTGTACAATGTCTACTGAGTAACACTGCTGGCTCTGAAGATGTTGTCTTTACTATACACCTACGGTGGGTAAACCTGGGAGATGTGTGAACTGCACAGGGATTCAGCACAAGCAACCTCTTCCCAAAGTTCATGACTTCAGGATGAGAACAGGCTATTCATTCCTCATAAAAAAAAACAGCAACAAAAAAAATGCAAAGGGTCTCAAATTCTCAGAGTGTTTGTGGTGTAATTCCGACAGAAGCATCTTCCTAGTGTTTTCTTACTACCAAGAGCCAAATCAGAACAATTCCTGGAAACATAAACCAGCCTGTTACCCTTTACATCACCAAGTGGTTGGGGTTTGTATGTTTTGTTTGGTTTTTTGTTTTGTTTTTGTTTTTACTGTGAGACTGGATTAGCCTTCTTTTTTGCCCGCCAGAAATCAGAAAGTAATCATTTCCATTATGAGATTAATTTGACTCCGGAGGAAAAAAAAACCCCAAACCAGCCCAAAAGTGAATTTATAGGCTTCTACTCAGATGCAATAAACAAACTATACATTTTCAAAATAACAACTACTAGTAGAAACCTTTATTAGATAGTCAGAGAACTCTCAAACAGACTGGTAGGTAGCTTGTTTCTTTTTAAAAAGGAGAATTCATGGTGGAATCTGCAAGCGTATTGACGGCCACTAAACCACAACGCCAATGGAACAGTTACTGATTTTTCACAAACTTCAAAGTTCTGATATCGGAGTCACATCTTGGGACAACGTTTCCTTGCTTTACAAAGATCATATTTTTTAAGATTAAAGAGAGACCAATCATCCAGGAAACTAGGTGACGTCAAGGAAACCCCAAGAAAGCGAGAATCAAAATCTTAAAAGCATCAAACACACACATAAAGCACAGCTCCCTTTTTACAATCATAATGTTTTTCTCTGTGAGTAATTCCAGTGACCAAGAATGATTCCTGCCAAGGACAGAATTTTGATGGTCCCACACCTTTTCTCTCCTTAGGTTATCCTACCTTCTAATAAATTAGTTATTTGCCTGAAGATTAAAAGAGCTTCTGCACGTAAGGTCTGCTTTAGGCCACGTTATCAACACCACACAACGTCAACTATTTCGACCAAGACAGATACTAAAATCAATTATTGCCAAATGAGAACGTGAAAGCTTTGAAATTGTGCCTCTATCTTCTTAAAAATGTCCATCTTAAGTGATATTAGGAAACACCACACACTAACAGTGGTCCCTAACTGGTCATTAGCAGACACCCAGAGAAGGAAAGCGTCTCGGTGAGCTGTACCCGGGTGTTGGTGTTTTGTCATTCAACAAATGGGAAGAAAATACTCAGTGCTGACCCAACAGTGCTTTGAGTTTTGTCTCTTACACACACCCCTTGACCGCCCAAACCACGTGGTTTTAACCAGGAATGAGGTCCCGACGTACCAAAGCAGTATTTGGTGTGTAAGTGCCGCTGTCGGGCACCCGCCTCCTGTGCAGGAAGGACCAAGGTTTGCAAACTCACTGCTGTTTCAAACTTTATACTTGTAGGTCTGAGAGAAATAACACTGCTCCAGGCTAAGAGTGCCTGGGACAAGCTCCCATCCAGAACTCCTGGTACAGTCTAAACAACATCTCTAGGACATGTAGTACCTCTCTTACCCGGTTCATACCTAGCTTTAGATACAGCTCTTAAATACCAGTTTACCTGTTTTCTTAAGAATGCCTAAAAAGGTGAGTTATTTTCAAAATTAGTATAAAGTTAAAAGAAACTCAAACTAGCTACAATCTATTTAACTCAAGCACAGCACCGCCAGAAGTTTCACACACACTATTTGGTGTTTCATGTTGTTTTTCCTTTCACTCTTTAAGGCAGTGGTTTCCACAGGTCAGTTCAGAGAACATAACGAAGCACGGTCCATGGCAATTCATGTTGCAACTCCATTTTTCATCTGGGGGACTCTGCTCCCCAGCCATTAGTGGTTTTGTTCAGGGCTCCAGAGATCAGAGATCGAGTGGACAGGCTCTGTTCTGGCACAGATACAGCTGGCACGTTTTTCATCAGGACCTCCTTCTCAGTTATGAGATGGTTCAAATTGTTCTTATTTTTTTTTAGTTTTGAATTAGCCTGTTATTCAAAGGTCATCAAGTTGGCAGGAACCTGAAAGCAAAAATGGAAATGATAGAAGAATTTACTTCAAGTAGTAGCTACTTACATTCAACTCTTACACACACTAGACACCTGTTCAAATGCACATTGTTCTGTCTCCAAAAAAGGAGAGGGGGAATGCAACTATCAAAACATACCTAGAACTGTAGAAAAAACAGGTATAACTAAAATATTAAATTGTTTCAGGCGTTATAATTTTATTATATGGCCACAGAACTTTTAACTGTCATGACATTTAAGATTTGTCAGCAAAAGAACCTTAACATGACAAATCTCAGCACCGAACTACACAAGCCCCAGCTAGAGAATTCTTGGCACACAGAGCAGTGACTGATGTAGGCCCTCTAGTATTTTTAAGATTAATTTTAAAAAAACAAGGCATCAACACTTGCCTGAGCTTTTCCCATAGGAAACCTGAATTGCCTGCTGCAGATATCACTCCCTTTCATGAAGATTAAAGCTAGTTTGCAATACATTAGTTTATATTTCCATTTTTCCCCCCATCAGGAATTTACCTGACAGCAGCATCTCTTGTTTACTCAGGTTATTAAAGAGCCAGCACATTCCTGATGACACTCAATAAATACCCAGTTTGGTCAGATTTGAAACAAGCATTTCTTGCTTTGCATCTGATCCTGATGGGTCCCTTCCAACTCAGCATATTCTATGATTCCATGATTTATCATTTACCTGTAGAATGCTCAACTGGGCTAAAGTTTCACCATTAAAATCAAAAATAGTATCTATTAAAATAGTTCTCAGTATTACTCGGCTGGGTAGGTGTTTATATTCTATTGAAAACACATTTAAACATCCAATTTTTCTAAGGCAGTCACACTGTTAACAGTATTAGATAGTACTGTTAAATCTTATTGAATAAAACTTGTCCTCAAGGGGCAGTTTTCAAGCTTGCCTGGAAGTCACCACTTGTTTGTAACTCTTTGCTACTATTTGCCACTATCCCCACATTCTCCAGCCACAGGAACACAATTTCCTCTCCTTTGCACTGTCTCAAATACCTTCACAGGAGCTTCTGCAACCCTCCTTACTCCTTAAGATCTGTCTCAGAAGCAGAACTGAACAAGAAAGCACAGAAGGATGTGGAAAGGTCTTTTTGTTTCCCCTTGAAATTCAGTGGTATTTCTGCTCTGGAAACTCCATAAACAAATGTGCAAAGGAAAAGGGAGAGTTCAGGGAGGCAAAATAACTTAAAAAGGATTTTGCTGATAAAAAAGATCAGTAAGAATTTATATGGGAACAGCATTTAACAGGGGTTGGAGCAGTCTATCTTCCTTTTTGATTCATGGAAAATACTACCTTTGCTATCAAAGACTGCAAAATGTACAGAGGACTAAACTACTGTTTATACATTTTAGGAATACATAACAACCAACAGAAAATATGCATGTCCATGACCTGAAAAAAAATGGCACTACAGGAGAGTTACCTGGAATTGATACTGAATGCTACAGTTTACAGCTTTTATGTAACTGTACAAACAGCCCTTTTCAAGTGGGCAATACAAAAATACTGCCACTTGGACAGGTATTTTAGAGCATTCCTTGCATTTCCCCAATTGCTTTAAATGAGCCTCAAGATAGCCCCAAATCCTTCTTCATTACCCCAGAGTCTGCAAAGGGACAAAGGCAAAGGCAAAGGCAAATCAACCAGCATGTGAAATGGAGGCAGAGGCTGCTCAGGGTACATTGCTCCTCACACAAAGCCCTCAGTGACAGCTTGGGCAGCTCGAAGATCCATCACTTCTGAGCTCTTAAAAGCTCCTTCCACTGCAGCATCTTGCTCTCACCTGTTGTCTGTTGCTTTGGCAGGCAGCACTCAGGTGTTTGAACCAGAGCATTGCATTCATTCTGTTCCCAGCTTGAAATTTATATGAATTTCCTAAGTGAGAAAGGGAAAAAAAAAATCTGATGAGGAAACACAAACAATGCTACGCAATTAAATCCTACCCATATTCAAATACCTCTAACTTAAGACATCATGAAAAGATTTAATAACAGAAGGTTCATATAACTTTACACTTTGTCTGGAATAGGTGCAATTATTTGAGCTAGTGAAGAGAGGCTGCAGCTTCCTGCCTTCCTTTCCAACATTCTGGATTTCAACTAATGCCAGTATCAACTAGGAAAGAACAAAATTTTCCTTAGAACTGCATAAAAATGTTTGAGGTCATTGCCCACTACTGCAATTTGTTTATAATACCGTAATTTTTTAATGAAGTGCAAGATATCACTGAAATGCTCTCTGGAAAGCTACACTCCAAAATGTTTGAATATTGTTCCTGAACCTACTGATACATTTCAGATTAGTGTTTTCAGTGCCTGGTGTTACACAGTGCTTGCTTAGGTTCAGCAAGGCCTTGTGTTACAAAAACTTTTCAGATTGCTGTTGCAGAGTTTAAGCTGACAAGCATTCAGTATTTACTCCTCATATCAGTGGTGCTAAAATGGATGTTTGGAAATAAAACACACTAAGACTTGAAGCAGACAAAGCAATAAATAATTTTAAGCTCCTTTCTCAGAACTTCTAATAATGCTCTTTCTGCACAGTTTGAAGTGCTATGGAAAAGTAACATTTTCTTCCAAGTTTAAGCTGAAAGCAGGGTGCTGTGTTGGAGTGATGGAAATCCACAAAACAGCCAAGATCTCTTAGGGCTTTTTTCCTGGTAATAGCACTGCATTTGAACAGATGGTTTGATTTTTGTTTTTCATGTGAGAGGAGAAGGGACTGGTCAAGCAGGTAGTGTTAGCTGAATCTCTTTTTTTTATTGTTAGTTCCATTTTCACACATGTGAAAATGCCTCAGTGTTCTAAATACAGTTTGAAAGAATGCAGAGGAATACTTCCAATAAAAATCACAACTGGAGTTGTTAAGGGTTTGGAGGGTTCTCAGAACTTAATGAAGACTCTAAGGATTCTCCACGGATTTTTGTTCCCATAGCATTCTAAAGGCAAAGATGACATCTTGGAGAGCAGCCGAAATTGGAAGGATGTAACAGGATGTTACCTTTCACTTGCTCATTTACTTGCTTATAAATGACCTCAGCAATGCAAATGCTTATTCTGGGAATGAGTGCACTCTTACCCTTCTCAGAATCAGTCAGTAAGAAGAGATCTGGATGCTCAGGGTCATCTGCCATCATCACCATCCAGCCCACCACTGACACGTTCTTGCTGGGCGTGGATTTGAACTGGAAATACAGCCAGAGATGTAAAACTGAATTAAACCAAGAGGCTTCAGCCAGTTCCTCTCAGAGACACTGTCAAAGACTGAGTAACTTCAAATGAAGCACAGCACTTCATACAGTTAATTAACAAAATTCATATGAAATTAGTGAAAACAGAACTTATCACAATTAATGGTATTCAAAAGAAATTAAAAGAAATATCACAATCTGCAAAAACTTGTCAGACCTCTAAGCTGCACTGCATGGAGACAATTCCTCGCCACATTATTGCACATTTGAATGTACAATATAGTTCAAAAGAAGAGTATTAATAAATGCAAAGCTAATCCCTCCACTGTTAACAAACAGAAGAATTGAACTTGTCTGTGCCATAACTATTCAAAATTAACACGTTATAATAAGTCTGTAATTACACATAACGTGAGTTCTGGGGACAAGATAACACAACTGTGTAATTAAATATTATGCCATGATGAAGAAAATGGATCAAATGAAGATGCAGATTCAATAAACCAGTGCCCAGAACACCACGTGCTCATTTATCAACAAGATGTTCAAAATGCTGGGGCTCCCCTGTTCAAAGTGTTACTCACACACTGACAGATAACAGTACCTGTCTCTGCCACACTAGTCCCTCTCTTGACAGCTCCTTCATGCCACTGTTTTTCATTCACTTGGGCAGTAGACTTTCTACTTCTCAGGCTTTCTGAGTTCCAAGCTCTTCTCACCCATTAAATCCAATTTATCTCCAAACCACAAGCTTCCTTCTCCCAGGTCTCCTTGTTCATCTATTAGTACCTCCTCTCCTTACAGGCTCAGGCAGTCCCACCCACTCCCCAACCCCAATTCATTCTGTTCTCTCATGACTTTAGCTGCCAGGTCTCCTCTTCCTGCATTCATGGGTCCAACAGAGACTTTTTCCATCAATCCCAGCACTCCCACCCTCTGCAGTGCTTTACCTCACTCCTTTGCACAGCAGAGCCAACCCTGCTATATCCTTGTCCTTATCAGACGTGTTTTCCACCTGCCTTGTGGATTCCCATTCCAACCTCTTTATTAGCACAGTAATTTGGATCTCTCTTTAATTATATTATTAGAAATCATAAAACATTCTTGAGACTGTTTTAGCTTTAAGTCATTAAAACTAACCTGTAGTTCTGAAATATTTTTATTCTTCATTCTAATGCCACATGGCTGATGCACAGCATTAAGCATCAAGTTACTTCTTTTTCATTTTAGAAATATTGCTTTAATATTACTAAAATAGAGCTCTGGTTCAACCAAAGAAAGTATTACTGCTAATAAGTTTGAGGGTGTCATGAGCAAAGTAAGAGACTGTAAGAATGTTCTCTGCATGAGAATACAATTACTTTATAAATAAAGTTCCATTGCAAGTCTAATGTCAGTTATTCTAATCTGTGCTATAGATTAACTGAAGACCTGGAATGTTTTAGAATCATCACAGAATCCCAGAATGGTGTGGGTTGGAAGGAATCTTGAAGATCATCCAGTTCCACCCCCTGACATGGGCAGGGACACCTTCCACTAGCCCAGGTTGCTCCAAGTCCCATCCAGCCTGGCCTTGGGCACTTGCAGGGATGGGGCAGCCACAGCTTCTCTGGGCAACCTGTGCCAGGGCCTCCCCACCCACAGGGAAGAATTCCTTCCTAATATCCAATCTAGACCTGCCCTCTGTCAGTTTGAAGCCACTGTCCAGATAAGTTTATCTGTCTGGGACTTGCTCAACCACGTACATTTTAAACCTCAGTTTAAAATCCATGACTTGAAGTGAGCAAATGTCAGACTGGTATTTGAAACAAAAAGCATTTTAACCAAGTTCAAAAGAGTTTAAGAGTCCAGTCTCTCTATATATGTATACTAAAGTAACTCACTGTCTTTGGGGGGTGGACACATGTGGTAATGTCTCAGAAGAGGAGGAAGTAAATTATAAAGCTCTATCAGACAACATTTCATTACTGTGAGGGCTGGATAACAACTCCTTTCCAAACAGAAACTACAATTTCTTTGAGAAGTCAGTAAGTAATGTCAGTCTATAATGAAAAACATTACAGTATTTTATCTGAAAGAGGGAATATAGACAAGGAAATGGAATAAAAAAAGGATGTAACCCATGACTTCTTAAAAAACCTGTATATTCAGAACTTGCTATGGGCCTACTGATCACATTGCCTCAAAAAAAAAAAAAAAAGATGAGACAGCCTACACTTTAAAGGGACCTGCAAATTACAAACTTCCAAGCAGTCCTAAAGCATTAGGTCCTTTTCAGAGATGGAAATCTGAGTCACAAAGCAGTTTTAATAGGTTATAGATCAACAATGAACCTTTTGAATGGTACTCCTTTCTAGAGTTCATGGAAACAGCACATCTCCTATCTTAGTTACACATCCCAACAGGTATCCAATATGTGGCATTGCCATGCAAGGCAAACTGCTGGAGCCCCTGGCTTTTTAATTTCATTCAAAACAATTAGTTAATTATGGTACTTCTCCAAAAAGCAAAAAGCTCCACACGAGGAAAGTGTTTCCTGCCAGCATCAGTCCGTCATCGCCTGAAACACGTCAGCTTTCCATCCCTGGAACTGTATTCCATGTTTACACAGTCCCCCAGGGCAGCTCATTCTCCACTGATGCACAGAGCCTTGCTAACAGCAAGCCTGCTTTGTTAACATGAAGGGAATGAAAGCTTCATTGTAATTTAATGTTCCTGGTTCTTATTTGCTTTTTTGTAATATAGGCCACTGGAATGATGCTTATTATACACATGGAAAACTGCACAGCTCTGGCACCAGGCTTCACATGACTGAGTTTTGTTGCTGTTGTTCTGAGCTCAAAGGCATTTAGACATAAATCTTTGAATCAAAAACTCTGAATTAATCTGTGAACAGACTTTTCATTCCAACCTTTTAGCACCTACAAATCTCCTCCTCCACATCTCCTGTTGAGATTTTACAGCTTTCTAACACTCAGATCATTTTCTCAGTGGCTGAACATCCTTCTTAGAATAACAGCATTCTTCTTCAGGGTATTTCTGTGAAATTGCCTGACCTACAACTATTTTCTAGACTGCTAATAAATGGATCTAATTCTAACATGCAATGGAAGGCTTGGAACAAACAAGGGTTCGTGCTCAAGCGTGTGAAGCCTCCCAAAGTCTCTGTTTCCTTTCCAAGTACCTACAAACATGGAAAAATCTCTCATGCATGCTATGTCATCACAGAAATTGGCAAGATTCTCCAGTCTAATCACTTTAAACAGTTATTTTACGGGTGTATTCACATGTTTCAGGGTGAATGCTCATTTTAAGACTAAGTTCAAGTGTCTGTCCTCACACTGTCCTTTTCTAAAGGTGCATCAGTGCTACAGTTCTGCCACAGAGGCTTTTTTGTGGGTACCATTTCAGCATATGAGATAAAACCTTAAGCACTGTACACACATTCCTGTCAGACTGTGCTGTGCCACATCTCTGTGCTCATTATAAACATGCTCATTATACACAATTCTCCATTACTGCAGTAATAACTGAGAGCTGTTCACTTTTTAAAATCAAGGCTCGTTATATGTAGCAGCCTTTCTTAGGAGATACAGCACAAGAAAGTTTGTCACAGGCAGGTATTACAGCATCTCTTCCTCTCAACCAGATTCACATCTGGAACACACACAATACTGGATGCACTCCTTGGTCTTTGACCACAGGCATGAGAAGAAGAGCTGGCTTGCCCGTGTCCTAAAGGGAGGGGATTTCTTGCCCTTTCTGCTGAATTACACAGGGATTTTAATGATGTAATTTTCCAAAGAGGTTGGCTATTATAAGCCTGGAAGAGCTTTTGACTGTTGGCCCATTCCAAGTGCCTGGAGCAATTGCAGCAGCAGAATGGTCAAAAGCATGCCTGTAATCAAGACACGTTTACCATGAGAGTTCCAGCCAGGAAACTTTATATAGCAGACTGACTCTTTTGTTGCCAGCGTTCCTTTCCATGTCACAGAGGCCTTGAGAAAGGAAGCAGAGAAGACAGTTGTTTAAATGGCTCCAGAAGATGATTGGAATATTTTGCTGAGGTAAATCTCCAATGTATCAGTCTTTGAAAAAGAAGCCTGATTCCAAGTAGACAGCATTAGACGGTAAAAAAAACCCCAAATCTAGATCTAACCTTGAATCTCTGTATTTTGCAGAGCAAACCTCTTAGGAATATCACTGGATAGTATCTGGAGTTCATTCTCTCCTGATTAACTTTCTTTCTGAAACTGCAACCACAGACTCCAGAACAAAAGGTGAGGCTTTTCAAGATAACCCTGCAGTGCAACATGGAAATCTATGCCATGGATAGCCAGGCTCGAAGTACAACACAGGTAGAGCAGCTGGACAAGTCACTGACCACTTACTACTAGGCTGTTTAATAAACTGGAGCCTCTCCCCTTAATCCCTCAACCTCAGGCTCCTACAGCAGTTACCAGGTTATTTTCCACCTTAATTTCAGCATAAAGATTGTACTCTGTGCTACAGTAACCTCTGAAGCAGAGGTTGGTTCACTGTTAGCATTCACTGGGAACTATTTGTGTAAATAAAAGACAATGCAAACCACAGCTAATAGTCACTACAATATTTTCACCTTGACTGTGCCTGGGAAACCAGATCACAGACTGAGAATTCACAACAGGCTTTGCATCCACAAAACAGAACAAAGTATGTTCACTGCCCTAAAAACCTCAAAGCAAGACATGAGCTGTGTGCAGCCAAATCCAAGGTTGTGCTGGATAGTTCAATCCAACCTCACAGAGCCAACTATTAAAAAAAAATTAATCTGCTCCAGCAGTCATTGCTTTTAACTACCACTCCTGCTCCTCCCTTTCCTGGGAATTGCCTTGCTCAAACTCCACTCAGTGTTTGCAAGCCACGAGGCTGGCAGGCTCCTGGTGGGAAATCCTGCCAGCATCCTGGACTCAAATGCCTCCTCTCCTCTATCTCCAAACTCCCTTAACTGCTCTGCTGGATCATCCCTGGACAGAGAAACATGAAAACACCAGGATGAGAGATAGATTTTGGCTTCTTAGGCACCAGCCTAAGAACCAGTTCACCAACAGTTTAGTTGTTGTGGGTATCACAACACATCAGTGACTTGGGGAATATTAAAAGTCAATTCAAGAGGTTCAGAAAACAATTTCTCAAAGAGCACTTTAAATGGCTGTGACAGCATTTCAAGCCAAAGGAAAGGCTTTTGCAGTAACAGAGACTCAGGAGGATCAGGTACCAGACTTTGCACCTTTTTCCTTCATTTCCTTCATTTACTCCTGTCTAAAGAAAGGGCAGGACCATTTAAATGATTAAAATCGTGATTCTGAAGGAAACGTGTAAGCAAATGGACCACAACAAAAATTCAATATACTTAATTTTCAAACAATATAACTACCCACTATGCAATTTTTCCACGGTCTCTAAACTTGCATGTTATTTAGATTGTTTTAAAATGTTAATACAGAAAAGTGAAAAAGAAGCTTCTGAATGAACAGATACAAGTCTGGTAAAATCCTCCATAATTTTGTGGTGGACAGTGGATAAGAGAGACTTACAAATGCACATTCTATTCTTAAAAGGAAACAAAATGCAATTTTGGCACAGAGCCTGAAGGAATCACAGCAGTAACAGGAACACAAACTCTGACATTACCAAAAATTTCTTTTCCACTTCTCAGTGTTTCCAGAAAAAACAAGCAACTAACTGTGAGTGACACAATGCCAGCACCAGTTCTCTCTTGGTACTTTTTCTTTAATACTTGGCATTTCTGCTCATAAGAGCTTACTAGTCTGCTCTTTCCAGCTACCTTTCCTTCTAATGAGACTGAATCCTTCCATGAAGTTTTCACTGGAACCAGAGACAAATACATCCAAACAATTCTCCCAGGAGAGCCAGGAGACAGGATGCCTGGCTAATAGACCTTTAGCCTGGGCTAGTATTGTCTTAACTGGCAAGACAAATTAAGTAGTTTTGACCTCACCTAAGCAAAGCTAGTGAGGGGTGGATGGCAAAGAAACCACACAAATATTTCTACAAGCAATTAGCTATTACTAAACTACTCTGAGTATTAGAATACTGTTTCCTAATGAATTTTCAATAAGAGTGGAAAACAATAATTTTTATTTTTTTTTTTTTTAGATTAAGACAACATTACACACAAACTTTCCACACAGCAACTTCAACCATCCAGGAGCCTACTAAGCAGAAATCTTAAGCTTCAAATCTCTACCCTCTGAATATGAAAACGTTGGGATAAGAAAGCAGTATTTTGTACCAAAAAGAAATAAAGTCCCTTTCACAAGGATTCCATGAGCACATCTCAGTTTGCAAAATTACATAAGCTTTATGCAAAGCAAATGTTTCTCAATGACAGTTGTCATAAATTAACCTGAAACACAGGCCAAGGGAACTGTTAGTAAAGATTTTCTGAGTAGTGAATGAACTCAGAAAAAGACTCAAGTAACTCAAATTTTATCCAGCTTCTTAACAGAATCATTATGATTAACCAGGAGCATTAAACAGGAACCATGCACATCATAACATCCCTGGGACAGGTACAGAAAATCCTCTTACTCCTTCCCCACATAAGCAAAGTATTTTTAGCTTCTTTCAAATAAAGCTGCAGCGAGTAAAAGGAGCATCATTCAGCTCTCTGCTGAACAGATGAAGTGTTTTTTACTAATGGAATACATGATTATACAGAAAAAGAGAATAGTGTAGTTCTACCACATGAAATTAGTACATGTTTGATGTTGTATGCTGTGACTTCCCAGGCTTTCCTCATCGGTGCTCGTTTGGATTTCAAGTTGCTGCAACACTCAGATCGTCAAAAGAGGATTTCTACCTTAGAAAAGGGACAGACCCAAGGACACAGTTCCCTTCCTTACAGACCAACAAACTCAAAGAGACACATGGCAGATGCGAAGCAGATGTTCTTGGTGTAGCACAGAAATGTAAATGATATTTCCCTCGGGTATATCCATATGAGGTGACTGAGTGACTGGGAGACAGGATGGTGCTGACCAGAAATCAGGCAAGGCCTGAACTACTCTCAGTGTTTACATCAGGAAATCACATTTTAATTTTGGCAGATGATACTGGAACAGGCCTGGTTTACATACATGTTTTCTCTCTGTGGCCTTCAGGGATTTTGCAGCGTAGTAGAAGAGCTGGGTTCCACACAGTGCTACCCAGTATTTCGTCCAAGATGCTACCTGGGGAGAAAGGAGGAAAAAAACCCAAGTGCAATGGGTAAGTGAAACGGTTCATAACACTGAGCTGTAAAACAGGAGGCATCACATCATCCTGCAAGAACATGACAGCACTGACTGCCCAGCCAAGCCATCAGCCACGTCTCCAAAGCTGCTGTTTGTTATTCGTGCAGGCCTATGAATGCAGGAAAAATCCAGAGAGCAGAAAGAACGTGTGCCTTTCCTCACTAATCTGAGAAAAATGTTCTGCATCTCACTCTATACTTCCTGCAACCCCTACTGAACACTTCATGGAGTCAATCTGTCCATTTTCTTTTCCATTTTGGGTACTGCCATAAGGTATTCTCGTGAATATGTACTTTGATTTATAATTCATAATCAAGCATCTGCAGAGCAAATGCTAATGGTTACTATCAAATGCTAATGGTTACTATCAATTGATAAACTGTTAGAATTTACCTACTGTTAAGGAAGACAAAACACAATCCTCTCCTTTAAAGTCCTCAGTAATTGCAGAAAATTTTATGTAGCGTTTCCTTCTCTCCTACTCCCTAGATTATGAGTATAGCCTTATAAACTGAATAAATGTACCAAACAGAAGAATGAAAACTCTAGCAGTGACCCTAAATCTTAAACCAGCAAGGCAGAGGAGACCTCAGACACTTTAATTAGTTGCCCAATGACCATTTTACTATTTTATAACTGGGCAAAGGAAGAAGGTGAGAAAATTAATTAAAAAAAAGTATCTTACTGTAGGTTTTTTGCCTTCTTTCAACAAAGTCTTCCTCCTGAGAACACCTTGAATAGTAACTGCTCCTGGATACAAATGAACAGCCAAATCTTCAGATTCTAGAGAGCTGAAAGGAGCATGTGAAGATTTGTGTGAAAAAATATTTTTCCTAAAGTAGTTTTCCAACCATTACCAAAAACTAATGCAAATACCTTTATTGTAATTTAGGAATGTCAACTTTTTATTTATTGGACTTCATTGTGGAAAAAGACTTTGGCTGTTACAAGGAATTGCTGTTGTGGATTTTACACTTGCAAGCAAAAGTGATCAGAAAAATTAATTAGCCAAGCAGGTAATTAAATCCTTAATTAAAAAAACTAAATCTCAAAACACAACTGAAAGACGAGAACAATTAATCTTAAAAAGCAAACGCCTGAAGTGCATTTGTACAGTTGCTGTACGTGTTAAACCTCTCCTTCAGCCCTTGCAAAGAAAGATTTGAGTAGTTTTTGGTTAGAAACACTGGAATCATTAGCACTTCAAAACCAAAGCACAGCTCAAACATGCAGAGTCTTTAAAATATCTGAAAGCAGGAAGAGTGGGCAGGAGCAGGAATAAAGAGTAGAAACCCAAACCACAGCTTTAAGGTGTTTTAATGTAACTGGTGCTCTAATTGCCTGCCCTATGTAGGATCTGGGAGCAACGGGCTGAAACAAATGCCAGGTACAGCAATGTGAAAACAAAACTAAGCTTGATTAAAATCACAAAGCTGACTGGCTCAAAAACCATTTTCGATCAGAGAAAAGCTACACGAGGAATCATTTCAGCAAATGTCAATCAGAGCGTGTGGCTGAAGTGCTGGACCCAGCAGCTTTCCAGAAAAGCCAAGAGATTGAACAGCACCCAAAAATCATTTCCAAGTAAGTCAGGATTTGCTGTTTCATCCATCCTAATGTTCACAAATGTTCAAAGTAAGCTGGAAATCTGGCAAACCTTTTCACTGCGGCACCTACAGAGGGTGATGATATGGAGACAATTTTGGACACTGACAGATGCAAACATGAGTTTATTCAGTGAGACAATGCTTGGTTCTTAATGTGACAAAGGTTTCACGGTTAATGGCCATCTCTTTCCCAACTAGAGTGACACACAGCTGGAGGCAGGATTTGTACTTTAATTTGTCAGAATAATCAGTTATGTTACTCTGTCAGCTTGCAAATAATATTATATATAATACATTGGGGGCAATTTGAATGTGTTACTTATTTTAGGCACATCTCTGATTTCAGTGAAGGGGAGCAAAGAAATTCAATGCAGAACTGCCAGCAAAGAAAACACGTGGAATGCCATCCATCAGCACCAGAAGCAGCTTCACTGTCCCCATGGGAACTCCCAGCACTGCTCCACAGTGGCAGGCAGTGCAAAAGCTACCCTGGCCAAACATCTTTAAGCCTTGACAGAAAGATCCCACGGTTCAGAATTTGGATTTGCAGACCAGAATGAACAAAAGTCCTTATGGTGATATAGAGTAAAGGCACAGAAAAGTTTTTAAGTCTGAAGAAAAAGGTCTCTACCTTTTATTTTGACACGTAAGTTAGAAAGATAACATCAGAAAACACCCACTTAATTATGAAACCAAACCAAACCAAATCACCAACACCAGAGGGAAGGCTGGACACCTCTGTGTGCAGTGGGATTGTACCTGCTGGCCTTCATGTGGCCTCGATGGCCATTTCGTGACACTCTTGTCCCCGGACCGAGAGAATGGTACAACCTGTTCCTGTTGGATTCCATTATAAATTGTATGTATTACATATACTTTTATCCACACAAACAGCACGACTGCTAAAACAGCACAGATCTATTTTTGTGTGCATATCACAAAGCCACTTCTTCCACATCAGAAACAGAGGATAATTTTGTTCAGAAAAACGCATGCAGAGAGACACCATGGGTTTTGATTTCATCAGATGTTCTCTTTGTCAGAACTCATAATACTGAAGTGTTTTATTGGCACTGAAGAATAATATATTTTGAGAGCAAAGCCTGCATTTAGTTGTTAGATTAAATCAATGCAAAGGAACCACACTAATAAAACTTGTCTTTAAATCTGACTTTAGATGTTACTAGAAAAAATGGTTTCAATTTCTACGAGTATGCACACACACACAACCTGCATAGAAAGTAGTCATTAATAACACTGGATTTATCCCAATTTTGCCAGAGCTGTTAATTCCAGACAACTGATGCCTCTCCCTCACTTAAAGATTCTTATAAAGAATAGAAACCCACTGTACAGACCAAAACTAGAGACACCCGCTCTAGTGATCTTAAATTTTAACGCTTGCAGTGTATTAAATTCCAAAATGTGCTTCAGCATCTTATAAATGAAGGGACAGACTCAAGGTTGCTGCATATCTCTAGGAATTTCACACACTGTGTTTGGAATGCCTGTAAGGAACCCCATCCCTTTCCCTGGAATCAGGCAAGAGAACTCACCCTGAAACACGTGCAGCTTCAAACAGGGTTCTCAAAGAGCTCTCTCAGGAAAGAGGGAAGTATGGAAGGCAAGTGGAATTTGGAGGAGGGTTCTTCTGACTTAACTGTTTCACATGGAGTAAACCTTCTAACTGGGGGAGTCTGGGCCTGTCAGTTCTCATTAAGACAGGGATGAAAACCCTCTGCTTTGACTCAGGAGCCCCCATGACAGCTCCGAGGAGTGCTACCACAAGTTTAAACCTAACTAAAATTTTTAAGTTTCTTATGCTAAAAGCACTCAGCTCACCATTTTGTCTAAGGGTTTTTCCATATAATTTTTATCTTTGAAAAATTACTTGAATGATTCCATAAGGCAGCAGGAAAGGAAAAGAAAGAAAACCTTTTGAATGTTTTACGTGCCCTGTGATGCAGCCCCCAAGTCTGAGATTTCCTTTCTGACCCCGTTTTCTTTCTATGCTCACATTGAACATTCCCACTGATTACCTAATGGAATCATAAGAGCCTTTCCTCATGTATGCATCCATATTTATAGCATGAAACATCCAAGAGTTCACCTTTGGCACAGAGAGATTTTCAAAAGCTTCTCCCAAAATTAGCGCAGAACTTTAACTGCTTCAGTGACTCCAAGCAGAATACAAGGTTTGTGGTAACAGTGGTACCGACCATAAAGTTCTTTGACAAAAATTCCTACTAAAAATGTCAAAGCATGGTAGGAAAGGTCATCCATGGCAGCTCTGAGGCTGATGGGTTACCTGAAATTGTGTTATAGAAGCAAACAACACAATTTATTGTGCATCTTGCTCAGCTGTGGGAAGGTGAATATTCCACCTTTTTCTATATTAAAACTACAGCTGTTGGTCTTTTTCCACATTCTCAAATACAACATGGAAAGGGGTTCATATGGTCAGTGTCACCTGGGCCTTTGAAGGTGTTGGATAAGGAGCAACATGTTAATTCTGGAGCACAAAGCCAGACATCAGCAAGGGGCATTCCTGTGTTTTCCTGTGTAACGCGACATGAAAAGCAGAGGCAAAAGAGGTGACAATGTCAATGACAGGAGAGCAAAGGGATCACAAAGGGATGAAGTGTCTCAGGGGAAGTGAAAATGAAAACCAGATGGGTCACATGAACAGCACACACAAGATACCCACATATATAAAAATGCTTTGGGGTCTAAGGGTTCTCTGGCTGAGCTACTTAAAGAATGTGTGCAGTGAGTAAACACCCAATTAGACAAAAGTCCTGTTAACTACTAGTGAGCAAAAGGTACTCCTCTGCTGCTTTAAGAGATCTAGTAGATCACTAAAATAAAGTATCATTTTGAGAGGACTGAGTGAGAGATTTTAGGCAGCAATGTGAACAGAGAAACACAGGTTTTTCTTACCTTTCAAATGCTGGCCAGGAAGTCTCTTCACTGAGTTCAGAACCATCACTGCTACCTAGAAAAAGATAAGAATGAATGACACTATTTCATCATCTACAATTGATCCATTTCAACGATGTCTCTCAACACAATATTTGAGATTAAATGTGTAAAAACACTTCAGTAAAACACTGCAGGGAAAATACTTTGTAATTTGCTTCAGGAATTTCACATGAACTCAGGCAGAGATTTGAAGGGACAAGGTCTAGGTGCACATTAAGAAGTTGAAGAAAAGGAGCACTAATAAGTGGGAAAGGTGTTTACAAAATTTAAAGAACACCAAAAATGAAGATTTGTCTGATTAACACAACAAACATTTAAAAAGAAAAGGTCACTTATTGAGATAATTCCTTATGAAGTCACACATGGTCACAACACTGAAGTGCAAATTTATTGCTGAGTCTCCAACACATGATTTGAGAAGCCTTAAACAACTTTTTAAAGCTATCTCCCACTTACTTTATCAGATCACAACAGCATTACTTCCTTCTGTGCTTTGTAAACAAATCCAGTGTTACCACAAGTATCTTATTTTCAACACTGACAGCAGAGGAAAATCACAAAATCCAGTATCTAATGCATTCATCTTGGCACACCCTCAAATAACACAGTAACTTTACAATTATAGTAAATCCCATTAGGCTGAAAATGACTATTTAAGTGCAGATACAAGGTGGGTGTTATCTGTTATGTTGTTAAAAGTCAGTAAATATATATATCAGTATAGAAATACTGTTAACAGAACTCAATAGCTTCAATTACTAACCGCACTATACACAGTGTTCAAAGGCAGAATTTACTCAGTTATTTTCAAACAAACCTGAAAGTAAAATCAATAAAAAAATCTAAATCAATGCACCTTACTTAAGGGTTCTCCCAAAGAAACAGCAGCTGAAAATGGGAACAAATTCCCAGTAATTTTATGCAGAAAATCAGCAGAGAAAAGTGGTGCCCTGAAGAATAACGAGTACAAAGTAAGTCTGGATATTCACTGAGTAAATACAGAGTAAACATGGAGGCAATAAAGTGTCACACACAGCAGGAATAATTCCAGCCAAGAGCCATGAAAATCTCAGCATGGACTCAAGTTTTCTCTGTGCAAAATCCAAGGGAAAAGACATGCCTTTATCTGCCAACTCAACTGAGATGCCTCTTTTGCAAACATTAGCTCAACATCCTCATATTAACATCATCTCTAAGGGATAGTAGTTAACTTGTTCCCAGCTTATTCTGCATTTTTCTCAAAGCAAAGTCCTAACCTGGTTCACACCAACACTACAGTAAAAGAGATTTGTATAGGGGAAGAAGCTGAGAGACATAAAAGTGACATTCCAGTGGAGCTACTGACTCTTAAGTTGGGAATAAAAAGCTGCAAGAAGAGAAGTAATATATCCAACAAGTAACCAACCAATTCAGGTGGAACCTGCTGTTACAACAAAAGTCTTTGCAAAGTTCCAGAACAATGCTTATCATTTCCTGGGAGGAAAAAAACCTGTCATTGAATATTTTCAGCAAACTCTACATCCGTGTCACAGTGAGAAACTCAGTGATTTACTTCACCCTACCAAAACCACAGCTGCCTTCCTCTGTAAGGTGACACAGAGTCCCTTCAAATAAATAAGTAACATGGTTTGGGGATGAAGAGACAGAATGAGAGGTAACAATTCAGAGACAACTTGAAGGAGATATTTGGGGTAAGACCTCCCAGCTGACTGTCTTGTAGTAGAATCTCTTACAGGAAGATTTTCAAGTGCTGAGGTCCTTCCAGCAGGTGGAACGACAATCAGGAAGGGAGGTTTCAACCACGGATGAAAGAAGTTTTCCTTGCACGTAACTGAGATTTTCTTTGTGGCTACTTGGAGCAATCTGTCCTGCAAAACGGTGCAGCAATTCCTGTCAAGTCACTCATCCAACACTGAAACTATTAGGGACACTTAGAATCTTATTTATTTCCTTATTACTGCTTAGATTTAACTTTATACTAACAAGAAGTGCAGCTTTAATATGACTTTAATATGAGCTCTACTTAATTGAGGCCCATGTGATAAAAATCCACACAATTAAACCCCAGCAATAAGACTGTATTATGAAGTCATTCTTTATATTTAAAGTAGGTTGATACATTAAAATTCTACCTGAAATGACATTTTGATGGCAACTGTATTAGCTTGACTAAAAAAGCTGTAATTCAATTGCTGTACTAAGTACACTACAGACAGATTTAAAAGCTGCTTTCTAAAAATGCAAAGGAATTTAGAGGAAGAGCTGAAATGTCATCTGTCAGCAAGTGACAATCCTTGCTACAGTATCAGTACAGTTAGAAAACTTGAATGAATTTGGGGGCTTTGTAAACAAAAAGTTTCACTTAAAAGTTTAATCTATACAGAAATTTCCAATTACACTTTTAAGAGCAATGTCAATTTGTAAAAAACTTGGGCCAAACATCACAGCTATTGATTAAATGTTTATATTGATGCCTACACAGGTTGTAAAAAATTGTAACAAAACCTAGAAAAGACTGAGTTTTAGCATTTGACTATACCTCTAACATTCATATAGAATATCTCCAGATTCTAAAAAACTACAGGAGGTATTTTGCACAACAAAAGTTTTGACACTAAAAAAAAAACAAACCCTTTCCCGAAAACCAAAAGAATATACATTACACCCTCCTTCCAAAACAAAACAGAAGTAAAAGGGACTGGTTTTAACTTAATAAAAGTTAGATGTCTAGCCAAGTTCTGTTTAAACATTAAGTGCACTATTTGACTGTCACCTCAACTGGAAATATTTCATTCATTCAGTACTCTAAAAATATATCACCTTCTTAAATTCTTCTCAAGTATGTACTCAATATTTGAGTTTTTCCAACAACCTCGAGCAAGTCTTCAGGTTAAACTTCATAACAAATCCTAGGTAGTGTAAGTCTTTGCTATTACTGCTCTAAACACGTTTTGGCTTCATGTAAGAAGCCACTTAACACAGGTCACTATCTTCCTGGTTTTCTTCATTGCTAATAAAATCAAATAACTCTTGTGCAGGATTAAAAAAAAAAAATATTTGGGTTGTGTTTATCTTTACTCCTTAATATGAAGGCTTTTTCCTAGTTTAGGAATAACAGCACAATTGGCAAAATGGGGTTTTTTTGCTAACTGTGCTGGTGATTATCTGAGAAGGTTCAGGATTGTTCATGGAGCTCCAGCACAGCAGCTCGGTTCAGATGTGAATCTTCTGTTCACATTTGCAGATGTGCACATGCACTGTCTGTGCTCCAGCCACACAAACAGCCTGAGGTTCCCAGTTGTGTGATAGGGAATGCCTAAACTATTCCACACCCATTCCCCCGGTCAGGGCATCCACTCACTGCCCCAAGTCTGGGGATATTGAACACTTAACACAGGCTTCCTTCATCCAGAAGTTAGTCCCCAAAGTCAAACAGGTGTTAATATAAACAAACCAACCCCAAAAGAGTTTAAAAAGTATTCAGACTAAAAATTCTTTCCCCTTCCCAAATCTGTCATCGACACTCTCCTGGCTCCAGTTACACCGTGTTTCCAGGGCTGGTGACTGCCCTGATAGAGCTTGAAATTCTAATGTGAAAACACAAAAAATTGGTCAAGAGGCCTGAACATCAATGGCTGTAGCACAACACAGCCCAGCTAACACCATGGAGATGGGCTTCATGCCCTGAAAGTTCTGTTCTGCTTTGTTGGGTTCATGACCACACTGAAAATCCTCATATGTAGCTCATTCCCATTTAACCACTCTAAAGTTCAATAGCTCAGCTTTGGCTCTCTAGTTAAACCAAAGGAAGATGGTGGGAAGACTCAAGCAGCATCATGCCAGAGAATCAACAGAAACCTTTACTACCATCACTGATAATGAGCTTCATGGTGAAAAGCTAACAAAAGCAAATAACCAAATGGATAAAAATGGGGCAGAAACAGGAGTTGTACAACTGCATTAACTGCAACACACCCAGAGCACAAGCCTTGGACCAAACAACACTAATAAGGATTGGGGAAGAATTGGGGTGCTAGAATATATCCCTCTCCTCCTCTCAAACCCAGGCACCTACATGTGCATTTTTAACCTCTAATATTATACAGTTTTTTCATTTACCTTATCACTAATGAAGTAATTCACAATAGCAGACCAGGGTATCCACATTCAGGGATATTTAAAGGAAATATATTAAAAACCCCAATACATTTCTTCTTACTGAAACCCTACCCAAACTTTGATCTGATCATTCAGAGTCCTAAACACCTGAACAGCAAACTACAGGGTAAGGAATCACTGGCTGTGCACAGGTCCCTACTGTATAGGCTGCCAAAATCCCTGAAGGTAAATGCACACACTATATACCTACACCTATACTTCATTTATTTAAAGAGAAATATAATCCCTTGTAGGATTCAGTAACTTAGAGGTGGTTACTTAATAGAGAATTTCATTAAAATGCTGATATTCTCTTATGCATTTCATGCCAGTTTAGGTTTGGAAATGCACTGTTCCTACAAAGGTACTTTCTTACATTAATTCACACTGATTCAAAACACCTTCCTTTGACTCTGCAGCATTAATTCCTCTGATTGCATTAGAACAAAGGCTAAAGTTATTTTCAAGTGATCACAACACACAAACAAAGGCCAATGTTCAAAAGCCTTAGTTTTTCCAGAGCTTTCATCCATATCACTGTAGATTAGGAAAAGTAAGTGGAAAAAGAAATAAATATTTTGAGAAAGAAAACACTCCGAAGTTAGAATAGAATTTGCCTCCAACACTGCTACAAAAACAATCCATCCTCTGAATTTTTGAACACCTGAAGTTACATTCTCAGTTTCAGCAGAGTATTTCTGTGTTCACACCTTGAGACATCTGTTTTTAAGTAGTATACATGAGACGGCACTCTTAAAAAACATAACCTCCTTAGCAAAATAACTTTGCATCCTGTAGGTTTGGTGCTGTAGGAGGAGAAAAGCCACACAGAAGCAATATATGAAAAGAAGGGCCTATTTTACACTGTTCCTTTACTACAGAATTATCTGAACAATTAGCCATTGTAAACACACTCAGATTGAGAAAAAAAATTCAGTAACTTAGCAGAGCTGAACTTGTAAGAAACAGTGGAAATCCAAAGCTTCTGAGAATAATGAAATGATCTCACTGCTGCAAAGATACTCAGGAGCACCCTTAAGCAACAGAGAAATATTTTAAAAGCATAAGAAAATCAGAAAGTAACAGAAAACCATATATTCTTAAGAAAAATATCTTACGAAAGAAAGGAAATTCAGGCTATTTCTGAGTGGAACCACGATCTAGTAAAAGCTTCTTAATTTATCCTACTTTTGGGTGAGGAGGTGACAGCAGGCAAATACAGGCAGAAGAACAGGTGTTAGGAGGATGCAGGTGGTTCCTTGAACCCAGCCAAGAGCAATGCTTAGATCTCGGAAGGGAAAGAGTGTACACAGTGACCTCACCAAAACACAGTGACCTCATCAAAACAAACACAGCCACTGCAGGACAAAGACACCTTGTAGCTTTAGGACTTGCTGATAGCAAGGAGTGGGGATTCTCAATAACCTCTCACTGCAAAGTAAAAGCACCTGTCCCAGTTTACTGAAAGCAGATATTCTGGATTGTCTGCACAAAACAGACATTTTTTTCAGCACTATTCTGTGTTTTCATGCGTTGTCCCTCAAAAGTCTGTTTGCAATCAACAGAAATAAAGTGGGGTTTTAAGGAACTCAAGTCATATAACCTCTTTTTAGCCAGCCACCTAAGAAGGAGATGAATCATAACCTTAGAGATTATAATTCTCTTTGTGATCATAAAGAGCTCCAATTATCCCCAGCTCAAATGCAACTGTCTACATTATGAACATCTAAAGCCTACAAGAGACTATTTCCTCTTTGTTACATTCCTAAACTCAAGAGGACATTTCCCATCTGACACTGTATAAAGGACTGGACAAGTGTTTCTTCCTTCTAATTAGGATAGTCCTGGCAGTGCTGGAAAAAGATTTCTCACTTCTGTTCAGCTAACAAGCACCTATGTTATAAAGGAAGATGGCAACAGATCCAGATGTACACCTCCCTCACTCCAGCATAACACACCATCCTCAGCTGTGGAACACAGTCCCATGGCTTCAGGAACAAGAGCTGTTTTGACCCAAGCACAAGACATTAATATAAAAGGGGCTGTATCTTTAATATTTTTTGAGTTCCAGGGTTATTTACAGAATGAGTTAAAAGCACACAATCGGCCTCCAATCCCTGACATGAAGAAAAGAATCTCATAAAGGTCTCTGACCGTGGCTGTCATGTCACAGATTGGCCTGTTTTCAGCAAATCCCCTGCCTGGCTCACTCTCTGCACTGCTGCTGCTTTAAGAATCGTTCACTGCAATGAAAAATATCCTTCATATCTGAAAGATTAATTGATGTAAAAATTTGGGGTATTCTCTGCACCATTGCCAGAACAGACTGCCAGTCCTTCCCAACACAACACAACCAAAATAGTCCATTATCCCTTGAAGGCGTGTTTTTAGTTTAGAGACACACACTGCTGGATTCCTACAGACACTGGTGTTACATTGCTGCTGCTTTGATAGTTAACACAGAGGCAGATTATATCAGATCCTCCAATATGAAAGGACTGGAAATGCCTGAACACCTCTGAGCCCTCAAAACACAAGAGCGATTTAAACAAGTATTACAGACGTCTTTAAAGGCACATTCAAGGTGTTGGCATAGCAGAAACTCTGTCCATGTTTTGAAGAGGGATCATTTATCCAAAAAGTTCAGTCCTATATAGGCTTATATGTAAAAAAGGTAGTCCTGTTTCTAGAGCAAGAGGTTTAAATCCACGTTTACGGGCAAGGTGAGGAATAACACTCTTTTCAGTGCACACATTCAGAAGACATTTTCCTGACCATCTTTTGAAGTTGTGCTGTAGAACACCATAAACCTCCTCTCTGCTGCAGTGACTGTACTATTTCCAAGTCCTGAGTAAACAGACTACTTCAAACATGATGGAGGAACTCAGCAGCTTCAATCAACTTCCTTAAATCCTGCTGAGGCAGCAGCACAGAATGCCAGGCAACTTACACTTCCAAGAATTCTGCAGTAACAGATACTGCAAACCTCCAAAACTTCCTTCCTTCCCCCAAACGTATTTCTAGCACCTCCACCAATCTTCTGTGTCATTGAGATTTTCATAATCAAGAGCAGCAAAAGTTATAATGCTGCTGGACTGTCAAAACAGGGATAAAACTCAAGTATCCGAGTATGGGGAGGCTGGAGGTGGAAGAGAATGGGAGAGAGGAAGTTTTAACCACAAATGCTGATCTTGCAAAAAATGCATAAGGGTTGCTGTTTTACAAGTGATTTATACAAGTCTTGTTAAAGTGGCAATTTTGTCCCTACTGCATCAAATCAATAAGGTCATGGCTGAGCTAGAGAACAGAACTGAAAAATTCGGAGATGAGACGGAGTAGGAAAACCCCATATTCTCTAAAATATCTGGATGGTGACTGGTTCTCACTTGTACCTCGTGAAAAACTAACTGTCAGCTCTGGCAAACCTTCCCTGCTAGGCTCTAATGGAGGCAAAGAAATAATTTACCCTGGAAAAAAGGATCAACTGCAGAGAGTTTCTTAGATATTTAGACAGAAAACATAAGTAAAGCACTGCCCTGAGAAAAGGGCAATGCTACATCTCAACAAAGGTGCCACATATTTGGTCTAATTCCACAGATTCACCTATTAATTTTTTTTTTAAATTATTGCCTAGATATTCGATTTTTTCCACATGAAATATTTAATGTTTTCTCATGATACGTCCTTCTCCTCAAGAAAATAGATGTACAGCTCCTGAAAACAGCATCATCTGAAAATCTGTGACCTTGTGTCTCTCCATGAAGGCTAAAAAGCAAAGCTGTGTTTTAAAATTAAGTTCTCCAAAGAAATGCATAACACCACAAAATTCTATCAAGCTAATAAATCTGAGAGAAAGGACTGTTATAGAGGTTCCATTTCCTAGCCCTGGCTGCAAAGAGGTGGACATGAGAAGCACTTGTCCTGCCCCCTCTTCACTTTAAGGATTCTGTGCACAACAAGAAAAAAGAGAAACTCTTGTCACAGAAGACACTCAGAAAGCAGAGGTTCCCCAAAAAGATTACCACCCTAAAAATATGAAGATAAATAACTTAGCAATATTAAGTAGATTCTGACATTTCAAGGTATCTGAAGGTTAGATTTCTATTTACACCTGCCCAAGTCAGAAGCATTTAGAAATTATGCTCTTAAAACTGTCAGCAATTTACAGTTCTCACTGTCAAGTCAATATGGTATTTTCAACAGAAATACAACCAAAAGACATTTTTGACTTAGATTGATTTAAGGGGAAAAAAAAAGAGAATAGAAAATCACACCCTGCAGTTCCTTCCACCTCCCATCAAGGAAGAGGAGTATCAGATGTTGTATCATTAAAGGGGAGGGGAAAAAAAAAAAAAAAGTGCTTTTTGGTAATTTCCCAGTTCATGGTGTATAAATTATGCCACCCTCCTCCACCTACATTTCCCAAAATTGTTCTAAAACAGAATCAGTATTTTAGAACAGTTCTGCTGCAGGTACAATCACCAACCAATAGCGCTAAAATCTTTATTAAGGGAACACATACTGCATGGGAATGTTTTCAGTTCCTACCTATTGAAATTCCACTGGAAAGGGTGGAGCTCTCAGCCTGCCCTCGGGATGGGACATGAGGCTCCATGACACTGTCATCCAGGAGGTGCCTTGGTCCTGCGTTGGGGAATGTTGCACTTTTAAATTCAGCCGTGTTCATTTTGTGTATGAAACTGGAAAGGAGCAAGGACAGAACTGTTACAGCATTACCTGTGATACATTTCAGGAGCTGTTTAACACCCTGAAGGATTGTAGGCAGTGTTTCTCATGCCAAACTCAATCGTGGCCGAGTCACAAGCAATTGTGCCCAAACTACAGGAATTGATGGTTTTAAAGGTTCAACATAATCACGTAACAAAGAGAAACTCAGGAGTACATTAACAATTACTTTCAATATCCTAAGGCATTTTGTCTTCCTATAACACATAATTGAACTGCAGGACTGCATTCTAGCTCATTAAAGGTAAGCTTACACATTAGAAATTATTCACTACTGGATAGCTACAATCTGGCATTTTGAAAAGATCACAAGGTAGGTGATGACATAATGATCAAGATATTAATTAGAAGTACACCTGAATGGAAAAAGGTGTAGATTTTAGTGCAGCCATTCCTACACAAAGATATATGAAAGTCTACAAAGGAGATCTCTCTGCAAAAATAACTATAAAGCAGTTATTTCAATTTGAATTTGAAAGAATTACACTGGCATTGATTTGTTAAAAGTGATAGTTCTGTCATTCAGAAAGAGCCATTTTGGTTAACTCATTGACTAGTCTTATCATCATAACTTCAGTCTTCCTATTTTGACTAATTCTCTTGGATTGGGATACCACCATTACAGTTCTGAGCTTGTTCCCTGGCCACAAGTTGGTCTGTAAGCAAAGTACTGTGTACAAATCATGCTACTTTTTAAAAGCACAGCTTTTGTAAGGAAACATGACACAATCACGAGGTTTAAGATGATTTTCAGATTAAAGAAGATGCTGACTTGTATCCCAGACTGTGGCATTTCCTATGTCCGTGGGGTATCAGGTTCCGAGGAGAAGGGGGGGTTGGGGGTAGCAAAGCTCCTTCAGCTGCAACATTTTTCCGTCCACTTTGTGGAGATGCTCCGACTTCAGAGCCTGAGAAGGAAAAAGACATCACTCCCGAGTCATTTCAGAATTACTGTCAGGGCTGCTTCTCAGAAAATCAGGGAAAAGTAGCACAAAACTTCCTAAACACAATTTATGAGGGATAGCCTGCAATAAAACTCATTGATATATTGATAATTAAAACCCCTGCACTTCAGAGCATTTGCACAGGATTAAAATCAAACACCCTTAGTTCAAACAGACCATCCAGTTACAAATATTTCTTAATCCTAAAGGTTGCTGCATTTGCTATACTGGAAAATCCCAATGATTCTACATTTTCAGACTCCTGCCTTCAACCACTTTTGGCATTGACCAAGAAGAATGTCCACTTTTGGAAGCATATCCTACCATGAAAAGTTTAGATGAAGGCCCTTCTGTCTAGACACAACAAAGAATGAATATTTAATAGCTCTTCACCCCAAGTGACACTAACAAGTTAGTGCCACAATACATACAAGAACCTAAAAACATGACTCAATTCCTTCTTTACAGATCACCTTTAGACTTTTTATTACAAATACACAGTGTTTAAACTTCACACTTCTTTATTAGCCTCAGGCAAATATTTTCCACGTTCACAACTCAAAAATAATGCACAGGACAACCTCAAGTCTTCTCACATTTGTTAAGCATTTACCTACTAAATCTTCTCTGGAAGCAGCAGAGTGGGGGGTGCTGGTCCCTGGTTCTATCTTTAATGAAAGTCTGCATTAAAGAAACATTAAAAATTACTTTATCAGGAAATCAAAACATAAGCTTGTGAAGAAGTATTTTTTAAATTTACAGTTGAAAGCTGTCTGTTTCTATAATTGCAGGAAATACAATGAAGTTACTATCAACTGTGCAGAGTTATCTTTAGCACATGCCATTTCCAAACTTTATTATTTGGTTCATACAGAGCAGGTCAGGTTTGCAACACCACCAGGACCTCCACGGCCCAGGGACCTCTGGCAGATACATAAACTCAGTGATGATACTGCTACTCCAGCATAAAACCTGGGAAGAATAAAAAAACCTATACAACTGCTCCCCTCCACCTTGACTAAAATATTTATTCCTGGCACACTCTGTATTTTAAATTTTTCTGTAAAGCCTACTGTGCCAAGCCAAGCCTTTGGTCTTTACTGGTCCAAAAGCCAAGATCCTTTTGTGTCTTGGAAAACACATTATCAACTTGATTTCATCCATAATTCAAGCTTTTTTCTGTAACAGGCACTGTTTAATGCCATTTCCAAGAGTCCCACAAAGAAGGCCAACTCCAGGGGCAGAGAACTCCAGGAAGATCAAGTGTATCTTGTCCACACAGTTTCCAGAATTAAAAATCTTTGAAATTAGCAAGGTCAAAAAAGTATCTACTGCATTGTGGGGAGAAAAAAAATTTGAAGTTTGACAGCTCCTCTCCCTCCTATTCCCAAACAGTTTAGCAATGAATCATTACAATTTTATAACTTATTTTTTTTAGATAAAATCCTTTAATTTTTTTAAATAAAATCCACATATTCAAGTCACAATGGCTGGTTCCTAACTTCAGCCTCTTTGCTGACAGACACCTTAGGGGATAAAAAAAAATAAAACAGTCACTTATAGTAAGAACAGTTCTTCAAAATACACTCCTTGACCATAAAAACGTTGAGTCTGGAGAGGTACAAAACCCGTGGGTGTAAAAGCCGTGCTCCTGACTCACGTGCCATTGCCTCCATTCACTGCCCTGCCACCAAAACATGCATTGTACAGGATGAAGAGACTGTAGCTCCTTCAGCAATAAAATTCCCACTGGTAGTGGGTCCTACCTAGCGAAGGTGGAGGAAGGTGGAGCGTGGAATGCAGGAAAACAACATCACTAAGAAGCAGAGAGGGTGGGAATGGGTGGGGAACCTCCTCCAGCAGATCAGCCAATGAACAAAAACCTCCTTCATAGGCAGCACATTTGCTTTAGGGTGTTTCCTCTCCTCAGGGCTAGTTCCTGTCTTTTGCCACAGATTTCCCTCCCTCAGTTTTACTGGATGCCAAATCACTTATTACAGTAATCTTTTAATTAGAGAGGTAGAAACCTCAGGTGGGAGGCTGGGAGGAACAGGCAGAGACAGAGATGGACAGTAACTCGCCTCTCAGAAATCAAGTGCTTACAAGGTACTCACACTGTATAACCTAATCAAAGAGCAAAATATAAAATGAAATACATGCAAGTGAAAGCCTTAAGTCACCCTCAGTAAACACCTGGGACTGGGTGCACAGATGTCTTTGTTCTGATGAAGAATGACAGTAACCCATCTCCAGTTATGGAATCCATCTAATTGACTGCACAGTGCTACAGGGGAGCCAGGTGTACAAAGTCTTTATCAGACTTTTGAAAACAAGGGCTTGGTACATTCTGGCATAGAAAAGGAAGGAGATAAGCCATGCAGCATGTGGAAAAGCGTCTTGGAGCACAGGATCCTTCTGGAACCTCAACCACTTGCAACTGGTTCATCTGAGGTGCATAATCATGGAATCACAGCATGGTTTGGGTTGGAAGGGACCTTAAATCTCATCTCATTCCAACCCCTGCCATGGGCAGGGACACCCATACAGTATAATACAATCCCCTGACACAAGTGCAATCTTACAAGTGACAGGCTTTGTGTAATAGAAGTTATTTTGTTATGAATTACAGTCAGTTGCAGCATTTTGTACTTACTTGTAATTGTCATCTTCTACAAACTTCTGTAGTTCTTCTATGTACTGCACTGAGTTTAGATATTTTTGGACATGAGGCAACATAGGAATATCTGGAGAACAGATGACATTTATTATTACTACACCACTCATTGGTAACCAGTTTTCCAGAAACTATTTAAACAGATTCAGATCTCCTGACTTTTTCTGTGAGATGAAGGTACAAACTACAGCCTCTGGTGATACTGAAATTTTAGAACTTCATAGCAAATCTCATGTGCTGAGCTGACACTCCCCACATCCACAAACCCCAGAGCTGCTTATCAGAGCACATGTAAGGGAAAAGAAAGACAACTTCCCAGGCCAAACTGAAGGCCCACACCTGGAATGTGGAGGGCTCTGTCTGAGGACTCCTTCACAGCCCATATTCTCTTGATATTGAGCTTTCAGAGAAGCCACAATCCTGTGCTAATTCACATTCCACCATTGCAAACACAGCCTTATGACTTTGTTGGAATATGAAGGGGACTGTGAGGGAGACCTTTGAAGAAAAAATAAATTGTCTGATCCACGAACAGAACTATAAATGTCCAAAAGACAAGTTGAACGTATTTTATTACCTCCAGTAAAAGTACTACTCCAAAAGCAATCCTATTTTTAAAATTCGTGGTCATAAAATTATGAAGCACATGGCTACAAGCTTATAACATACCAGTAAAACTACTGTTTCAAATAGGATGTACTCCACATTTATCATCAGGAAATATGTCCTGCAAAAACGTGTGTGATGTAAGAAAAGGGCAATTTTCTTCTGTCTCCTCACGCTGATGTTCTGTCTCAAACAACAACACCAAAATAAACCCTGACTTTTGGTGTGAGAGGATGAGGGAGGGTGTTCATGGCATTCAGATGAGCTGGGCCTTACTTAAGTTGCTTTACAGCAAACAAATATTGAAGCTTTTAAAGTTCTTCTCTTTAATACTGCAGTGTTTCCACAATAGCTTACCGTATTCACACGACTGCTGCAAATCTGAGATAATTCGGAGAATGTTGTTCATTAAGTTTGTTCTTTGCTCACTCTCCAGAATGCTCGCTGTGGATGGGTAGGCAGAGTCAATATATGTCAAGTCTGACAGATAAATACCTGAAATAAGATCAGAATGAAAAGTTTCTTTACTTAAGTGTCTCACTCACACTTAGCAGAAAAAACTCACCAACGGTATTGTGAAGAATTCCTGCTTTCGTTGACTGATATGCTTGCAGGTCTTTGATAATGTCATTATTTCTAAATCTAAAAGTAATCACCAGGGCATGAACAACTACTCACAAACCCCATCTTCACCACAGCACCAATGAACAATTCCCTTGACAAATATGAAGCACCCTGAACACACAATGCTAAAACACCTGATCAAAATTACTAACTGTTTAGGAAGTTTATGACTTCTTTTCTCCAATTCAGCAATTAAAAAAATACTAGAAGGAAAAATTGTATCTATAACCCTTCAAGCTGAATAAAAACTTGGAGCAATGTGGGAAAAGTTAACTAGGGAAAAAGAGCACTCAGACTGAAATGTGGAACGAATCCAACAGCCTTGCAGATAAGACATTTTAAGTCTTCTACCTGCCTTTTCCCCCTGCACTGTTTGTAATCTTACTACTCCTTCAATCCCCTGATCATATACAGATGAAAATCCTCCTCCTTACACACTAATGCTGTAGATAAAACACTTTTATATCTAAATGCAACTCCATTTCTTGAGCTTCACCCAAAGACTGATCATTCTGCCTCAACTAAATGAAACACATCCTGACCAACCCTGCTATTAAGAGGAACTGCTTTTCATCCCCTGCCACAAGATACCCAAACTAAAAAAATACACAAATAATGTTATTAAAAAAAACTAATTTCTGTTAAAGGGAAGTTTTAAAATTATATTTTGCTTCACCTCTCAGCCTTGTATAACCCAAATCATAACAAGGAGTTTGGCTTTACAGGTGGAAGACTATTAATGCAACCTCACAAGAACAGCAGTTGTGTTTGTATAGCACCTCACCAGTACAGTCCTCAAATGTGAGCTGGGAAACTCTGGGCATCCCTCCAAAATCAACACGCACACACGCGTGTGTGCGCACACACAGAAACAAATTAAAATACTTGTGGTTGAAAGGTGATACATAAAAAAGTGAATAAAAAGGTATTACACATGACCTGATGCACTACTAAATCTCTCAATTTTTCTATTCTGCTAGAAAGAGTTTATTAAAAAATAGAAAGGATAATCAGAACCATCAGGCAGTCCCCTTTAATTGCCATGCTACAGTGTGTAAGTTGTCCCAAACCTAACTGTACTAAGCTATGCCCAAACGAGCCTTAAAAATCCCAAACCTGCTCAGTCTTCCACAGAAAGAAGTAAATCATGCTTATTAACTATAATTAAGGAAATTCCCTGTAACAGGCACCTGCACTATTATGCAGGATTTTATAAACCACTGTATTTGTAGGATTATCTCTCTGAATGACTTGCTCAATTAAGCACAGAATTTTTCTTTCAGCTAAGTCAACAACTCTCCTGTGGAGAGCAGCTCTCTGAAGCTACTGGATGCATTGCTATGAAATCTAAAATAATTCTGAAGGCACACAAGGGTAATTCTCTTCCAAATGTAACTGGCACAGCCTTTGTGAAGAAACCGAAAGGATCAATGGCAGCAAACAGAACATACTCAAGTGCTGGCTGAGCACGGACAGAACCCAACCCAGACTCTGCTTTCCTCAAGGAGCGTAGTCTCTGTGGCTTTTGCTACTTCTAACACTGGTCAGATGTTATCAAACATTCTGATACCTACCCAAAACCATCACACACACAGAGTTTTAACATTTTCCACATGTATCGGAGGCTTCGTGCCTTTAACAACCGGAGCTGTTTCTTATTAAGCGAACGTCAAGAACTGAACGCGACATTCTGTCGAACATTCTTCTAGACTACAAATGCTTCATTTTTCCTGTTGTATCCAGCCAGGCTGCCCCTTTTATTCCCAGCAACACAAATCAAGTTTTATCAGCCTGAAAGAATCTTTCTTCTAAATGAAGCCCAGTACTGTAATAACTTGAAAGGCATCTTTAGGCAGCGTAGTAAAAATGTTTGATTTGTAATTGCCTGCTGAACTCTTGCACAGTCCGTTGCCATATGGTACCTCCCTTCTACTGGCAAACAATCTTTCCTTGTTCCTGACTTCTCAACCTCCCTACCCCCTCCTTTTCTGGAGGGTATGGATAGGAAATCCGAAGGAGGAGTTTCTCCTGCTCTCCGAGTGCTCGCGGTGACATCATAGGTGGGCCGAACGGCTGAGCCGAGCGTGTGTTTGTTTAAAAAAAACACTGTCCAAAAGTGATGTATATGGAATCTGGGTCAGCTGGAGCTGGTTAGAGCACTTCTGCTCTATTCTGTGAGAATAAAACACTGCAGTTTCAAAAAACCATTTCTTTCTCTCTTCTGGAATAACGCACACCGGAGCATTACTTTTTTTCCCTTTTTTAAATGATCAGTTAGTTTGGTTATCGTATGGAGAAACCCAATTCCTCAGTACAGCTTGGATCTAACAGAGAAAGACAAAAGCAGTTTTCAGCTCCAACTGATTAACAATCCACAGCATCGGGTAATACAGGAAGAAAAAGCAACTTGGCCTCTGGATTTTCCATCTCCCACAGAAGCAAAACCAGCTGGAAGACTTTTTTTCTTGGTAAGTTTTAAAGTTATTCTTACTTGCAAGTTTCATTTTGAGCTATTTGTGAATGCTACATACATCTCCCTCAACACACAATTGCGAAGAAACAAATCCTTCTCAGCCTGAGAAAAATTTGACAACTGACATTAAAACTCATTTCTGTGGCATTTGGTAGACTTTGGAAACTTGGAAAGCATTAGAAAGGACTCTGCATAAGAGCAGAGACTAACTCGTTCCAGTTGTAAGGGTGAACTAGTTTCAGTTGTTTAGCTGTATTGTTATCTACAGTTACAGAAAATTAGCACTCCCAGAGTCTTTGCTAAGCATGTAATTTGGGTACTGTGAACATACTAACGTGAAATTCCGATCCTACCAGAAAGCAAAAGCCAAAACCCCTATCGATTTCAGGGAAGCTGGATTTCACCCAACACCAGAGCATAGACCTAGCATTACTAGAACTAGAAAATGGATACCTCAATAAAACCACTGTGAAAAGTCCCAAGCAAGTCAATGCACATCTGTAAGTAGCAATCATTGTATACCGTTTCAAGTACATTTTTATTTATGGTACTTCTGAGGAGTGGAAGTTGCCCGAGTTGTGGAGCCAACCAAGAAACCAGTCATACAGTGATTCAGAACATAATCAAGTTTGTAGCACGAGCAATTGTGCAGTTGAAAATCCAAAGACATTGCTGCCACAGGCACTAATCCCTTCTTTCAACAATTTCTGGGAAGTGAATTGTACCTCAACTGAACTGCAGTTTGTTTCTAAATAAAGATCCATTTTGTAAACATGAAATGCAGTGTACAAGGCAAAAACTATATTAAGTGGAAAATTGAGGGGTTTGTTACAGCTGTTTGGGGAGAAGGAGGGGGAAGGACACTGCTGCAAGTCAATGATTAAAACAAGGAAGTTGTTTACAAACAGAAGACAGAAGTACAGATAAAGTCAAAAAAAGACTTGCTAATACGTAATTTTCTACTTTTTTTTCCTTTCTTCATGCTGACTTGAAAATTAAAATACAGTAAATAATCCAGAACAATGGAAATTAAAATTTAAGTTATGTATTTGTATGAACAAACTCAGAGATGTCTGACACAGTAAGAGAGAATGAAGGGGCTGATGCTAAAAGGAGTAGCAAAGTATTACAGAAAGCAAACTTAATTAAGATTTGGTAGCTATGGGAGGAAAAAAAGTCTGAAGCAGCCTTGACAAACAAGAAAGATGGATCCTTTCCAGGTTTTTGAGCCCTTTTCCTTACTACCCTTTTGTGCTTATTTACATATGAAGGAGAACAATGCAAACAACAACAGCACCACAGCCCCCATTTGAGGCACATGGTGTGCTCTGGACACCAGGCTCTGTTCATTCATCATCAGCCAAGGCTCCGATTTACGCTGCTTAGAACAATTCCTAAATCTCCCACAAATGAAAACAGCTGAGTCAATAATTTTAAAGCAATAAACTGGCTATGTGCAAGGTTTTAACTCTCTCCCCCTTTGCTGCCTTCCAACTCTGGAGTTCAAATTTTGAAATGTTTATTTTAAAACAAATAATGCAATACTAATATTCCGCTGCTGCCAAAAGCATGATCTGAAGTATGGTGGAAAAATACACTATTTAAAGTTTTAAAGGATTTTGAACCTTTAAACTTTTGGCAGTAACCACATGGCTCTATCAGGTCTTAATTACTGTTTTATTGGGCTTTGTTTTTTGTAATCTGCCCTGTTGGTTTGGTCCTTAACATTTATACACCAATGAATGAAGTAAAATTTCCTATAGCAAACATAGCTAGATGCTTAATATCTTCAGTATCTGTTTTAAAGAGAACTCTGGAGCCCCCAAATCACACATTTCCAAAGACAAAACGCACCCTTTCGTTGTACCTGCCTGTTTAAACAGTGCAAACACACACAGTGGCCGCCAACATATGTAAAGGAACCCTCACATTAAAAAAAAACTTGACCAAAATATCTGGAAACGTTATGAAATCGTGCTGTGCTTTCGGAATGCCTACTATGACAAGATCTACAAACCTCTCTGGCAGAGAATTTCTAAGAATTCATCATTTTTAAAAGTGACACGTTTTCAATGACTACTTCAAAAGCCCTTGATGACTTTTCGATTGCCTTTCCTAAATGGAATCAGACTCATATTCATCTCCAAGAGGCCGAGCTCTGTGACTCAATACATCACCTCTCTGACGAACAAAACCCAAGAACATATTATTCCTGGATCCCAGTCAATACAATTCAAAGTAATCCTGTTATTTCAGCAGAGGCAGAGGGACTTGCCGGAAAAGCACTTGTTTATACAGGGAAAAGTAACTTACTTAAATACAGAGATATATTGAAAATCCATGTGAATGTTTCTCCTATAATAAGATTGTTTTCCCCACATCACTGGTCCTCCTAATGTTATGGGCCCAGTTTTAAGCCAAAAAAATCCACAGAAATCCTCACTTATCCTGTGTAGACATAGGGGAACATAGCTGGGTTTATTGATTTCAGCTGCTTAGGCAAAGCTCAAAAGAAAATGAAGCATGTATAACATCAATAACTGGTCTCAGGGGATTTTTAGTCTCAGTATTATAAATTTACTTTCTCAAAGAAACCTGTTTCTCTTCCTGTTACATATAACAGAGCATCACTGGTATTTATCACTTGATCATATCCTTTTAATAATTATTCTGAATACAGCTAAGTACTGATACAGCATTTTCCATACAAAGGGAATCCTATATTCACATTTACCTGTGACACCTCTGTTACATTCACCCATCACACCCTACACTGCCCAGGGAGAACGAGAGCCTTTGGCAGCTCTGAAAGAATAGACTCCAATTTGTGTTGTGGGTTTCCAAATTCTACATCCTGCTGAACCTGAGTCACAGCAGTATAATAGTTTGTTGTACAGAAAGCTGAAAAATGCCAAATATATACCAACTTCCACACACCCTCATCCCTGCAACTCTGTCTTTGGGATAAAATATTGGGGGGGGATAACACAGTCTGTGTTACAGTAGTAAAAAAATAGTTACTGGCTTGGTTTGCTCTTTTAAATTAGAATTTTTGTTCCTTTAAGCACTTTTAAAAGTAATAAGTCCAAGACTAATTTTGAAAACAAGTTGAGTTATTTTTGCACGGGGATCAGTCCGGAAAAAGAAAGAAAACGAGAAGAAAAGAAACAGCATTAAATGTAAAATGGTACTGAAACTCTGCCCATGGCTCTGAGTGTTTCTGACAGGCTGATGAAGAAGTCTGTGTTGCTATGAATAATTGCACATTTTCCCCTGCAGAAGCCATAAAACACCCGTGTGTCAGAACAGACGTAATGCAACTTCTACAGAAACCTGAGCCCCAAAACCGGGTGGCGCAGAAACATGACAGAACCAACTGAAGCGACAGCTTATTCCAATTTAAAAACATGACAGTTAATAAGGAGTTAAATAACGTATTTTAAAGCAATAGCATCTGCAATCACAAATTCCTTCACCTAATTTCCAAGGTCTGCAACCAGGTATTCCAGCAGCCCCACTCAACAGAAGCAACTCCAGACTTGCAGGGGGGGTTGGAGACTGTGGTTCTCTGTGATCTGATCCCTGAGCCTCAACTATCTCCTAACAGTTCTGCCACCACCTAAACATCTAAACCTGGGAATCCAGGCAGAATGTGTCTGATTCAGAAACCCTTAAACTACTTCCCAACTCTAATTTTAATTTGTCGTTTAGGTCTTACATATTAAGGCTATCATCCTGTGATACTTTGGATAAACAGCTCCTATTTTTTTAAGCTGCTTGCCCAGAACATCAGGAAATTTCTGAAACAGTATTTTCATTTCCTTCTAAGCTGATTAAAACTCCAGGTAAATATCTTGCTCAGAACCTATTCTTGTATAACAAGTTAGGCACTAAGCTGCTTAAACATGACAAGCAACATTTTAAGACATTTAATTTTTTTCAGCATCAAAATTTCCAGGGGGGTGTATACATTCCCTACCAGGTAGATTCTTGGAAGGAACTCATCCCTGCTTATCTGAATGTCTCAGTTTACTGTAAGACATTTGAATGATTTGAAATTCTAGAGCATAATCTTATGCAGCTGCTGCATTTGGCTATGCTGTACTAGACCCTGTAATTCATTTAATGGTCTGACAGCACATATATAGACACAGAACTTGTAACTTTAACACAGAAGGGTAAAAGTTCAAAATGAACACATTTAATATTTAAAGAAATGCAGAAAGCAGACTGCAGCAGAATACATGGTCAGAACGTGGGCTGTGTTGCAAAGTGTTTGGTTTTGAAAGATTCATTTAAGTTTTAATGTATTTCAGGGGAAAAAATGTGCTGCTGTGGGGAAAATCCCCAGCCATTCATTATTTCAGTAACTCTGTAGAGTATTTAAAAGCTACCAAGAACTAAAGTGCTATTCACTTTCTTGGACTATGAAGTAGCTATTATATACTGTGAAAATAGTAAAATACTGGGCTTGTGCTATGGCTTCATCCCCAGCCAGATGCCATGAAGTCACTCTCCCTCAATCTGCAAACACTAAACATAAAAGTACTGAAAAATAATTTAGGAGACGCGAAGAGTTTTTAAGCTTCAGACAATTAATTCAGCTCATCCTTGTCAGCTCAGAAACCACCCACAGAGCAGTTCCCCATGTGTTTCCCCATGATTCATGTGAACGTTTAACCTAATGAACTTCCAAATCTGAGCACTGTTCAAGTGATTAATATTTTAACTGTCTGAAATTACCAAAGAAAAACACACAACCAGCTCTAGAGAAAAGTGATACTTTTTCCTATCTTTTTTTTCTTTAAGTAGAACACTTTCAGCAGAGAAATATCAGCAATAATTTTAAGTTCTGTTTTCCAAAAAAAAAAAAAAAAAAGACATTTACTAGTAGACACCAAAGTGCCTATTACTACAAACTAAGAGAAATAACTGTTTTTAAATAAACTTCCTCAAATTTATGTGCTCCCTCCATTCATGTAGGGCAAAAAAGGAGTTTCAGTATGTGTTAAGTGCAAGTGTTTTCTCCCCCTCCCAGAAGCAGAGCTTGCAATACAACCTTCAGCCAAACAAAAAGTTAATTTTTAGGCAACACTGGCACATTTAATCAAGATTCCTAGATCCAGCTCCATGTGCAGCATGGTTGGAAGCTTGTAACCACTTTTAGTGAAGCCAAAAAAAGAAAGACTTGACAGGTTTACTGAGGTTGAGCAGACACCATTTGTAGCAATAATATTAAGGCCAGTAACAGAACTGGGAGAAGTGACCTGATCCAAAAGTCACCTTATGGTTTGTAAATGTGAATGTGAAGGAAGCAGCACAGCTCTGCTTCCCCTTCAGGGCCATGTCTCAGGATTGCCAAATGTACTTCACTCCAACTTAGCAGCAACAGCATGATAATTAACTTTCCCTGCTCTTACTGTATTTCTCCCTGTAATTATCCAAAGGCCACTGTACAAGGGCTTGTAGAAGTAGCCTGGCAAGGAAAGCCAGATCAACAGCTGAGATAAGAACAGCGATCTGCTTCAGAAAGCAAACAAAACATAAAAAAGAGGGCTTTTCCTCCTTATTTAAGTGCTACCTTTGTTTATCATCTCAAATGTTTAAAGCTAAAAACATGCCTCAAAAAAATTCCCAGGTTTTTATAATTTTAGGTCTTTACACAAAGTTAAGAGAAACTAATTATTTTCCTTTAAAGATGAATGAAACACTTCAGTATGGTATTTATAGTGGTAACACACCTGATATTTCACTATTATTTGGATACAAATCTTCTCAAAAATACAAAAATAGCATGACAACAATTTGAAATGTGCATCTCAAGGCAACTAAATAGGGACACACATCCAGACCAGTGTCCCCAGCTTTTCTTACAAACGTAAAGTTACTTGAATAAGTAATTCTCAATGGGTAAGACAACTACCTTAAGCTAATCTCCTGCCTAACACCAGTGTCCAAAAATAGTGTTAAAGATATATTTTTCAATATATCTGTACCTACTACACCTGTGTATATATAAATTCAAAAAAATGGGTTTATATATAAATAGGTATTTATATAGTAATTAGCAAATTATACATCTATATGTATATGCCTATAAAGCTAAGAGAGGACCAGAAACGTTTATATAATCCAAATTCTAACATTTATAGAAATAATTTTTTCTCTCTGCTTCCCTTCCATGAAGGTATTCTGCAAGCACTGGATGTTCTATAACCCTGTGCAGTGAGCACAGATCTGAGCAGTCCAGTCGACACTGAAAGTGTAACACAGAATCTGAGCAGAACATGGTTTCTGAAGATTTACCCGCTGCAACAACTTCTCTACCAAATCCCGCATCTAAATTTCGGTGTTTGCTGCTCAAACCAGAAAGCTAATCTTTGACAGTAATCTAATGGAATCTAACTCCAAGTGAGGGATTCCAAAGGCTTGGCTCCACACCACGGCAAACTCACCAGTTCAGGTAGTTTAACAGTCAAGGAACCTTAGTTCTGCCTCTAATTTATGACTTTATCTTTTATCTGTTCAGCAGCCTCCTGCCGGTCACCGCGCTCGTGTTAAAATGAAGATATTCAAGTGGACTTTGGGTGTCCTGCTGTTCCTGCTGTTGTCCATCGGGCGCTGCACGGAACAATCCACGCCGAGCAAGACGCCCCAACGGAGACACCCTCGTTCAGCAGAGGGCGGAGAGGAAGGGAAGAAATGCGGTTACACCTTTTTGGTCCCGGAACAAAAAATCACGGGGCCAATTTGCGTGAACACCAACGGACCGGCTGCCGGGAACAGGAAGGACGAAGTCACCAGGATGGACATCGAGAACCTGAAGGATGTGCTGTCCAAGCAAAAGCGGGAGATTGACATTTTGCAGTTGGTGGTGGACGTGGACGGAAACATTGTGAACGAAGTCAAATTACTGAGGAAGGAAAGTCGGAACATGAACTCCCGCGTCACCCAACTGTACATGCAACTCTTGCACGAGATAATCCGGAAGCGTGACAACTCACTTGAGCTTTCCCAACTGGAAAACAAAGTCCTGAACGTCACAACAGAAATGCTGAGGATGGCAACGAAATACAAGGAGCTTGAAGTAAAATACGCAGCACTGACTGATCTGGTAAACAACCAGTCTGTGACTATCTCGCTGCTGGAAGAGCAGTGCTTGAGAATCTTCTCTCGACAGGACACCCACGGGTCCCCACCCCTCGTCCAAGTGGTGCCACAGCACATTCCCAACAGCCAGCCCTACACTCCCATCCTTCTGGGAGGTAATGAGATACAGAGAGACCCGGGATACCCCAGAGATGTAAGGCCACCACCTGATCCAGCCACTTCTCCTACAAAGAGTCCTTTCAGAGTGCCACCACTGGCTCTGATTAATGAGGGTAAGTTCCTGCTGCTGTTTGTCTAACCCGAGATCTCTCCATTTCAGAGTGAAACTGTCCCCATTGCAAACACAGAACCAAGAACTGAAAGTACCTGGTACAGCTTGCCCTTGCTCCTGATTTTCTCTCCCCCTGCCACCTCCCAGGGAAGGCTTGAGTTTGCCAAACAGCCTATTTCTGCATAAGATGAATTTGTTGAAACGGCTGATACTCAGAATTTCAGTCTGAACAATTTACACCTTTAAGTCACAAAATATTGGGGGTTTTCTCTCTCCAGCTGGGTTTGAGTTACAAGAATGAAAATTCAGTATTAGCATAAACTTTCTACTATTTACCTGTTTCTCTGATGATGCCTGTCAGCCACATCTTACAGCAGTAGGCAAGGGCGAATAAGAGAAACTAATTCATCTTAAACAAAAGAAGTGATTTTAAGCAGTTCTTCTTTATTCTTACATATACACATTTGCCAGAAGCTAATCCTGCTAGAAGACTTTTCATCCTTCTATTTTGACCTGCTTTAAAATGAGCATCCAAATCCACCATCACAGTTGTGCAGTAAGTCTCTAAGTGTTTGGCTGAAATATTCAAGAATGATAAGTTTGAAAGGATAATTGAATCAAGGTTGGATCCAATTAGATGCACTCAGCTTTGAAAATTTAAAATCAGTAACTACATTCCCAGTAATTGGATGGCAGTAGGGGATGGCAAGTTAAACTAATACTATAAATATTATGAACATATATTCAGGAGACTGTATCATATCTTCACATATTGCATTCTTCGGGTCAGTAGATAAATTCATTTATCACTAGAAATCAAAATTAGTGACAAGATAATTAACTACCTCTGAGCTGCCCTGAAATCACGTTTCTCACTTTATTATAATATTGACAGAATTGTGATTTTTTTAAAAAGTCCAAGGATTAAGAAAAATAAGTTCTCAGACATCCATTCAAGTGCTTACTCTTGGCTTCTGTCAGCACAGTAAAAGGGTTTCGTCAGGGGTTTTTGGGTTTAGGTTGTTTTGGGTTTTTTTCTTTCAAATTGCCTTTAGCCACAGTTCAAAGTTAACTTGGTTCCTAAGATGAAGCCAAATATTTGTGACTGTTCTGCAGCATTACAACCGACCAGCTGCTGATGTAAAGAACAACTATTTTTATTCAAGGCCTGCAGAAAATTCAGGCACGAGCCCAGCTAAAATGCCAGATGTCACGGGAATTTCAATTGCATATCATGGCACAAAGGAAACAGCTCTTACCAAAGCATCACGTTGATGTCTGGTCAGACAGCAGAAGTATAATTCTAAAAAAACACAACTTCCTGCTTCCCAGCAAACCCTCACTTCAAAGTTTTGTTCTAAATGCATCTTCTTCTCCCTCAATACATGCCTGCTGCACATACAAAACGAGGAGTATTATCCCTTAAATTATCTACCCTGCTTTTCACTAACCCCTTAACCCCTAAAAGTTCAGAGTTTGAAGCTGTTCTTGCAGGGGAACACAAAGAAATCTTAGGACACTTATTTTAACATTCTTCAACTTCCTTTAATACTGTTTTCTTGAGTTGGAAGTTTAAGTGCTTCTTGCAGTGCCTTGAGAAAAGGAGGATTGAGAATTGCTACAGCTGGTCAATCATCAAACCCCCAATTCCAACACAACACCCAGTTATTATCTCTGACTTTTAAAATTAAGGTAAGCAGATTTAACAGTGCACAGAATGAAAACTATGTCATAGAAAAGCCACCTTTACAGTTAAAAGATAATGACTATTTATAATGTATAAAGATGTCAAAAAAGACCAACGAAAACCAAAGAACCCAATTAAAAATAGGTCTGATAAAGGCTTATGTCAGAATAAAAACCTGGACAAACAAGTAGGTACAACTTCATCAGATACAGGAGGTGAAAGCTCCTTAAAAATACTTGCACACAACATAAATTTACAGAAGGGTCAATGCACATCTTAATATTGTGGGTAGAGAGTAAAACTCAAAATACATGTGGAACGGAAGGATGAGGTTCTATTTTTGGGTAGTTTGGGTAATTTGCACAAATACTGCTCTAAAATTTGAGGAAGGATAACTTTACTGTGAATTACGGTTGCCACAATTACCTTAAGTTTAATAATAATCAGTGGTCCCAAAAATCTATTGCCACCATTGTTGAAAAAGTAGCTTCAAGTTAACCCAGTACTTGAAAACTACACATCCTCCCTCCCTCACACCCTTACTAATACCTCTCAGTTAACAATATAATTTAATATATTAATAGTCCAGTTTTATTTTTAACTTTTCCTCTACTATTGCCCCCCCAAATCCTCTATATGAAGCTTACACAAGCACAGCTTCTATATCATCTGCTCAAGATAACATTTGGCCTCTTAAAATTATTACGCCACCAAGTTATTAAGCTTTCAACTTAAAATATTTAATCCCTTTCCTTCTCTACCACATTTAATTTACCACAGAATATCATCTGCACTAAATCATACATCTAAACCACAATTTTAGAAGTGAAATATTTAACAGCTCATCTTCTCAGAGTACTTCTGCCTTATAACTGCCTCAGCGACTTAGTGTACACAGACTGTTACAAAAGAGTGGATGTGTATGAGATATTTATTTCTTACATAGATAATCTATAAAATCTGTAAGAATTTAAGCAGAAAATCATGCTTTTTTCATTAGTCAGAGCCTCCACTCACACAAGCACTGTGGAGAATCTTCCACTGTTTCACAAATGTCAGCATTTCCACTGAACTAGATCGGTTCTTACAGCACGGACTTGAAATAAATAACAAAGAATTTACTTCTCCAAAAAAGGTTCAAGGCTACACACCAAAAATTATGGGATATGCTGGATTTCCTGACACTAACAGCAAAAGTCTGACACCCCTACCAAAACATTACCTCATGATAAGCACACAGACAAACCTGAGCAGCAAAGCAGACAAGTTGCATCCTGTTTCCGTAATGCCAGCTGCATTTTAGAAGTGATTCAAGTGCATTATATAAACAGACTGGTACAATTCTGTCTGCCTTAAAAACAATCCAAACATCTGCTTAGGTCTCTCATGGAAAAATGGGTCCTCAATTCCTCTTCTGGTAGAAATCACATTAGATAATATCCAGCAGATCTAATCGAGTTCCTCTTACCATTCAATTAACATTACAAAAAATTAAGACTTGGTTGTTTACACTTTTTCTAAAGCAATAATTGTTTTACAATAACACTTTTGGAACAACATACCTGTTCAGCTACAGAGCACCCAAATTTACTTTAAACAGTTCAAGGAAAGGAAGTGAGACCCAGCTTAACCCACAAAATTATCTATCTCGTGGACAAACTCTGCAATTTTCACAATCTACATGGAAATTTTAATAATTGTGAACAAGAGAAAAAGCATTCATATACCACAGCTACAGGATTTCTTTCCTGAACTCCCATTCTTCCAGTGGAAGAATGGGAAAATCATCACAAATCCTGACAGTGCAGCAGAACTTACAATGATGGCTTGATGTCTGCGACATCCCTGGTAGTTCTGTCATAGCCAGAAGCTCCAAGTTCTCTTCTTTAGATACATGAACTTTATATACTCTAATTAATATGAAATGCTTTAAGGATTTTTTTGTTAATCATATACTTGTCAAACTGGCAACTACTACCTGAAAATGTAAGAGAAGTGCAATTTTCAACTCGCTTTTGTCACGCAACCTTAATCTGCAGTGAAGGTCAATCTCCCTCAACCTCTATTTTTGATTAAGGAATAACCTCAACAACTGTCTTCTATGCTGCTTTGCACATGAGCTGCTTCTGTGACTGATGAGTTCTCTCTGAACTTCCAAGGATGTCTGAGAAAATGAGCCTTCCAGGAGGAGAGGAAAGCTGTAGGTAATTTATTTTCAGACATACTGAGTTTTCAAACATATTTGGGGCACCCATCACTAACCAGTCATTAGAACACACTTTGCTTTTCATTAGTAAATAACCAGTCTCTCTAAACCAACTGAAGCCACGATAGACAAACAAATGCTTTTCTAAAAAGCAGAAAATAAAAATATTACCGAAAAAATGAAAGGCAAAGTTTTCAGAGATATGTAAACTGCACCCTTCTTACACAATGACCAGATGCCCTTCTCTAAGTAGTATTTGTAAAACCACTATTCACATGGACTAAAATAAAGCTTTCAAGCAGCACTGACAACAGCAACAGCATTTTTGTAGAGCCACAGCCCTAAAAAGAAGTTTATGAGCCCTTTTAGCTCCTCAGCAATCCTTCTCCATTGCTTATTTCTTCATCAGTACCCACCTACGTGTATCATGCCTGGATGACACAGGAAACTTAAAGAGACTTCTATCCACAGTTGACAGCCCCAAAACACTGGGTAAATACATAAAGGCAAAAAACTGTGCAGTGTAAGAACTCTCTCTGACTAAATTCCATGTCTGTAGGTTCTGGCAGTAAATATTTCTTACAGCAGCTCTCAAACTATTTATGTGTGCAGAGGTTTGGTTGGGTATCCCGAGTTTGTTTTGGTTTTAACTTCCAACAGTTTCAAATCGATGCACCAGGATAATGAAGTAAATTGATGTCTACCTTTTGTGAAAAAGAAGAAAATAATTAACAAAAATCATAATGGACCTCAATATCAAGAGCCAGAGTATAAGTCTTGAACACAGTAGACAAAAACTTAGGTGTTGGTAAACAAAGTCTATTATTTGTTTAGCAAAATGAAGTTTTTGTTCAAAAATACACAAAGAGGATAGTGACATGTTTATTTATATATACACAATTAATCTCAGACAGTAACTTTTTGCACTGTTTTCCATGGTAGCTTTACACCTGAATTGAATTACTGACTTTCCATTACAAAATATCCCTGAACAATGGGCACTGCACAGCCAAGTTTGAATGCTTACAGTATTTCTTATCTAAAAGGTCCATTCAAAGACTGCCAACAAGCCAAGGAAGCTGGACATTCCAACAGTGGGATTTACATGATCAAACCTGAAAACAGCAACGAGCCAATGCAACTGTGGTGTGAGAACAGCCTGGACCCTGGAGGATGGGCAGTTATTCAGAAGAGGACAGATGGATCTGTCAACTTTTTCAGGAACTGGGACAGTTACAAGGTAAATTACAGAATGCAAAAATCAGTAGGTGAAGAAGGATAATTGGAAAGAGTGGCCACCCCTCAGAGGCAAACATTTCACAGGGAAGGTCCTATTTTCCCTCAAGGCATAGTTAAGTTTGTGTGAACCAGCTTGTCTGAAATAGCCTCTATTTGTGATGTACAACACAACTGGGAGACACATGTTGTTCTAGACAGTGACTGGGAAGCCATTTATTACAAAGCTCTAACTAAGCACATGACTTTTATTAACACACTGAGAACTACAATAAGTACTTGTAAAGCTTAATTGTCTCCCTTATGAACAGGCAAACTCAGCCAGTGGAATTATTCATTTAAACACATTATAAGATTTGCAACATCAGGGCCGCAACTTAAAAACAGTCCTAACAATGAACTGAAGGAAATAATCTCCACTTGTAAATTTAGGTTAGAAATCTGAAGATGTCAGGTTGGTGAAGGGAAACACATTCCTGTGTGTTATTGTGGTATTATGCACTAGCAGGCAGAATGCCCAGGATGAGAAATGGATGCTGCTTTGGAGTAATTACATGCTGAACAGGAAATTTGAAAATCCATTTGGTTGGGTTTTTTAAATAATAATGTGCTGACTTCACACATACAGGACACAGTTTTCCCCTATGGTGTTGTGCTCATTTGAAGTGGATTTGCAATTGCCACCTGCATTGTATCTGTAGAGAGAACTGAGCCATGTTCAACTCCATCAGTAATTTAACAATAGTATCATGTATACAAAGGAATTGACAAAAAATCAGCATACGGATTTTTGCTTCTTGAACTTAATGGTTCTAATATTAATTATTAAATCAATAATGAATACATAAATTCTTCAATACGTCAATCAATCAATAATCATTAAATCAATAGTTATTCAAAGTCCTTACTTCTCAGAACAGTATGTGGTTGGTTTGGGAGCTGTTAAATGTTATAAAATGTAATCAGGGAGTTATGGAGTGCCTCATAAAGTAACCAAACATTTTGATTACAATGCAACACCAAACATTAGCAAACTTGGGCAGAGGAGGGAGCAGATAGGAAATATCACTTCACATCTATTGTGCTGGCAGTCTGTGATTTGAAAAGAAAGATGCCTTTATATTTCATTTCTGATAAATCCAGTAAAGAGCCCAGATGAACTGTGTGATTAAATTCACAGTAAAACCCAACACTAGTTGAAATACAAAGGCAACAAAAAGTTATTTGCCTTGAACAACGACACGTCTGACCCATAAATGCCTTTTTCAACCTGGAAATATATCCCTAAAATTCCATTATTCATCCATTCTTACAGATTCCCTTAGCTTTGTCAAGAAATATATTGTTTCAGTTTCCCTGTTCTCACTCCCTTTACCTTAAAAAGAAGAGGAGAGCCCAGAATACAGAAATTTTGCTGCCTTTACTGATTCTGGCAGCGATTCTGGCAGCATCTCGTGCAGCTCAGCGGTCCAAGTGCAGCAAAATAAGGCACTTAAATGCATGTGTTGAGCAGTCATCCAGAAGCTTAAAGGCTTTCAGTGCCCAAATTCCAATGGTTTATAACACTCCTGCTGCTGAGTGTTTTGACAAACAAGACAAACTAAGCCAACATCCCCCTTCTGATCTTCTTTCATACAGAAAGGATTTGGAAACATTGATGGAGAGTACTGGCTGGGACTGGAAAACATCTACATGCTCAGCAATCAGGATAATTACAGACTATTGATTGAGCTGGAGGACTGGAGCAACAAGAAGGTCTATGCTGAGTACAGCAGCTTCCGCCTGGAGCCCGAGAGCGAGTTCTACAGGCTGCGCCTGGGAACGTACCAAGGGAACGCCGGCGATTCCATGATCTGGCACAACGGGAAGCAATTCACCACACTGGACAGAGACAGGGACATGTATTCAGGTAAGGAAACCGGTGTGGGTGGGAACATGTGAGGAACGTGCATTCCATTAGTTATATCAGCTTTTAAAATGCCATATAGCACCCAAAACCAGCACGTAAATTCTGACGGAGAAACTCTATTGAAAGATGCTTCAAGCCCAGGATGACACAAATCACGTTGGCAGCGCTCCCCTTCGAGCCCCTGCACCAGTCAGAAATTCAAATCCTATTATCCTCACTGAGAACACACTTCAGCAACTCTGTTTAGCTCAAGGACATCTCATCACTTCCATGTGACTGCACAGTCAGAATCCCTGCCCAGGTGATCTCCAAGTAGTGCTGCTCCCACAACAGTAATCACCAGGAACTAAAGCCTCTGGACACCATGAAAGGAACTGCAAGTGTGCAGAGGCTCAGTTACGTACCAATACTTGAGAAAGGGGCAGATCATTGGGTTTTGTCCTCCTTAAAGCACACTTTTTTGCTCCTTTCCTCCAGCTGTCCCCTTAGCAGTAAAGGGAATGTTGGGGACTGCAATACTTCAACTGCTTTTCCTCAGCTGTCAGTAACCATAAAGCTGGACAAATCCTGCAAACTCTTAGACAAGCCTGTAACAGTAAAAACACAAGTTACAAGCAAGTCTTTGTGGAGCCGTGGCCCCGTGTGCTGCTTGGGGCTGTATCAGCTCACATGGCTTCCCTTAAAGTATTTCTAAACAGCACATAACCCGAGTTCCTGGGATGTTAGCTCATGGAGAAGCAGTGCTGGTATCCTGAGAAGAGTTATCTCCTTTATTTTCAGCTGTCACATTAAACACAGAGTCAATAATCCCCCCCTCTACCAATGGCTGCTGCTACAACAGAGTTTATAATTCAAGTAGGAGCAGAAACCGAAGTGACCACAACAGGCTGTGAAGTACTTCCAAGTGCCCTCTGAGAATAAGCCACAATACAAAAAAAAACATTTAGTAATCTCCGTTTCTGCCCTTCAGAGCCGAAGTTCACCCGTTTCCCTCTGTTCCACAGGAAACTGTGCCCACTTCCACAAAGGCGGCTGGTGGTACAACGCGTGTGCCCACTCCAACCTCAACGGGGTGTGGTACAGGGGAGGCCACTACAGGAGCAAGTACCAGGATGGAATATTTTGGGCTGAGTACCGGGGAGGCTCCTACTCCTTGAAAGCAGTTCAGATGATGATCAGGCCTATAGACTGAGGAGGAAAATCCCACAGCGCTCAAGGGATCCCGTATAAACTTCCCGGTGCTTGAGTTCCAGAAAAAATAAAGTATTACTTTTTTAATCATTATTTTGCACAATCTGCCCCTGCAAAAAGCAGGTCTACAGTTTTCCTGTCTTCTTTTCCCTGTCGTGTTCCCCTCTCCTTTTTCAGACCCCTTCTCTACTGTGACAGACGGTGGGATTTTTTAGACACACATGCACAAAAGCAGATGTTTGTGCTTGCAAAGCATATTTATCCTTTGTTCAAGACTAACATACTTTACATAAACAGTCATTAAAGCTGGTAAAAAAGTCCAGATTTATGACAAGATATAAGCTTTTCCACTTCAGAAAGCTTATGCTCTTTCAGGTTAGCTCAACTCTTACATGTAAATATGTGAAATGACACTGTCTTGCTTTAATGTGAAAATTGATTAGTTATTTAACAATTTATTTAAAAATGTGGATATTGCTTTCAATGAAAAATCTGACTTTACATTACTGTTTGATATTTACTCCGAGAAGCTACACAAAAAGTTGGAGACATTTTAGCTTTGCCAGCAGAGAGAGATTTTTGCAACAAATAATTATTTCAAAATGAAGTGGCAAATTAAACATGAAATGTAGAATTCCTGAAGGAATTCTCTACACCACTAAGATCTGCAAGTCCTACCTTCTGTAAAACACTTGGGCAAAACACTCCCGATGTAAGAAAACTGATTTTATGAAATTATTGGTAAATGTCAGGCAACCAAATTGCTGGGTACTTTTTTTACTTTCAACCTCCATAGTCAAACACCCTAATTAAACAGAAGTATTTCTTGACAGTTTGAACTTAATGGCAAAACTGAAAGTCCTGATATTAAAATCATGGGTTCACACAGAGCCCCTTCCCTTGCTTCCATTAGGAGTGATGGGAGTGGATCAAATATTCACACACACTAATTTAGAGGACCAAGTCTCTGAATATCAGAAGTTTTCCTCCAACACAGATTTCTGCTGCCACAGTAAAACAAAGGTTAGAAACCAGCTCTGAGTGTGTTCTCCCTGTCATCCCAAATTTGGGCTGCTCTTATGACACACACGTTTCCCTTCCTCTACGTGTTTACAACTTTTGACACTGTCTATCTTGAATTTTGTCTTCTAGAGATCGGATTTCCACTGGAATTAATAAGTAATTTAGGAAATTAATTAGAAAATACTTCCAAAATTGGATACAACAAAACATTCGCCTTAGGTACCAGAATCTCAAAACTAAAGCTTTCTTCCTGTTATATAAAACTATTTAATAACTGTACTTAGTCACACAGGTTGCCTAATTTTAATATTACATAAAACTAAATATTCTGTTCTAAACTGTAATCAAAGTATTTGTTTAGTATCTCATATGTGCCTTCAGGATTTTAAGGAACTTCGCCCCTTTTTAACATAAGAAACCTTGACAGCTAACAGAATAATCTAATATGACTGTTAAGTTAAATTAGTCCATATCAAATGCTGTGCAAAGCTTCATATGTGATTCAGAGAAGAGGAAACAGCCTTCTGCTTTCAGAACACACTCTGGAGTAGATAAAGCTTCATTGATCATATATTGCTGAAAGGGCTGTAATTAAATCTTTGGTCAAGAGATCAAAGCCAACAAGTTTCGCCAATATTTAATTGGGGTTGGCGGCGGTGGGGAATCAGTCCCAGCATATTCCATTCCCAAATTCCAAGAACTTTAACTGACACAAATGTTTACTATTCCCATTCTGAAATTGTTCTTCATGTAAGGAATATTTGTTTGTTGCAAATATCACACAGACCTCATTGATTGAGTGTCCTATAAAATGCTTTTTATTTGCAAATGCTTAAAATTCAGACTCTCTACAGTCTATCCTTTTTTTCTATGATAGCTGGATAGAAGAGCAGTTCAGGTAAACTTAAAAGCTGAAAATGGCCTCCAAAATGTTCCTTTAATGAACACTTCTGACAGCTTTAGTTCATTCAACCAGCAGATTTCCTCTCCTTGGCAGAGAGCTTATTTTACCCCGAAAATCTCTTGCCTGCTACAAAAACAGTGTTTGTTTATTCAGTGCAGTCAGTGAAAGGTGTACTTTGCAGAAACCCCAAAGTAAAATTAGCTTGCACTCAGTCTTTTAATTAAATCTTATATATTAGACATGTAAAAAGTGAGTCTTCCCCAGTTTAAAGCTGCAGGATGACATTAACTAAACATTATTACGAAAATACACCCAGAAACCTCAGACTGTAGAAATGCTGTGCTCTGAAAGGAAAGACTTAATTAAGTTGCCAATTTAAGATTACGAGGAGGGAAAGCATAGCATCTCTTTTTCAGGTTGGTTCATACCCTGTACAATAATTCACTTTCAAATGCTTGTAACTCTATCAGTTTGTAGCTTTTGAGCTGAACTTCCTGAGCAGGGTGAATGACTTCAAGAGTTCAATGTTTTCTCTCACACTTCTTTTAGAGAAGATTTTGAAAAGTGGTCCTAGCATCCCTCAAACTTCTTGCCCTGGATGTTCAGAAGCAGTCTGTCTGTGAAGGACAGGGCCTTCACCATTCCTGTACCAACAGTCTAAATTTAACCAGGTAGACCTCAAGAAAGCTTAACTTGTACCAAACCTGAAACATGCTTTTCACATTTATTTCCAAAATCTATTGCAAGCACTATCACTGAAGTAGCTGAATATTCAGCTTAATATACTGAATATACTTAATAACCTGTTTTCAGCTTTTCTGTTTCTTGTTATAACTCCTCAAAGACAGCTATAAGAAAATATTTCACAAGGTAGTACTGCTTAGTTAAATAAAAATCTTACTTCTCAAGATATGGTTCAGATGTTTCATTGTGCAATCTCAGATTAATCACAACTCTGTGATAAGACTGTTTTATTTCCCTCCTGCCTCAGTTAAATGTGGAAGGACATCCTCATCTCGTCCACAGCAGGTGAGGTATTTAGACAGCAATCTGTACCTCTGTGGTGCCACTCCCATTGCAAAAACTAAACCAAAAAAGCATTTAAAGTTTTATCCTACAATGCTAAGATGGTCATGAAAAAACCCTCTACCACCCATATTTGATATTTGGTTGCATAAGGGTAAACCAAGTATCCTCTGAAGGGTAAAACACTGACCCTTGAAATTGCAGCTGAAATTCTTTTATATACACACTTTGTCTATGATCATCCAAAAGGGGCCTCCATGACCAGTGCCAATGTTTCTCCAGAGGGGATGTGCAATGCCAAATGTAGCTGTGTGGCAGGTTTGATGCTCTGCACTCTCCTAAAGAGCATTCTGGGGGAGCGCAGCAGCTGCTGGATCTCCCCCCCAAGAGTAAAGAAATGCCCACTCCTCCTTTTCCCCTGAGAGGAAATGGACCTCCTGAAGAATCCCCCTCCCTGGCACATGCCATGATCACCATGATTTCCATCTGCAGACTTTTGTGGAGGTTTTTTCCACAGATTTTAAACCAGGAGCAGCACTACTCCTGTACATGATTTTATGGCAGAAGTATTCCTTTCAGGAATTGTAACCTAGACTGATAAGCTTAAAACAGTAACTAAACCAAGCAATTTAAGTTTCTTCTGTTCCATATGACTCTCACATTACCAAAAATGCCTTGGGAAAGAAATTTGAGAAATAACGAATATACTCAGGTCTTACTGGAAATCAAAGTTTTGATCAAATGAGAAAACTTGGACTCAATTTTCAATCCTCCAAGATGGATACAGATTTATCATGACTGCAGTTTCAAGGCAATTTGGTTCTTTTTGCCACTTATTTCGACTCTACAAAATTAATTTTAGAGAAAGTGCACCAGTGGGTATTTGCTGTTCCTCTGGAGAATTAAAAAAGGCTCAAGGACATTCTTTATGTCACTGGTAAGAACTGATATCACATGAAGCCAGGTCCCAACACATCCTTTAACTCCAGCAGGTCACAGCAAAGAGCATTTCTTCCTTTCTAAATAGAAAAGAACTACATATTTCACTTCAAAGTCTCAAGTCAAGCCCAAAGCTTATCCTAATGCAGAAGTCAGACAAGAAGCTTCTACTGTCTCAGGGAAAATATCTGTAACTGAACAAAACTGAAAAAACTGCTTCTCAGTATTTGCCTTGGGACTCTCACAATCAGCAAGAAAACAATTTGAGCCTGGCTTCATGTTTCAAAAACCATGGCATATGGGCCAAAAGCATCTGGAAAGTCAGAAGCATTTCAGAAGCATGTACCATATGTCTATACTGCATGTGTACACATGATGGGAAAGCTACGTGTTTAATCACATTACATTATGCTTGGCTTCTTTTTTGCCCTCTTTAATTCAGGCCCTGAATGAGGAACACTATGGGACACTAAAATTACTGTTGGTCCCTCCCAGGAAACTATTTTTTTCTATTTAAGTACAAAGCATTTAAAATTCAACCAATTAATCTTGACAAAGTTAACAGCCCAGCTGAGTAAAGGAAGTATCAGACTTCAGGAACAAAGATATTACAGTTTAAGAGGTCTTAGTGACCACAAGAAGTCATCTGGAATTCAGGTGCAAGAGCTACTCATACCTGCAGAAGTACCAAAAATTGGATACACATTTCCTTAATTTTATGTGACTACCAACATCTTAAGGTATCAAACAAAAGCTACATTAAAGAAAAGTACACTGATCACTTTAATGTCTTAGTTTAAATAACACTAGATTACCTTGGCAACAAAACCAATGCATATTAAACACATTTATCTAGTTTTTAGATACACAGGAATGTAATTTACTAATAATTACTCCATAAAGCTGAGTCAGTCATAACAACACTGTTTCTCTTGTCACCTTGGTGTAACTAATGAAGCAATATCTTCAGATTTTAGCACGTTCCAAACCCCAGGATGTACATTTATTTATCTCAGAGGCTGGTGATTTATAGCATCTCATAAATTAAAAGCCCTCATTTTTATAACAGTCAAGTATTCAGCTGTAAGGGCACTAGCAGGGGTAACAATTTAAGCACTTCTCCAGAAGTCAATCAGTGTATTTGTACAACATGTGGGAAAACAATTTCCTAGCAAACTGATACTGTATGTAAAACCTGAAGTGTTTGTGAGGTTTAACAGGTATTTTCTTGCTGAAATTCTGTCTTGCCACATACAGAGTATCCAGAATCAACTGAGGTTATAGACTCTTTAATGAAGAATAGAAACAGTTTCATGAATGCTTAAAAGATGGTGTATTGTTTGTGTAATTACTGGAGAAATATGCTCCAACTTACCTAAATAGGGAATACAAGGAGTCATCTTCAAGCTGCTGATATAGTCTCTAAGCCTTTTGTAATTATCTTCTTTACTCATAACATACTCCAACTTGTCAAAGGTGGCTTTATCCTTCCGGCTCAGCAACTGGGGAAAGAAAGAAGAAGGGAAAACCAGGTAAGCTTAAATTTGATCATTATGATTTCTCTTTTATCCTTATAAGCACAGATTTCCACTTGCCCACTGTTGTTGTTATTGGCTTGGGTTTTTTTTTAATACAGCTGCCTCAAAATTACAGCATTTACTCCATAAGGATGAGCAGGCTCTTTGGATCACCTCGTGACATGCTGACCCTGTGTGACTTCCCCTTGTGCTCACAGGGCAACTCCCATCGTGCCTCCACTTCCTGCATTAAGGGAGAAAAGCACAGAGAAGCCAAGCACATTAAAGGTGTTTTCTGTGAGGGCAAGGAAGGACCTAGCTGTTAGTCCTTCAGTTTTGGAGCTGCTTCTTTTTTAAATAATTTTTCTTCCTCTGTCTCTTGGGCTCAAAGGATGCAAAGAACACTAAAGAGAAGTACATGTGCAGAGACAATAAAAGCTAAGGCTGACAGTTTATAGCAGCAGGAAAGGACTTAGAGCCTTCTAAATTGCTTTTTGCTTTCTAGTTAGAGTGTGCCAACCCTGAGCACAACCTTCTTTGAAATGAAAGAAAGGGGTGATGAGGTTTCAGGGTGCTGGCAGAGTGGGACAGGACTCACCTCCCTTCAGATTTTAATGATTATTTGCTTACATTGCCCAAATCCTCGCTGGTCATCTACATTTCCTTTACATTAACTAGAGTTGAATATTCTATTCTGTGACCTTTCTGGCAAGGTTCACAATTCTTTTCCCGTTCTGAATGGGGCAAATCACACACTGAAAGCAGCATTTATTATTCTCCAGAGTTGAGAGTGTGTGCAGGCAACGGGCGAGACAAATCTCAGGCAAATTCAGACATACCGTCAGAAGACATGAATTTCATCTTTTTTAGGAACATTAGATTACCAAGCAAATATTTAATGGCTCCTTTCTACTCTAGATTCCAACCATATTAGGTGGTCTTTTTTTTTTATTTTTCAGGGGATGAATACACTTGCAGCTATTTTCCTGACTGTATAAATCGAGTTGATTGAGGGTTGCTACAAACAATCTCAGAAATGCAGAAGAAATCCTTCCTTGTTGAAGGTTTTGGAGAGTTACTGTATAACTTACTCAAATGACTTGGTGACTCCAATAACAGCTTGAAGTGCCTCTTCTTGCTTTTAATACACAGAAAGCCAAAGGCTTAGAATTACTTCTAGAATTTATAAACTGAACCTCCAGGACAAGGACAACTACATCAGTTTGCAGTGCACAGCGCTGGGAGCTCTCCTGCAACTTCAATTTGCAAAGGTTTATGTAAGATGAGGAGAAGCAAGTGCTTGGGGTTATATGAGAAATTAAACACCTGCAGAAATGTGGGAGGTTACCTGGCATTTCAGAGGCTGGAAGAGGAGTGAACTTTAAACACTGATACATGTGCCAACAGCAAACAAATAATCCTCCTAAGTGCAAACACGTGCATAACCAAGCAGGAAAAGAAACTGGGGACTCCCAGTTCTGAATGGCATCATCATGGTAATAACTAATATAGTTGTTATTGATTTATGGTTATAGTTACATTTATTTAGAGTATTTATTTAAAAGAGATTTAAAAATCAATTTGGCATCACAGTTTCGTAAAACTGTTGAGGCATCAACTCCTTGACATGACAACATCAGAGAAACAGAAGTTCTCCTCGAGATCATTTTGAAGTGTTAATTTCATTAACATTTCCTTGGAGAGATTTTTGGTATGCAGAAGCAATGTCTTACTTAACTGCGCATTTGGAAAATGTGCCCAGAATTCCAGATGAGTATCTCAGCAGGAGTGAATTATATTCACTTTTGGTAACGTTTATCAACTGAACAACATTATGATGCAGCTATCAAAGAAACACTTTTTGTAACATCCAAGGACGCACTGACATGTCTTCTGTGAAAATTTTCACCTCTTTTTAATGATCTATTTATATGTATCCCTTGCACAGGAGTATTTCAGTCACCTGAATATTTCTGTCACACTTCATGTCACAGCTCATCTCAAACAGCTGGAAAACTACACAATGTATGGCTGATTCAAGGATTATTTTCTAAGCTCTGAGGCATCAATGAGCAAAAGTAATTCCTGATATTCTTCTTATCAAGGATACTATATAAAAATTATATTAATGCCAGTCAAAAAACCAGATGTCAAATAAACACGGTTCCAAAGAACACTGTTCTTTCACAACTGTGCAAATGCAGAACTACAAATATACTGTCTAATGCAGTTAGAACTATGAAAATAATTCTGAAAACTCTGAGGAAAAGTGATAGATTTAGTTATCAGTCAGAGAAACAACAAATCTCTTTATGGCAACTGAATCAAGAGTTTTTGAACATCTGCTCTCCATAGCAAAAGAAAAATTCCAACAGCATAAACCCCTAAACGATTAAAATATGACCCACTTTGGCATTCAGAATTTTCCAGCAACTAAATACAAAATAGCTCCTGGCCAAATTAGAAGCCTCTGCATTTAGCAGAATCTGCAGGGAACTATTTTTCAAAGGAAAATATTTCTATGCCAGAATGGAAAAAAAATATTCAAGAGGAAGCCACAGACTTCAGAGGAACCAGGAGCATTATGTACGCAGTAGAATAAAATTAAAACTATCTGTAATAATTACTGCATCCCTTGAAAACAGACTGTTGTATTTTCCTACAAATAAATTAAGAATGTTGTATTTTCCTAAGAATAAATCAACCCCCCTCTGCTGTGCTGCTGCTCCACTCACCGCCCACGTCTTGGTCAGCCTGAAGATCGGAGCGCTCTGCAGGCCTGACACCACTGCCATGAGTGCATGGAGATTATTCAGCTCATACAGTTTCTGAGGACAAAAAATACATATATAACAACAATAAACAACATTCCAAGTGCTGTCAATAATGACTGCAGAACAAACAATATAAAAATGAGGAAATCTTGCAAGTTCTAAAATGAAGAGTTACAGAGAACTGCTGTGCATCCAGACCACTTTTATGGAACCTCCTAATTTTTCATTGCTGTGTCTACATGGTTTTGAATTAGACTGTACTACCTGTTTCATAGCCCACAGAGAACCCTTAAAAATACCTATATAGACATACATCTTGAGTAATACATTAGAAGTGCCAGAAACTTTCTGACATTCAAGCCCAACAAATTCCTTTCATAGCATTTGACGGTATTTTAAAACTTAACGTGCCAGAAAGGATAACCCAGTGGTGAATGATGTAATCATGGCAGTACTTAAAGTTTATGCAGCTACCAAGGCTGCACCAAAGCACACAAAAAACAGTGCTGCAGGATGAAATCAAGAAGGTGAATTTCCAAAGCCACATACCTGGAGTACTCCTCTCACTGAAGGATAATTTGGGGGTATGACAACTAACCAGTAGAAAGCAACAACCTGATCAAAACTGAGCAGAGAAGCCATCAGGGTAAAGGAATTTGCTTTAAAACTCTCTACACAACACTGTTGTTAAGTGCTTTTTCTTACATATTTGGAATTTCCCTCCCTTTCCTTTTTCCTTTCCCTCTGTCTCCAAAACCATCAATCTGCTTTGGTCAATTGGTCCTGTCACAAAAGCTTAAAAATGGTCTGGAAGAAAATGTTGTTACCTCTTCTGCAATATCAATTGTTCTGACAGATATGAGCACCCAAATATCCAAACTACATTCAGACATTTTTGGTGGAGTGCACACAAATAGAGGTTTTACCCCTAAAAAAGAGACTCTGATATAGAGAAATGGATACTCAACCACTGTACTGCAAATCCTGCTGAAGATATTTGGAGCACTCACCAAGGTAGGTCAGTATTCCAGACAGATAAAATAAGGAGCCCTTCCTATTCACAAAATGGTGGAAGTCTTTTTTCCTGCTTCAAACTTAGCTTACCAAAGTTTTCCTGCTTAGGAGGCCTTTCACAAGGTAACAGGACAAAACCAGCTGGACTAACACGATCCTGAATAAATGCTGAATATCAAAGGAGACCTTCTGTTTGGAAGGATGAAAGTGATACTGCGAGGATGGTTTTCTGGATAACAGTTTTGGAGCAGGGCAAATGATTTCCTCTTACAGCTTCTACAGAACAAAGTACTCGTGGGCATTACTCAGGAATGCCACTTTTAATGGCACCCTAAGAGCAATTCCAGTCTGGGTGTTCAGCACCCCACAATTCTACTGACAGTGGAAGTCTGCCCACGCCAACTGATGAAGTGCTTCCCTCTACTCATCCTCTTTTGGGAGGATTCTTTGGTAACCATGTGTAAAGGGCAAAATCACTTTTTTGTGGGGCAAGGTGGAAGGGGGTGGATATTTGTCCTATACCATTAGTCCTGCTATTCTTCCAAGTAGTCCTGGAGTTTGTCCCTCCACTTACACAATAATCCTTACTCCCACACAGATCCCCAAACAAGGTAAAGTCCTTTCTCCTCAAGGACAGTGTAGCTGATTAAAAAGGAAAAAAAAGGGCTTTCCCAGCTGCTGCCAGCATTGAAACAGAAGTCATCACCTGCCAGGATAGTCTGGGAACTCTGGGGGAATGTAACTATTAGGTCCAATTAGTTCATGCATAAAGCAATCTGGATGAGACACCATTAAAGTTCTGTGAGCTCTACAATAGATGTCAGCACAAAGAATTCACTGTGGAGTGGATTCACAGCTTCTCTGAAGAAAAGTTCATTAGTGTGACCTCTGGCACCAAGCTGCTTTGATAACAGCTTCGGGGTACACAGGAAATCCTTCCAACAGTACTAACTGCAGGAACTTCATGTTAGCAGCTGTATGTGAACCAAGTCAAATGCTACAGAAGTAAAATATTATTTCATTAAAAACAAGACAAGGAACGCATTTGAATGCAAAATTATTGACATAAAGTTGTACATGTTTTGTGACAGGTAACCCAAGGCAGCCACAGCACTCAGCTGTAGTTACAGGCACCCACCATCTGACAGCAAACACTTGAAAAACATCCCCCTCTTCTCACTACAGTGAAGAAGTTTCACTCTGCTTTGAAGGGTCAGGACTCTGGTTCACCTACACATCGCTCAAGGTTTGCTGACCCTTTTCTTAGGAGTGTCAGTCCAAAAGGCTTTAGGAAACACTGAGAGCTCCAAAATGTTTTTGGAATTCAAGTATATTTTTGAAACCGTATTTATTAACTTGGTATTATTCATGACACAATTGGAATAAGAGATAAAAAATCCTTTCCTTCCAATGGTAAAGGCAAACAAACCATTTCTGTTCTGACTGATGCTGTTTGAACTGATTCTACACACAGCATTTTGGTTTAACCAATTTAAAAACCACATCAGGTAAACTATACTCTTTTATAAACAATATGTGAAATAAAGCATCTTTGCATCACCTGAATTAAACTAAATCAGGTTTCAGATAAATATTTCCCCACGTGTATTTTTGAACTGACCAACTGAGGTATAAAACCTTTAATCGTGGGGAATCCCACACACCCCTTCCCAAGCCAAATTCTTACCTTTGCAGTTTTAATGTAGTGGCTCAAAACCTCAGCTCGTATTTTCAAAGTCTGTGCATGCAGAATCTCTCTAACAACCCAGAAGCTTACCTAGAAGGTAGAAAAATTCCCTTTTAGAAAATACAGAGTTACACTGAACAGTTTCATTTATTTTTATAGAAGTACAGTCTATGCAAACAGCCTTGATTTCAGGCTGAGCTCGAGGGTGAGATCTCACAGACACAAACCAAATGGCAAGACTCTCAAACTTCAAACAATGCCCTCCCAGGAAAACAAAATCATGAAGAAATTTTATTAGAATTCTACAAATTGAAGGAATATAAACACTAAAACTGAGTTATATTCGTTGGTTTTGCTCTTCCACAACTTCAAAGCTGTGCTACCCAACTCTCAGATGAGTTGAACAGCTTCAGCTACAGTTCACTGACATTTCCAACACCTCCAAAAAAAATTAATCCTGAACAAAACTGGAACACAAGGTAGAAAGTCCCTGCTATAACCTGGTTTATAGTTTGTACTCTTATTTCTGGCTATACCAATCACCTGACAATTGACAGCACGGTACCAGACTCCTGGGTAAGTTTTACAGGATTAACTTCACTGTGGTGGAAAATCACTGCTTTATCCAGTGTGGTATAAAGGACAGTTGCTGCATTTCATACTTCAATGAATGACTCAGAAAACCTATGTTTTAAAAATGTTTTGTCAACATGTCTAAATTCTAATATTTTCTCTTCTCTGCTCCTCCCCCTCGCCCACCCTCTTCCCCCACAAAGAATGATAAAAAATAAACACCTTCATAACTGTAATAAAGCAGTAGCAAAGAATTAGCCAATAGGAACAAATACTGCAGCTTTTATTCATGTATTCACTACAAGTTAGGAAAAAACTGCATTATCAAGATACAGCATGACTGGTATTTACAAAACTACCAGAAATGGTGTAGGAAGAAATGTACCTTCTCATACCCAAACACCTTTCAACCTGTCACGTTGCTTTGATTTTTAAGTGATGCTAAAGAGCTTCTTGTAAACTAACATTGTGTGTGTGTTCAGGTTCCTGCCCGAAGCTTCAATTAAAAAAATGAAATATCCTCTTTCACTTTGTCCAGTATGACAGTCTTAACAGAGAACAGCATGAGAAGATCCACACCCCCAAAAGAATTACATTTGCAGTGAAGTTACAGTGATCTGATGACAACTGGGATGTCAAAACACAACAGCTCTTTGGAACTGAAAAATGAAAGAATGACAAGAAAACCCACAGAAAAATCCCCACAAACATCTTGCATGACAAACATTTTCCTTTGGTCTGTTTGTCTAAGGCTGTATTAGCCAGGAAAGAATTCACCATGGAGCTCAGGTTTCTGTTTCCTTTCTTTTTTCTTCATTTTCTTTCCATTCCTTTTCTTTTTTTAAGCAAACTATCTCCAGATAAACTGTGTTGTCCTCCCAAACAAAAAATGGTTCCCCATAAAATACTGAAGTACTGAATACATGAAATATTTGACAGTACTTCAAAATTCTGTCAAACAAAAGTTTAACCTCACTTTGATGCTCTGCTGTAGCTACACAGCTTGAGAAAAAAGAACTTTTTTCCCTTGGTTGACCAACGAGTTTCTAAGGAGATGCTTTCCCTTTGAAGATCAAAGGAATTTAAATTTTTAACACAGATTTTTGTACCATAAAGAATCAGGTAGAGACAACACATGCCTTAAAAGCCCAAATCTCTTTGATTTCAGGTTAACAGTGTCCGTGTAACAGCAGAATGGTTTGACAGCCCAGACTGTGAAACACTTGCTCAAAACACTGGAAACGCTCAAGCATTTTCATGAGGATGAAAAAACCAATTTATTCTGTTGGTCCTGACTTCTAGGAGAGTTCACTGGCATCACAGTGACTGTGCCACACGAGTGCCCTTGTTTATCCAAGGAAGCCTGGTTTCCATCCCAATCCCAGTCACACCTATCCCAACACTTCCAAGCTCTTGCAGGAAAAAACCAAACCCAAACCAGAAGAAAACGCAGAACTTCCTTGGAAGCTCAGAGCCAGCCAGTCCCTTCAGAGACAGAATAAGCAGGAAATACAGAATTAAGCACACTTCATCACTTCCATTGCAACCACTTTCACTTTGCTTTGATGTGTTTTTACCGACACAGACACTGGTTTTTGGCTGGTCTTGTCTATTAACTGGCATCTTTAGAGAGCCCCATAATCTAATGTATTCCAAGCATTGAAAAAGAAATAATTTAAATAGACCCTTTCATTAATTCTTCATGCAAATCATAAGTATTTGTTCCATATATTGTGGTTATCTTGCTTCAAATCCTCTCTCACTGCATTTAAATGTTACTCTACCAATATCAATCAGCTGGATGACTCATTGCCTTTGATACCAGTTCAAACCAGCATTTAAACCCTTGACATATAATTGTACATTTATATTCTTCCCTATTAAGGTCAACCTAGAAAAACAGGCTTAACTTTAGAACATATCTGTTCTTAAATCACATCTTGAGCTTTTTAAATTATCCCATGTTTGCCTTATCTGAAATACTAATTTTGTTATACTGGTGCTTTGAAGTTCATAGTTGTTGCTTCCAAAGCTAGTTATGCTTTCTGTGCTAATTAGAAGATAGGCAAAATTGAGAACCTCTCTTTAATAAGTTTCTCAATTTCTCTTCCAAGTATCTTCCATGCACACTAAACCTCTTCACCATTCCATTTCTTAATTTCTGATAACCCCAGTCAAATCCACTGCAATCCAGCAACACCACGATATTCAAGACAAACTTCTCCTACACATAATGTTTGCATTTGGGTTAAAAAAAAAGACACAAAAACCCCCAAACCAGAGTCAGTAAAACACAAAATCTGCCTTTTGCAAGTGGGATCTTTTGCTTTAAAACTGGTCCAGTGTCTTGAATCTAGTTGACTAATTTCTCTGATATTTTGAGCTCTGTGGCAGCACAGTAACATTCCCACTCGAATAAAAACCTCAAGAAGGAGGTTTTCAATAGAGATGATCTGACAACCAAGAGAGCAACAGTGACCTTGACACAAACAGCTAACTTAGATAAACTGTGTTGGTTTGAAACATACGATAAATGCTTATTTTCAAAAGGTAGAACAATGATCTAGGCAGTAAACTTGGCAATTGTGCCCTCTGACAGATTTACCAGTAACAGCAGCTGTGGGTAAGTACACAGCTCACTTTCAGAAGGAAGCAGAAAAATGCAGAAATCGGAGTTTTAAAAAAAAATAAGAAATTATTATTTATAAACAATACTCATTAGTAAATGTGTAGCTCAGTGGAGTACCACCTACCAATGTATTCACTGACAATAAGAGAGTCCTGGCATGGAACAATTCAATTGATTTCTCTTCCCTGAACTGGATCTGTTTTTACAGGCACCACATATAATTATCACATAACTCATGCTGGAAATAGCCAACTGCATCCTCAGTGGACTGCAATCACCTACACACAATCACTGCTGCTTCCAAAATGCTACCAGCAGATCAATCTGCTGTGAAGAAGTTGTTAGTGATTTAATATTCTCTTTAGTCAAAAAGTGAGAGCTGTTCATGGTTTTCTTTTGGCAGGTTGGGGGGGAGAAGAGACAGATGCATAATGCATAATTTAAACCCTGGGAAATTTCAAAGGTTAACAGAAGTTTGAGGAAACGTGTTCCTGCCTGAGAAGGCCAAAAGTTGCAGTGATTTTCCTGATTCCTTATTTTAGGACTAAGCTTTAGAACCCCCCAGGTAAGTGGAGCTGAAACAATCCTTGTCCCTGTCTACTCCTACTATACACAAATAAGACTCATCAAGGCTTTCCTTGATGCCAGCAGTGGAAGTCCTTATTCCCATGGTAAGTTTTCCCCTCCTTCCTTCTGGTTGCTGAGCACATTTTACCAATTCGTTAGTATGTATTAAGTACCCTAAATAATAAAAAATGAGAAGTGGGGTCCTTGATGAGGTAACTGCCTAACATGGCCTTTACCACAAAAACAGCCCAGAATATTCAGCAAAATGAACATTTCTTGGAAGAGACAACTTCCATGAATAACCAAGACAGCAAATGGTGGAATCAGTGCTGTATCAATGAAATTAATATCAAAAGTATTAATGTTTTTACACCAGTCTATACACTTGAACAGGAGCAACTTGAAAAGCTGTATTAAGAAAATGTCAACTAAATGCAAGAAAATCACCACCACAAAAAAAATAACACGAACAAAAACCCCCCAAATCCTCAACCAACCCCCCCCCCAGATCTCAACAGATGATGTGGTCACAAGAAGTTTGCAGTGTAGCATTTTCTCTTTGGTCAAGTGGAAAATCAGGTCCAAAACCCACACCCAGGCAAGGATTGCAGTCATTAGAAGGTTCAGACATACTCTCTGTGTTTTTGATGAGAAGAAATAGGATTTGGTCATTCCTGAATGTGAGCAATCATGAAAAGTGAGAAAATACACAAGAATTGGTAGGGGGGGGGAAAAAAAACCTGAAGAGGTTAGTTTGGTCTGAACTTCAGATGAATAACAAAGATTTCTCTAGGTCTGAGACTGGGTACAGAGGTTAGATCTGGAAGAGAGCTTGTAAGTTTGAGACACTATTAAACATTTACAAGAGGAGAGATGAGAAGAATAGAATTACTTCATCTGCAAGAGAAAATGCAGCATTACTTAAGAAGTATTACAGTTTTGAAACTCAGTTGGCCAACTACATAGCTGGAGTCCTACAGCTTTAATTGTGGAGAAAGCTAAAAATTCTGTTCTTCTTTTAAGGGCTGATTTTATGCAGAGAAATTGTTAAGTAAGAAAAGCATAAATCTCAAACACACTACCCGAAAATCTTGAAAAAAGTCCTGCCAAAATAATTACCTTGAAAAAAGTCTGCCAAATAGAGAGTTAAAGAGCAAATTTTGTACAGAAAAATTGTTCCGAGTTTTTAAAGTTTGACTAGAATCACCTTAAAAAGGTAACCATCCTGACAGCAGGCTTCTATTTCTGGGGACAAAAGCATCTATGTGAAGCAAAAGATACTAACACAGAAGGAAATTACATCTAATTACTACTCCAGAAATCCTGCGTGGTAAGCATTTAACCTGCAATTATGATTCTCTCTTTATATAAAGGACAGCCAGCATTTATGGGGAAAATAGGCACTTTTCACCAATTACTGCTATTTAAAACAGAATCACAGCTATTTCTTCAGTACTGGCTTGGACTTTCTATATATCCTTTAGATAAAGTGCCTGCTATAAGGAGTTCTTTAAGTTTTCAAGTAATCAGCTGTGATCCAAAATAAAAGTGATGTGCCAGAACACTTAATCCCACAGACTTTTCAAAATGTGTACACGTAATAAGGCTGGAAAAAAAAATAACTCACATGATTGAATCTTCTGGTGAAAGCAACAGCATTTGGTGCAGAACTGTATTTCTCTTTTTTATTCCAGCCACAGCTTGCCAGCTCCTGGGAGAACAAGGATGAAAATTCACTTCTTTAATTTAGTGCATAACACATGTTCAGAGCCATGTAGAGACACAAATCTCTTCAGTTTCAAAACAACTTAACAGAGCAACAATACATTGAAGTAATACAGTTACACTGGTTCTGATTCCTTTGGCAAATTGGTATTCCACAAGTGTAATTTCTGAATTGTTTTGAGTTACTGGACTTCTACAATTCATCTTTTGTTGAATTAGGCACTTTGATAATTCACCTCTTACTAGGAGATTCATTTTTTTACCACAGAAAATCCTGCTTTAAATGTGGATCTCAGACAGAGAGCAACACCTTCTTTTGTGTTTAATCACCTTCTGAAGAGACTTAAAAGTCTACTGAAAAGATACACCTGGTTAACTCAATCTAAGATATGTCCCATTATTTTAATTTGGCATGTTAATAAGAGCCCCATTGCCCTGGCCCTGCAGATCTGAAGGCTCACACGGTGCAGACATCAGCAGCAACGAATTTGGGAATCCTTTGGCTCTTGAGAGGAAGCAGATAGCACTGAACACTGCAAAACAAGAGATGCTGCTCCTGACTGCAGAGACACACATCCAAATCCTTTTCCAGGGGTGTGGAGGCACAGTTCTGTAGGCCCTCAGGCCTCTGCTATCAGTTCAACAGCTTAAGCCAACACCTACCCCAAGCCCAGGGACAGATACATCTCCTTAAAGGAGATGTAAGAAATGCTTCTCCACCTCACTAGTAAGACCTCTCTCCCCTGTACAGGCAGCTTTCTTTTCTCTTGTCTATAAACTAAAATAAGAGTCATTTCCCTTTGCTGCCTGTCCAGTTTCCCAGCATTCCTGACTGACCCCTCTGCTCCAGGGGACACTTGTTAAGACCCTCTTGTCCCTTGCTAGAACCAGCTTGTCTAAACTCACTGCCCCTTGTAAAACACTCATTTCTCTGCTAGACAGACTCTGCTGCCTATTCCATTACTCTATTTCAGGCATGGTTCTCAGTCTTCCTCTAGAAAATTCCACTTTTTCCACTACAAATTTCAAACCTGAAGTGTTCACCAGAATAACTTCCTTAGTCTGCCAGTCAACTCGGGCACAGGAGCTACATCACTACAACCACCAATTTCCTATTTTATGTGATACATTTAAAGTGAAGTGAAAAACTGAAAGATTTCGGATCAAGAATAAAACCCTGAACTTCCTTCATAGCTCTTTTTGGTTTTTATTCCTTTTTGAATACACAGAAAATTTTATTTTCCTTAACAAAATACTATGGGAACACTTAAATTATGACCTGTATTACATGGCAGAAAGAGACATTGTGTTTCTCACTAGAAGCTTTATATGGGTCAAAGTGAAAGTCTCCAAAAGAGGTGAGAGAAAGCAAGGATTAATAGCAGAACCATTCTACAACTTCAGAATTATCAGAGATTAAGAATATTCAATAAGTGAGGGGTTTTTTCACCAGCTAGTCTGGTGAAGCAGAGGGGATGAAGAGGTTAAAGACAGTAACCCACTAAAGACTTTCAATGTGAGTACATATGGGCAAATAATTTTGGATGATGTACTAAAATATGTAAAATAAGTAATCAGATTTTCCAATAAAAGCAAGTTGATGTGTTCTGCAAGGGGACATCTGGCCCTTGGTTAATGTTAACATAACTACCAGCAGCACAACTGAGTAAGTCTGGGACTCCTTTTTGTTTCACAGTCACTGCTCTCTGGAAAGCCACAACCACTACAAGAAAGAGAGAATAAAAACCAACACAACCCTTCTCACTCCCAGGGAACAGAGAAAAAACTTGTCATTGACTGGGGCAACTCCCCTTTTTTTTTTTGTATCCCAAAAATTAAAATGCAAATTGGCTGCTTTCATACAGACAGAAGTTTATGTCAGAGAGGTGTGTTCTTTATTATTAATTTCTTATACTGCAACCCACTAATTATTAACAAAGAAACAGTAATTCCTCCTCATTTTTTTTCTCAGAAATAACTTGCAGGCATTTTTTGGGATGCAGAAAGGTCGTTTCCAGAACCCCCAGAAGTGATAAAAGCCTGCTTAAAGCTCAGGCACAGGGTCATGTCACTATATGATGCCCAAGCCGTGGTAACAGGTCAAGGCCCCGCTTCTGGCTCATCCCAAATGTAAAGTGATCCCCTGTTCCTTAATCCCGAGTTCTGTGGGCAACACTGTCTGTGTTTATACAAGCATGAGATGGTGACTTGCAGTGTTGTGTGCAGGAACTCGAGCACACACCTGAACCCACAATATGGGCATGAAATTTGCATACAGATAGAGATAATTTGATTTATTTGCCACAGATAGAGGCAAAGCTACAGAAGTATATAACTGTGTGCCATGAGGATGTTCATTGATCTTGATGCTAAAAGTAACATTACTATACATTGTTCTGGAAAGTGTTACTCAGCTTTGGTTTTTGTTAAGATAACCACGATGAAGTTCTGATGTTGCTTTAAAAGAAAAGCGACCTATAATAATTAAAAAACACAGTTTCCTACAACGAAGAAGATGCAACACAGCAACTTTAAAATATTAAAAGACATTTTAAAAATACTGCTCACACACTCTAAAGATGGTGAAAAGCCATCTCCAGTAATTTTAAAACTAAGCATCTTGGAGTGCATCTTACAGAACCCTCATTTGGGAAAACTAAGGAACACACATTTAAAGGCTCAAAATTTCCGTTCAGGTACCATTCTACAAAGTTTGGGAAGCAAAGGGAGATTCAGAGCCTGTGTAATGCAGATTTGGTGGTGAATTAGAACAACCTGTCGTAAAACACCCTGCTTTTAAATCTCAGCACAGTGAGAAAAATGTTGTCCATCATCTCCCACTGGGCATGCAGATGAGAGCTCTGAAATCTGATACCGGTGTCAGCAGATCCTGTTTTGTTTTCTGATTTCAAATTCCACAATGCTTGAGTGCACATGTCAAGGGATGGGTAAAGATTTACAAGCTGAATCAAGATGTGAGTATGGCACGGTCTGGTAGGAACTTGAAGGAAACTCAGAGATCCACAACACCCCATTAACCTGCTGTCAAGACACCTTTAGGCAAAGTAAGTCTTTCCATGGCTGATTTTCCCTTCTGCAAACCAGGAGAAAAGCAGTTTAATTGTGCCCAGCTTCTTCTGACCTGAGAGCTGATCTTCACAGCCCCTTTCCTTAGGGGATTAACACAATTTAGAGACACATCAGACAACGGAGCTCTGAGTAGCTGTGGGGGAGCACTGATGGACAGTTGGTACCTGCACCCTGCCAGAGCCTTCAACTGCTTTTGTATCAACACCTGAGAAGAGTCAAAACAGCCACCCTTCCTCATGGATATTTTCCAGGGAAGACATCACATCAGTTTTTCTTATGCAACACATACAGATTTCTTATAAATAATTACTTTCTAGATATATTCACCTACGCTCCAGCAGTTTTTCTGGACATCCTTAGAGTGCTTTCAAATGGCAGAATATGTTTCTCCTGATCTTCTAACAGGATCTCTCTTTTTTTTCAAGCTCTTTTCCAAAACTTTAAAGCATTTTTCAATTTTATCTGACTCTTTTAAATATTTTCCTCATATGTGTGTTTGTGTACTACTTTTTCTAATGTTAAGCACTGCTGTGATGTAGGTTCAAACCAGATCAAATGGGAAGCTCTTTGAAAGATTAAACCCACCAAATAACCCACACAAATCCACAAGGGCTGGGAAATAGCTTGTTGAAATCATATAAAAGCTGAATCATGACAACATTTTCAAGTAGAGATCAAACAGCAGCTTTCAAAAAAACCTGGAGGTACACAAATGATGAAATCAATAATCCCAACCAAGAGACTGAGCAGGTTTCTCCACTGGAAGCAAAGTATTGTTCAGTGTGACACAAGAGTGCCATGACAAAGCCTTCTACCAGTGAAAGAGCTTGTGACAGACTGAAGGTGGTTGATGACCTGAGAAAGACTTCCACAGTATTGGTAAAATGGACAATAAACTGAAAAATAAACCCTCAAAAGTGCAAAGCAATGCCCACAGGAAAATGCTAATGGTACAGAAATAAGGAAAAAATTAATCATTTATTACAGTCACTGTGAAGATCCTGAAAACATCGGTTCAAGTTCAGCTGAAATCTGAAAGGAATATGGCATCACAGAAAAACAAACCAGAGAGCACAAATCATTGATATATTATCCTGACAGACACACAAATCACACACATCTTGAATGTTAAGATGCCATTGCAACCATTTCTGTTTTTCCAAATAGGATATGAACCAGTTACAGAAACACAGGACAGGATGAAGTATTAAACAGGTATCAGGAGGTGAAACCCAAAACATTATGATCAGAATTATCAAATCAGGATGTTTTTCATTCAGAAACACTAAACCCCAGATACTTCATCTCCAGCACTAACTGAATATTTAAATACCAATATTATTCCCCAAACAAACTATTAGTTCCAGATATTCTTTTGTTAAAAACCATCTGCCTCAGAGCTGTATTAACTGGGACAAAAATTAAGATTTATAGACATACACTTTGCAATTCCAGAATTTGTATTCTGGCATAACTATTCACATTTAAAAACAAGGCCAATGAAATACTTACCTCTGGCTGAATTGCTTTAAATACAGGCACATCCATTAGTGTTATTTGACCCTGGAACAAAAATTTTAAAAACCATAAGTTAAGATCAAAATTAACCTTGCATTCCATTAAGGTGCTGTGCTGATTAAGAACTGCCTTTGTTCTGTTTTCTTTTCTTATTTGGCTTTCCTTTGGTTGCTAATTTCAGAGGTTTCGGCTCCTACCTCAGGGCCATCCTGCAAAACCAGGGAATAAAGTGCTCCCAACTTTGCATAAACAAATAATAAACAAATTATGAGAAACTATCCTCGGGAGCATAACCCTGCAGTTACATATGCAAGTCAGAGCCTGAACTAGAAACAGTATGGAAGAGGCTACCCCAGAAGACAAGGAACTGACCTCAGCTGCTCAAGGGCAGTTTCTCTTCAAACTCTAAATGTTAGTCCGGGTGCCACACGATTCTATCAGAACATCCCTAACATTTGTCAATCAATACTTGAACCACATTTGATTAAGTAAGCAAAGTCACTGTTCAGTTGCTCAGCAACAGTTAAAATTAAGCACAGCCATCTCTCTTGCAGCAGCTCAGAGCCAGTGAGCACATTTTCATTCTGGGATGTCTGGTTAGCTTTGAAAAGCGCAAAGTCAAAGGTTGGGTTTTGCATTTTGAAACATATTCACAGAGCCTTATTTTAAGCTTATTTAATCCTGTACACTTTAGGACTTCCTTCTGACTCCATAGGCTGTCAGAAAAGACCATTTCTTTTCAAAAGTACATAGGCAGCCCAGAAATACCAGTGTCATCCAAGTTAGATATCACAAATATCCTTTTAACGATGAATCCAGGGACCTTGTTCTGTTCCCTCAGCTGTCAGCTGCACAGCTTTATTCCCATTTCCTTGAAAACAGCAGCTCCCCATTTATACACTCCAAGGTACACACTGACAGGTTTGTGGCTCTCACAAATTGCCACTGCCACTGAATGACACTGTGGATGGCAGAACAGCTCCTCAGAGAAAGTCAACCCTGCAGGACAATTTTATCTGGGATGCTGTAGTTGAAAGCCAGCAAGTGCAAAGAGATGCACCTGCTCTAATGAGACTCTGCTCTAATGGCCCAATCTGCACTTGGTAGCACATCTCCTTGACCTCTAAATCTATTTTTGGATAGGAATTCTGAGAATAAGCACTAAAAAAAAATTATACAGAACCATTTTCTGTAACCAACACACTGCACACAATCATCTGCTATTCTGCAGTAGAACATCACAGAAGCAATGAGCCCTTTACGTGTTTCGTTTTTACCACACTTTCTTTCCTGGGCTCTGCTTTAGTCGGCTGCTCTTTCTTCCAGACAACACCAAGCTGGGCAGAAATGTTCATCTGCTGGAGGGCAGGAAGGCTCTGCACAAGGATGTGGCCAGGCTGGACTGATGGTTCTGCCCTGGGATCACAACAGTCCCAGGTAGCACCACAGGCTGGGGGAAGAGTGGCTGGAAAGCCACATTCTGGGAAGAGTTGACTCTTCCTTTCGATTTGCACAGTGAAGAAGCCACACCTGAAACAGCAGCCACAAAACTCAGTGTCCTGCCTCCCACCTGCCTGCTTAAGAATATCAAGCTTTCTCAGAAATGTGTTACTCTCAGTGAATATGTGGCTGATGGGATGGATCACTGTGCTTTTCAACAGAGGAAATCAATAGGAAAATCGGTTGGGGTTGGGAAGGTGGAATGAGAAGAATGGGCACTTCAATAAAATTCAAATCCAGGGTGTATTAAAAGATCCTTTCAAAAGACAGAGGCATTTCAATGGTTATTAATATTCCATTGCAAATCCTCCTTACTAAAACAAGATTACAATAACAGTACAATAGAAACGAGCCAGGACACTGATTCACTGTTCACAGAGCAGAGAATGCTTAAAAATAAATGCCTTTCTTCCCAGCCCTCCAGAATCTGTCCTCTTCATCAGCCTGAACTGCCTCAGTTAAATTTGACTGCTTGCTTCAGTAGCGACTCCTAAACCAATTATTACTTTAGGACAGGCTCAAACCCAAATATCTATGAAATAGAATGTTTCATTAGAACTTCACAGTAAAATTTCTACATCAAAAATAAAGGCACACGTTTTAGATGGGGATATTAAAAAGGGCACCTCGACACTGAAAAAGCAGATGTCAAGGGTCAAGATCAACGGTCATTACTAAAAATATTTGAAATTGCTATTAAGTACATTAAAATGTTAAAAAAAAGCCTGAGAACTCAAAATGCTCAGTAAGTTTTAACAGAGGAACTTCTTTCTTTTAGTATCATGTTGATATTAGGGTGACTTTTTTTTTTTTTTTTGCTAGTTTGGATGATGTGTTTCTGCTTTTACTAAAATCTTCAGTAACATTGTATCACATTAGCACTTGTTCAAGAAACATCCCTTATTGAGGTCCCTTTCTTAAAGAGCTTGAAATATCCATTAGGAGTTCCAAGTGCTTAATAAATTTCTCATAATTCAAAAGAATCGAGCCACTGAGAGCTGAATATTGAAGTTGATGGATAAAAAGCCATTTGCCTTTATATGTATGACATCGTAACTCACAGCAGAGTTTAAAAATACCTTTGACAAAACAGACAGTTTGAAACATTAACTTGCTCACATTTGTAAGCCTAACAACGGAATTTTTACCCTTTCAAAAAGGTGCTCTCTCACTGCTAAGTAAAAAAACAAAGCAAACTGAAAGGCTGGCAGTCTAATTAACAGCACTTGAAATGACAAAACTTCAAAAATAATTTAGGACTTTTGTGTCATGTGCCATTGCTCAGTTTTAACAGCAACAAAAAACTTCTGCCTCGACCAGCTCAGGGGTATTTAAGGCCCAACAAACAAAGCCACTAGTTTGGTTCCTGCAGTGAAGGAGATACAATGCACCAACTTTTCTCACTCCAGCTCCTCAACCCAGCCAATACAAATTCCTGGAGAGCTTCCCTCTCCCAAATGTGGTTTAATGCGTTAATATTCAACCCCAAAATTATAAGTGTTCGCATCAACTTGTTACATGAAGCTGGCCAACCATAACTTCTCTGGTTTTGGATTGTCAGTTGCATGGATTTAAAAAAATAAAAATTATGACATGTGCAATAAAAAGCTTCAAATTTGTCCTTACTTACCTTTTAAATAAGCATTCTGATTACGCAAAGATAAGGAAACTTGATATTTTCTGTCCTTCCAGAAGTGATATATCTATCAAGTTCATTTATATATTACAGTATTCCTTCATTGCCAAGGCAAAGACTGAGTCAAATGGAATTTTTGTGTCTGTGTTTGCCCTAGATCCTAGATAACAGCTCTGGAATATGATTAGAAGAGGTATGTTTTTAATACATAACTAATATATTTCCCAATTCTCAACCACTTGAAGAGCTCTACAAGGGAAAAACCATCTTTTAAAAACAGCGAATGATCATTTTCCAATTAACACACCAGAACAGTAGTTGGCAGATATTTCCCCACCCCTGCCCAGCCATGGGAGTTCTGCATGTGCAGAAGACCTTTCCTGGGGACAGTCTCCAACAGCCAAGTTTAAACATATTTTATCTCTCCTGGGCGTTGAGAAGTTGGACTCGTTAACAATTAACTACTTCAAACTACTAAAATTATTACCACACAGCTTCGTATAAAGAGGTTTTACCCCTCTCTTGGGGAGATGTGTCAGGTCAGAAATTTTACATCCAGATGACTAAGAGCTACTTTTCTGTGTCCTGCTTCTTTCAGGAATATGGAGAAGCTCAACAAAATGAAATTTTAAAGTATTTCCTGATTTTTTTTCTCTTTTCTATGAGTACACCCGGATTATGCTCCTTCCATAAAACCCTGTAACTTAATAACTCCTAGTTCCATTTAGGACCACTGTGTTAAGCTCCTCTCTACACTGCTCTATGAAAATTCCCATTGGATCTGGGCTATGATCCCATCTTTCTAGTCCCTAGACCTTCTCAAGCATGAACTCTTTCTACCAGACCACTCCTAGTTTTCCTGCCATGTCCCTACCCTAAGGACAGTGCACTTCCCACACAGCTCCTGGACAGAGACCCTCAGTGTAACACGAAAAACTAAGTTTCTGTTTGGGATGGGGAAAAAAAAAAAAATAAAAAATCCCATGTCTGCATTTTGGTTATTGAAGAATACTGCCATCACCTGATTTTCCTTGAAGCCATGTCGGTTCAAGCAGCACTTCATAAATTGTTCCTTAATCTGAATTTTTAGAAGGAATTACATTTAAGCCTTCCAACTTGGCTTAGCACTGTCTCTCTGAGCTGCCAGGACACTTTTCCTCACTGAAAAAATAGCTAAGCCTCTGTTAAAGCACGGCATCAGTAGGAGAATAATTCTGCTGTCCAGAAGGAACACCAGGGGATTCGAGTTCCTGTGTTGAAACTCTCCTTGTTTTCTCACAATGTCCACTCCAAAACTTTTATCATTAATAGCTCCTCCACATGCCATAATTAAGTTGCTTCTTCTTGCTCTCATTGGGAACATGTTTATTCTAATGTTCTTCTGTAAAGTAAAGCTAACAGGATATAGGTAACTTGATATTTAACTGTCACAAGAACGTCTCTGAGAAAAACTCCTTGTTTCGACCGAACGGTTTTTAAATAAACTCTATTTGTGTATTGTTTCCAAAATAAGCAGGATCTTCTTCCAACAACCATTTGACAAAGCTTAACTGGAATCAAAAAGAAAGAAATACACATACATCTCAGCGTGATCTTACTCCACAGCACTTCCAGGGACCAGGGTGAAGAATAAAGAATCCTTCTTAGATAACTCGGTGGAAAGAAAAAAAGCAATGGATTTATACAGCTGCGCTTCCCTTAATTCTACCTCAAATATTTACACCAGCGTGGCTAAGCTGAAGTATAAAATGAAAAAGTGAGTCAAAAAGTAATAAACAGTCAGATAATTAAACAGTAGCTGTCTAAGAAATACGAATTTACTGTAAAGCAAAAAATAAATATTTCTTCAACCTGAGGTTCCCCAGCACCTTAATTTGGAGCTCATGTCCCCGAGTATTTTCCTTTTTCCTTCAGCCTCCCCTTTCCACTGCCACTGCACCACTAACATATCCCACCCCACAAATTGTGCCCTGTATGCTCAAAACCACAGTTCTCCCTTGGCTGAAAATGGGGAGCATTCACTGTGACCCTGCACACACACAACGGGCCAGACACCGCTGGGCAATCCTGGCACCAACCTGCTTGTGGCTTCTAGCCCACTAATAAAGAATTGAGCAGTGACCAGCCTAAAAGCAGGTATTTACATCAGAGATGGTCTCCATTTCAGCTACAAAGATGTCTGCAGAATCCTTGGCAAAAAACAAACCTGTCCTAGTTCGTGTATTCACTGAATTTCCCCCAAAATCTACGCAACGTGCAGGTATTCAATATATCCCCTGAAAGGGGGGGATGGAAGCTGCAAGGTGATAAAGCAAACTGTACATTTTAAATCAGCAGCAGCTATGCCTGAAGATCTCACCCATTTCAGCTGTAACTCGGCCCTTTCTAAAGCAGCCTTCAACCTCACAAAGAATTTAAACCACCCAGTTGGTAACAACCATATAACTGACTGTTACACCTAAATTACAACAAGAATTTCCACTACTGTTCAAACTGGAGCCCTTGAAGGGCTGGCAGACTTTTGCTACGAAGTTAGTGTGAGATAAAGGACCATTACATGGAAAGGCACACCAGGATAACTAACATTCAGGGTAGTGTAAGATGATTGCCAAAGGGGAGAATATGGAAAGAAAATCACCAAAAATATCTGCACTCAGGTTTCTCTTTGGCTTGGTAAGCAGCTTCTTGAAAATACAGGATTACAAGTGATAGCTTCTGTTGCCAATTTGCCTCTTACCCACTAACTGACTAACCAGATGGAGTTTTGAAATGAAATAAAAATGATGTCTCTAAGTCAGTGGGAACTGAAAAGGCATCTCTGTGTCTCATTGGTACTGAAACCACCAGCATGGGTCTTATTTCCAGTATATCTCAAACAATCATCTTTCAGACTGTTGCTCTTTTTCTTCCAGGCTGTTTGTCCCATCTGTACACAGTGACCTGATCAAAAAGCAACATTATCATAAAGGTACAGGATGAGACTTCACAATGCTCACATTGACTTGGTCACTTAAACTCTCACCTTTATGCTGCCTATGCACTGGAATTCTTTTCCATTCCAGCCAAGGTTCCCTAGCCATTAATCAGACAGCTGCCTAACTAGCTCTTGGGCAGCAACCTGCTTTCATTGCTGTTTTACTGGCTTTATCACATTGCCTTTCCTCTCAAGGAACAAGGTACTTGGCCAGCCCCCAAATTATTTAATCAGTGTACCACTTCAAAATGAATTATATTTTTTTAAACAGGATTCACTCAGCCTTCCCTAGTGACAGATGTCTGTAGTCTGCACTGCATCCATTTTACAAGAGCTATCACTAAACTAAAGGCTTCCCCATACTTTGAAAAAGCAACTGGTAGCATATCCATGTCCAATCCATGCTGGTGTCCTCAAGAGCCTGGCCATACTTAACATCACTCTGGTAGTCCTCACATTTAACACTGAAATCCAGATTTTACACTTCTCTGTTATGGCAGGACTAAACCCAGGAAGAATGAGGAAACGGCCAATAAAATAAACACAAGAGTAAGGGTCAAAGGTATTTTGCCTCCAAGGTACCTAAATTTTTGGCAAATTTACTTACTTCTACAACCTTCAGCAAGAATGATCAGAAAAAGGCAGCACTCAACGCAAGCAAGTGCTACTGGAAAAGCAGATAAACCTGCCTGGGGAAACAAACATTAACAAAGAGGTGCAGCTGTGTAATGAAACGCTGAAAAAGAAATGAAAATAATTATTTCCTTGCCAAAGGGCTGAACACTGATGGTTTTGCTCAATTGCTCAGAATTCTGTCTGTAAGATATTTCATATCCATTTAGAGTAAATGAAACCTGCTATGAAGAACTAGATACTTTGAAAGGAAAGAGTAAAGATGTTTCTTTTGGGGAACTGAGGAAACAGCAAAATTATACCAGGTAGTATAAACCCAAAACATAAGCATAGCTTCAACATTTTAATGTGAAATTCTTAATTAAAGGATTTTTGTTGAGTGGAACTCTACCCAGTAGAAAACAGTAAAAACACTGGATCTGAATACAGATTTTTATCTAGCTGAGATTTACTAAGTAGGTAACATTTAAAACATCCAGTGTGAAAGGTTTCTGCATGTGAGAGATGAAGGATTAGACAGTAGAGCAGAAGGATTATGAAATGTGATACAAGACAAAGCACCTTGGTATATTTGGCTGTCTGAGTGACAGCAACTCCACAGAGACTTATTGCTCTATTCTGCTGCTCCACAGCAGCCACTGCTTCATTCAATGAACTCATTCTGGCCCCAGTGCATAATTCCACTTGAATTCATGCCCCCAGCCCCAAATCCCCTAAGTCCTTAGATTTCCTTTATGTAGAGAAATCACAAGATAAACCTCTGAGAGGACAGCCAGCCCCAAAAACCCTTCCCAGGGAAAGCAGGTGATGCATTGCCCAGCTGTTCCTGACAACGGTGCAAAGAAGAGGCCCAAAGCACATGACTTGAGCCTCAGTCAGGAATAAATCCCATTCACTCTCCAAGAAGAATTTCATGTGTAAGTACCTACCCCTTCATAATCCAGCTGCTTTAAATTTTCAGTGTGCTCATTAGAATCAATTTAGCCGTTAATAATTAATAGAAATAGTTATTAATGATTACAAACCAGAACAAACTTAATGGGAATATTTTGTGACACGTAATACCACGTATTGATAATTTCTCTCCAGGACAAATCCTCGTGGATCTCATCACTTGAATTATAAATGCAGTAAGAGCAATAGGTTGTTCTAGTAGCATACTTGAATACTTAGAAGGACCATCTGTTGTCCTAATCCCTACAAATAGGGTAAAAATAAAAAAAATCACCCAGTGTTTTGGTTAAACATCTCCTTTTTCTGTACACTCAAAAAAAAAAAAAAAGCACTCCAGTAAGAATTAACAGAGTTAAAAATTAAAACACCTCCACAAAAAAAAACCAGCACAGATCAGGTATAGTCTTGCAACTTAAACTCTGCATGTCAGAATTAAGCTGCATCACATAGATTTAAGAATCTTTGTTCTATGATACATGTGAAAGGGTGAAAAATACCTGGACAGAAGAGCCCAAAAAGATTACTTACCATTAAACAGAATACAGACAATGAAGAACTAAAGCACAGGATCTGTTTTTAAAACCCAGGGAGATGACAGAAGTCAAGCAGAAAGTATCCAGAACTGGAGAAGCAGAGGAAAAGCTGCCAGGAAGATTCAGACATAAAGCAATAAAAATGACTGGAATTGCTCACCGCATATTCCTCTGGTGTGACCTTCAGAACATCAAACACCACGGCATCAAAGCTCTTCTTCAGTTCAGCTGAACCTTTGTCACTCAAGGACTCAGAGCTGCTACTCTTCTGCAGAAACAAACAGAAACACTGAGGATATTTTGGTCCTCTCCTCTTCTTTTTGTCTTTTCTTTTTTTTACACTCCCAAAAGCAACACTTCTGTTCAAACAACACAGGTCACAGAATTGTTCTGCTGGGTAAGTTATCAATTGAAAGTCAGCCCAGGACATGGTTTCTCTTGACATAGACTGCTAAGGTTTTCAAGACTGTGGATATGGGTCCTTGAAATAAACTCTTGTCCATTTTTAAGCACTTCTGTTATAAGGACATATAAAGAAAACACTCATTTAATTATCATGTCCACTTTTAATTAGATTCTGACAGTACAATCTCTCTGAAAAACCCACCTTTGAAAACACCACTAAAAACTCCAAACTAGGGAGGCATTTTCAGTAACCACTGTACTTACAGACACATTCCAGTTACAAGTCCTCTCTCCTCCTGGTTAGTCAAAATAGGAGAAAAAAAGTACTCCTTGCTGAAAGCAAATTCATGTAATTTTTGCCAAAATATATTTTACTCAATTTTATCAGACATCACATGAACATTCAAGACTATTTTGCTGAGTAAAAAGGTAGCTTTTCCTCCAAGAAAATTTTTCAGGTGTGTGCCAAAAACCAGTCAATGATTCATAAAACAGGGGAAGTACAAAAATTGTATAAACACAAATAATGGTCTTGGAGACTGATGGCAACTGTCTTGCTTAAATGTTGACAATATCTGTGAAATTATTATGCTGGAGATTATTTGAACCCTTTTGATAACAGAAAACTCCAGTTTTCCTTTCACCTTGTTTGTGGTGCTTCCCATTTCCATGTGGACCTGCAAGTGTGTAGCACACACATCTGCTAACAAAATTTGTGTGTAAATATATAAACAAGCCAAACACCTTTGGTAAGGTCCAATGAAAGAAGCAACTATAGTCAGGACTATTGACTTTGCAGTGTTCTAACTTCAGCCCAAGCCTTCTTTTCTTTAACAAAAGCATGACAAATGCAAAACTATATTAACTTCAAAATAAGAGGCACCAGCAGATGAGGCCAATCTCCATTGCTGGGATGATACACACACTCTTAGCTGTTCATTTCTAGGGGGTAGAAGCTTTGGTGGGCAGGAGGGCCCCATATCTATGCCAGAATATAGTCCAAGAGACAAAGGGAACAACTTTATTCCACTGCTACTGTGCCAGACTGTCCCTCAACACACAGACACACAAATACCTGTCAAAACATTTCCACAGGCCTTGCCAGCCCAGCTTATTGCACTAAGAGCATCTATTCTTGTTAAAACTTGAAAAGAAAAGCTTTCTTGTCTAGATGTGATAGAAGAAAACACACAAAAAAAAAGGTAGTTTGGCTATGGCAAGGCTGTAAATGCTAGCTCATGCTCTCTTTTGGTATACAAAGATCAGAACTTTACTCTATTCACATCTAAACTTGGGGTGTATGAAACCAACACACAAAATATGACTCTGTTGGACGAAACCTGTTAAAAGGAAAACATTTTAGTGCATTTAAAGTGAAAATGGAGTCCCAGATTACCCAACAAGTGAGGCTTGCAGTCCTTACCTCTGAAGCAGTGGCTGCAATGTTAACACTGCTGGGCTGTCCGTTCACCAGGTCCATGCTGCCCACACCATCCAGCTCCAGCCCTACATCGACAGCACCATCATCTCCAAGGCAACCTAAGAACCATTCCTAGGAGGAGCAGAAAGTCATCAGAAACCACTTGTTCCTGTGTTTTAACCAAGAGTCAGTATCTAGAATCCTCAACAAAATTAAGGGGCTCCCAAAATGGCGACACCGCTTCGAGGTCCAGACTTCAAACTCTAACACATATTTTAAAATTACCTATTTAAAACCAATAAACGACTGAAGGTTCCATTGAGATCCACCCCTTACTGGCAGTATCAACTTATCTTCTTTTCCCTACTATTTCCTATATGCCAGGGATCAATATGTAAATGTATGCAGCAGCTCGAACTTAAGGTTAGGTCTGCAACACCAGTTCACAGCTTTTCCTTTTATTACCAACTTTAAAAAGTTTATTCCAGATGTTCACTCTATTAGATAACTTTAGTAAGGTGCTATCCAATCATTTCCTATTTTATATCCCTCTTTACCAGCTTCAAGTGAAAAATTACCATATCAAAAGCAATTAAAGAGTGAAAGTGGAATTTATACTTTTCTCCACAAATTAACCAAATTATTGCTTAGTAAAAACACCCAAAACAAACAGAAAAACACACGAAGGAAAACCCCACACACTAACTTTTAGTGCATCCTTTCAAGAGTACTATTACTTTTCATTTCTACAGAGAAAATGTTGCAAAGGAATGGAAACCTTTGGCACCCACTACAAAAACAATAAGACTACCCAAAACTGAAGTGTTACAGAGAGTAAAAATTGGTTTATGCTTAAATTTAATGAGCTCTTGGTGCCCTCTAGTGTGAAAACTACTATAAATCAGCTTCCTTAGGTCTGTGTCTGCAACAGGTGTGACTGTCTCCAAAGTTGGTCTTATTTATGAAATTCACTTTAGGTTTCTAGTTTAACTCTAGTATGAAATGGTCTGCAAATAAATGGAGAAGGGAAGTGAGGGGGAGCTGGGTAATTCCACATGACAAAATAGTATTGCAGCAGCTCATACTCGAGGCCTCTAAGGAATGAAACAAAATAACCTGAAAAGTTGTATCTCCAAGTGACCTAAACCAGGACTGTCAGACAGACAAGCCTGGAAGGCAGGAAACTGCAATATTTAAATAATAAAACATCCTCAAAAAAGCAGTAATTGTGAAGTGCCACTGTAGGAATGCAATACAGAAAGGAGGGCAGTGAACGGGAGCCATGTGGCAAATTTCAGTCAAACGCTTCAGCTTCCACTGAATTGAGTATTCCACTGAATTTTTGAGTATTAACAGTCCCAACTGAGCTGTACTTCTGCAATTCAGAGCAGCCATCCACATTCCACCCTTTCTTGTTTTGGAAAAACTGATGGGACTGTCTCATTCACAGCACAGAGGACGCTGCATTTCACTTTTACATTATACTCTCAGCCCATTTGCTTTAATTAAGAGTGATTGCTCCACTAAAAGTGCACTCAACTGCATTTAAACCTTAGCTGGTGTTATACTAACAGAACATGCAAAGGGAAAAATACACCTCATCTTTGGTTTGTGACTGTCACTGCTGTGCTGCCCTTCCCCATCTCAATTACCCTTCAGATTATCTTGTGAGGAATATTGCCAAATGCCCAGCTCCCCAGTGCCTCTCCCCTACAGCCTTTTCATTTGCTGAACAGAAAAGCATGGAAATAAAACTAACTGATGTGTCACAACTTCCATTTATGCAGTGACAGCAGAGGACAGAGGTATCACATCTTCAAAACCAGTTTCAGGCTCCCCCACACGTTCAAAACTGCACACTCGTCCCAAAGTAATCCTTCTCTGCTAAAAAAATTACCCTTCAAATATTTGTGATTTTTTTAACCTTTTTTTGAGGAAAAATGACACTTGGGACAATTCCCTCATAACTATCTGGCCCATAACTGTATCATACAAAGCCAATCTTACTCTAAATGTTATACATTTGACCCTTGGCTCACGTAGGCTTCAGTTGTTCCCCTTTCCCATATTAATGGGAGGCAACAAGAGGGAGAGAATTGGGGAAGTGTTTCTGCACAAGGAAAAGCAAAACCTGAAGTCTGGGGTGGGTTTTTTGGATGGTACTATTTAAAAAAAATTATGCAATCATAGAAACCTATGGAGTCAGCAGAGCAGCCTCAGACAAACAAGAGGAGACTAACTCCTCTCTATGCAAGTGTTAAAGCCCAGTTTCCTAAATAATTAGCCTCACAATAACCCACAGGCTCTCACAGTAACTTATTTCCTAACAGATTTCCACCTTAGAGGACCTGCCTGGAGGGTACAGCAGTGCTGCACATTGATCCAAGTTTTCCTTTTATACCTGGTTACTGTGATGGGAATTGAGAGAACTCTGTCCCTTAGTCAAGGAGGGTTGAAATTGCCCACCATGCAAAGGAGAGACTTCTACAAGGTAAAGAAACATTGGAATTTTATTTTCTTTTTAATAAGTAGAAAATCATTTAGGGAAGAAAAAACAAATTGCATGCAAAGGAACCTGAGATTACAAAATAAAACATCTGCCCTCAGGCTGTATCCTAACAAAGCTGTCCATGCAATTCTGTGCCCATTGCTGCATTAGAAGGGTACATCTGAATACATATCTCCCCTGCTTTGTGGAGATACAGTAAGCAGCTGAATTAGTACTGAACTGCCATAAACTAACATCCATCAACTTTAAAGTTCCAGGATTTGCAGCATTTGAAGTGTTTTCATGTTTAATGCAGCTTTCAAAAGTAAGTCACCACTCCCATAACAGTGAAAAGTCACAGCAACAGTTTTGGCCAGCGTGTCACTGAAGACAATTATTGAAAAATATCTCACACTGGGATAATTAAATCATTTGCTTCCTATGCTACTCTTCTGCTCAACACCAAAATAAGAAGGAAACAGCAATATCAGAAGGTGATCAAGAGCAGAGCAGTTCAGAGTAACACAGCTGGGTATGTGCAATGACTGTGATAGTGAGTCACAGAGTTTTCACTGTGTACCTTGTATATCCAATTACCAAAACTGAATTACACTGAGTAATTTGAACCTTCAGTCTGTTTCTCCTCTCCAATTTAATAAATGCCTCTAGGCTCAGAAATGGAATTGAAAGTGTTTTATATGATACACAAAATACTTAAACATGCATTTATGCCAACCTGAAGCCTGGACACGCTATGTGGTATCTGCCTACCTCTTCGTGCCATGTATACTGTCCAGTGAAAAGCAAACTAAAAATACTGATACAAAAGATTCCTCACACTCAAAGAATGAAAATATCTAGCTTATTGTTGTGGTTTAACCCCAGCCAGCAACTCAGCCCCACACAGCCACTCACTCACTCCCCCACAGTGGGACTGGGGGAGAGAATCAGCAGAGAAAAAGTGACAAAACCCATGAGTTGAGATGAGAGAGTTCAGCAGGGAAAGCAAAAGCTCTGTGCTCAAGGAAAGCAGGGAATTCATTCACCCCTTCCCACGGGCAGGCAGGTGTTCAGCCACCTCCAGGAAAGCTGGGCTCCATCCTGTGTAACAGTGACTTGGGAAAACAAACACCATCACTCTGAACATCCCCCCTTCCACCTTCTTCCTTGTCATATCTGTGGCCTGGAATATCCCTGTTGGGGTCAGCTGTCCCAGCTACATCCCCTTGGCCCAATTTGCTGTGCACCCCCAGCCTACTTACTGGTGGGGTGAGGAGCAGAGAAGGTCTTGACTCTGTGCAAGCAACCACAACATCCCTGTGGTACCAGCACTGCCCTCAGCACAAATCCAAAACACGGCCCCACACTAAATACTATGGAGAAAATTAACTTTATCCCAGCCAAAGCCAGCACAACTAAGCAGGGGCTGCTGCCTTCAGTGAGTTGTTCTGCAAATTCACCTAGGGCTGTATTTGATGACCATTCCCTTCCAACGACTGACCTACAGATCCCCCAAAAGAGCAGCTCGGTGAGGGTGAGCAAGGGCAGTGCCACAGGGTGAGCACAGCTGACTTATCTCAGCACAAAGGGCACCAGAGGGTGCCCTTTGTTTTAGACAAACAGCTCTCTCAGTGGAGCGATCAACTGACTGCATCCCAGCTGAGTGAATCAACCAGTGGTGCAAAGGCTTCTCCCCGAGTTCATTAAAAAAGTGACTGTGTCCCAGAGTTATCCAAAGGAACACAGGGGACTGAATACACTGCTCTGCCCAGAGTACAGAACTAAATAACAAAGGCATTTCAGAGAGCTTGAGCTGGCTTCAACCCACATACTCTTCCTGGTGGCCAGGGACACCCAGCATTGTGACAGTGAGCACACTCCAGAGACCAGGAATGGGCATCACACTGGTACTGTGTTTCAACTGCTTTACTGCAATTGCTGTATTTTGCTAAACTGAACTTGTATTTATATTGCGATTTCAGTATATTTCGTACCACATCACTGAATCAGAAATCCTCTGTAACACCAACTCTACTCAAATTGTTAATTTAACATCAAACATTACACCCCCTCCATGTGTGGAATGCCTAAAAAGAACCTGGCCAGGGAGTACTGGACTCTCACAGGTGTCTAACAGGACACCTACACCTGACTGCCTCCCATAGCAGCTGCTGTTGACTCAGCTTGGGTCAAACACTGTCCCAAAAATACACTGTACAAACAGCATTTTAAAAGATGACTCTAAAGTTACATTTAAAACTTCCTGTGAGAGCAGTGCAAAAGCTTTGAGGAAACAGCCACAGTGCAGTTTTATGAATAGCTCAAGAGTCATGATGACCAATATCCTCTTTGTTCTTATTCATAATGTCAGTACAAAGTGTCATTTGTTTTGATCACAGATCCCCATAAAGATAACAGAAGTGCCTTGCATGGATCATGATGGACAAATATGCAGAGCCACTACCAAAGGCTTTGGGGACCAAAGAACAATAAGGACTGAAAAATCAGTTCCAGACACAATGAACCTGAGCTCCTGATCTTGTGGAAACGTCTGAAGACTAAAAGAAAACTTACTGTCTAAAAGGCAAAAGCTGAGACAACTGCTAAAAACCAACAACAGCACAAGAAAAACAAAACCAAAAAACCCACAACAAAAAACCTACAAGAAATCAAACAAAAGACCCACAAACCATACATCCACACCAAAACAAAATAAAACAAAACCAACAAACCAATAAAGCCCCATAACGAAGCAGAAAAATCACCAAGGAATAGGCCACAGGACAAAGAATGTTCATTCAACTATGAAAGAAGATTCTGCCAAGTAAAATCAAACTGCACCTTCCAAACTGTATCCTTCAGTTTTACACCCAAGCCACCAAAACAGAAACCCAACCAGTTACTGCACTGTAAGAATAAAGGCAGGATGTACATACACAGGGATAAAGAAGAAAAATGAAAGTCACCTAAAGCCATGCTTTAATTCCATTTTCAGCAAGCATGGTAATATTGAGAGGTAATATAAGATAGCAAAACTGATAAAAATTGAAACTACCACAAAAGAGATGAAATCAAAGCCCAAGCAACTGAGTATAACCCCATCCTCCTGCAGGAAATTTATCACTGAAAATAATAAAATCCCAGACCCAGAATTACACACACTACAAAATCTGCAGACACATGAATCTTGGCAAAGTGTTGGGTTTTAAATTGCCACTAGTGAAGACTGAGATAAAGGGCACCAGCATAAGACACACATTGGGTAGAGGCATGATAAAAACAGAGCAGCTTAGTATCAGAGAAGGAAGAGATTACTAACAGTTATTAAATATGCAATACCAGTACAAATATTAGAGCAATAAAGCATTTGGCAATACAGGAAAGCAATATAATACAGGACAAATAAAACTATCTGATGGACAGAACAATAAAAAATTAAAGTCAATCATTAAAGGACTCTTGGAGCTGATCCCTGTAAAATTCCTGCTGTGAGTTCCAGCTGGAAATGATGTCACCAATGCCGTAAGCACAAAGCATCCACAAGAGATGTTTGCATGAGTTATGGGCCAACACTACCTGCAAAACATTTCCAAGGAGACACTGATGCTGTTACTCTGCAGTTCTTTTAAAAAACTTCTCAATGGAATGCGTGCAGAGAAGGGTTTGCAGGTTCTCCGAAGGCACCACTGCAGAAGGGGAAACCAGGAGACCTCAGCTTGCTTATGCCAACACACTGAGATCTGCACGGGGACACACCTGCCACGACTAAATACCAGGAGGGCAAACCAGGGCTATGAATGAAGTGAAAATTTATGCTCAAAATCAGAATACAGCAACCGGATTCTTAACAGTTTCCAGAAAGCACCAGTAAGAGCAAAAACCCCAAAGCTGCCTAAGCTGATCCTGGACTCCTTCCTGGCAGGAATCGTGGCCCACGGTGCCTGCAGCAGCAGCACAGCTGAGCCAGTAACAGACTCCTGCTTTCACTGGTTTGATCGGTCCTGCTGCAAACTCAAAGCACTTCTGTGCTCACACAGATCACTTGTGCCACACATACATTCCTTCCCTAAGCATCTGTTGCACAACAGTCACAGCAGTATCAGCTGGTTAAGCTCCAAGACAGATGAAATTAGAATCCACAGAACGGCAAGAAAGAGAACAAAGATTCTTTTTATTACGTTTGACACCGAAATTTTGAATTGAAAAAAAAAAAAAGAGAGAGGAGCTTCATTTAAATGTGTTCATTTAAATTTACATTTTCTCCTCTTATCTTAGAAAAGGCTTTACCTGGACAACTAAGTAAAATTGTTATTCTTTAAGAAGCCACTATCCACCCACAGCACTTTCACTGTCATGTACATGCTCGTGTTCTGAACAGCAAGATCTTATTGCTGCTTTTATGCACCTGACTTAGGGGTAGCAGGGGAAAGAGAGGTAACAGTAAGGTTTTGTCTCATTCATATCTTACTCAGTTTCCAGCTATCAAGAGCTCTTCTCCATGGTGTTGCAGTACCCAGTGCTCTCCTTTTTAATCTCAAGAACTGGTACAACCTGTAGCTCCCATTTCCTCAGATGAGAGAAAGAAAAAAAAAAAACCCAAACCTGAGTATCCTTCTCCAGGGCACAAGCTACTCGTTCACCAAACACTATTACAAAAATCAAACCATTAGCTCAATTTGTGATCAACTTGCAGCAACAATCAAGAAGTTCAGCTCAAAATGGAAAGTTTCCCGGATTAGTTACACACAAACAGGAAGGAGATCCTTACCCTTCTGACTTCCACACTCAAGAGCAGCTATTCCTCAATGGACTGACAGAGCCAAGGCTTCCCTGGGAGATATTCTAGCACAAGGCAACAGATTTTAGCACCAGCACTGGTGCACAGCTGCAAGCAGTGGCAGATCCAGGCCCTCACACAACGCAGGCATGAATCAAACAGAGGGATCACTGCAGGCAACAAATGGACTAAGCCAAAAATGTGAACACGTGTAGGTGCTATTTAAGTTTAGCCTGAGGTCGTAAGAGGTTGGCTTTCTGCTAACAAAAGGTCTCTCCGGCACAGTTTGAGTGTTAAAAGACAAAACATAAGTGCAGTAAGTAAATAACTGCACGAAACCTGAAGAAGTTTGTGCTCACGAACTACTTACAAATTCTCAGGTCCCCAGCACTTCTTACTTCAGAGATCAACAACGAGCTCCTGTTCTGTTTTGTGGTTCTTTAGAAAGGACAATGCACAGGAGAAAGTTTTATTCCTTCGGGTCTGGCTCTTACTTTACAACTGCTGTCAGAACAGACTGAACCTCTGAAGTTATGATACGTGGTTTGTTTTACTTCCCACGTGCCAAAACAGCAAGCATTAGGAAACCAAATTATTTTAGCACAGAAGATACATCAAAAGTATAACAAGGCTTTTACTCTGCTCAGTCTCCTCTCCAGAATTCAAGCCTAACTGAAGTTTACTCTGTCTGAACAGCATTTCTTCTAATGCCTGAAGAAGAAATCCAGGTTTGCTCAGTGAGGAACCAGAGGAGGATCCTTCCTCACCCCAAGGACACAAAACAGGAGAAATCATGACCTTGAGACACTTCTCAAAGATAGGAGCCAGTGATTTCTATTTTCAAGATAAAGAAGCAAAAAGGGGGTAAAGAAAATAAATAAGACTTAAACTGGAAGCAGATATTTTTAATTAATTAGGCAATTCTAAAAGATGATAACCTTTCCCCAGCTGGCTTTTCCACGACCTCACCACGTGGTCATGCAGCTCAGTTTTGTTTGCAAACAAGAGGAGCAGTAAATGATTAATGTCCTCTTGATTAACTGAGGCTCAGTTTGCAAAATGTTTTGATTATGGGCCTAGACGTGCAGGCACCACATCAGTGGAATTAATACAGGAAGAACACATCTGTGGACAACATTCTGCACAGGGAAATCATACTTAAGAGCATGTAACAGCAGAGCACTGAATGCTGCTAGTGTGGACTTCAGGATCCAAATATTCTTTTCAGAGGTACTTAGATCCATGTTTTCTCTCTGTTTGTGGATAATCCCAACAACACACAAATGGGGAAGAATCACTAAGACTGTGCAACAGTAAAAATATCACAATGTATCCCTGTGAAAAGTCTCTGAGAGCTGCCTTCTATATTCTTAGTTTTAATTTTTTTACTTTTTAAAATTATTTTACATAAGGCAACACTAACAATTCCAGCAGAAGACAGATTATAACAATCTACAAATGCACCCATGCAGCTCACAGGCATTCTCTCAGAACAGAAAAAAGGCTTCATGGGAAAAAGATTTGGGAAAAACATTTAAATAAAATTCTATGTACAACTCCACACTTGTAAGTTCTGAAACAAGAGATGACAACTGACAGCATGAGCTTTGTTACTGTCAACTGGCTACAGGGACTCTGACATCAACAATCCCCACAACTCTCATGCCAAAAGCACATACAAGAAAATACAAGGAAAAAACCTGAGACTGAGGATCCAGACAATATTCTGTGTAAACCTACACATCACATATGGACGTAAAAAGACTCCAATATCCATGAGACTCATGGAAATATCTTCCGTAGGCATTAAGTGCCAGAGTCAAAACTGTGAACAGTAAAATCAAAACCAAGATGATCAAACCATCCTAGGACAGGTTTTTAACAAGTGAGGGGTGACAAAGTACCAACTGTTGCTGAGGAACGGCCTCCAAATCCACAGAGCTGAGGACTCAGTGCACACACACATTTGCTTTGCAGAGCAATGCAAGAAAGACTCACATTTGGAGAAGAGAAGGCAAAACTGCTCTCCCATTGAACACCTGACTTTCCCATTCAGGAAAAAAACACCGCTGAGAGAACATTACCCTGTATTTTTGTAAAGCCATTAATAGACAACGAGGATCTTTCTTGAGCAAGACAAACAACATCTTAGTCTGGTTTGAAATTCAGCTTTCAGAGAGATGGGTACAATCTTCATCGATAACACCTGTGATGGCAACATATTCAAGAATAATCATTCTTTTCTGCACATCACACATCAATATGCACTGTTGCTATAGAAATGGTGCTAACAGGAAAAATCTATCAGCCCAGGAATTGGCCTGTGTTGGTACAACCACTGAAAACTACAACAGGCATTTGGGGAAGAGCTGGATCTTCTGTCACTGTGTCACTGTCCCCTGCATTCATCCATGGAAGTGTGTCAAGCCCAGAGCATCCAACAATCCAACAAGCAAACGATACACAAACCAGTTAATTATCTGCCTGAGCATCCACATCTTCCCTGCATTTCTAACTCCCTTTGGAAGGGCCTCGGTAATCAGGTGACTCACAAGAGGGCTGATAGAGACCTAAATACCCATACTTCAATGTTAAATGCTTTTTTTCCACTCAAAAAAACCCTGACCACCACAGCATCTGCCTAATAAAACATAAGAAAATGAGCAAATCCAAGCTAATTCAAATACAGCTCCAACAAAGTGAATGGATGCTGGAACCTTGTTTCAGTGTTCAAGAACAATCAGACAAATTCAGAGGATTTGTCAGTGACCTGTTCAAAGTGTCTGAAACTGGAGACCAACCAAGTGTGTTGGTTTCAACTGAAAACATTCAGAGTAAACGTTTTCATGAAGGAGGACTGTTTATTTTTAAGATGGTTACAACTTTTTTCTTGTTATCATAACAGAAATGTACAGTAGACTACAGGGCAATCCTGTGTCTGCCTTGAGCAATAAAGAGACAAATTTATCTGAAGGCCTGAGATTCTGGTAAACCCACCTTACTGCTCTGTGCACTAACAGCAACAGCTGAATCACCAGCAAAATCTAAATGTGATTTCAGGTAAATGGACAGTACAAATGAGAGCCCTGCTGGAGCCATTTCTAAGCCATCTATCTACATTATTGATGAAAGGATCTGCTCTAAAGAAGGAATGACTTAATAAATATCTACAGAGTTTGTATAACTGATTTAGAATACAATGCTGTCCAGAAATACACTGAGATGTAGGACAAGCATTAATCTGAAGAGCACAGCTGGCAAAGAACAAGAACCAACTATGCAAAAACACTAATATACTTCTAATGGTATTAAAGGCAAGCCTCAAATTCTTGTTACAAAACAAGGAGAAAGACAAACTGCAGGGGAAAGATTAATGACATGCCTTCAATACAGTCTGTCAAGCAGGATTTCTAAGATTATTCCAGCACTGTGAACTCAGCACAGGATGTTCACAAGTGATATCCTACCCAGCTACTTGGATATTTGAGCTTTTCAGTGGATGACTGGATAATTACCACTCAAACATATCCTTAAGCTCATGAAATGCAGCTGTGTCCTTTTCTGCCAAATTAATGAATGCAGACATTAAAAACTGATCCAAGTGCAGGTATGTGCAAGCTGGTCCAAGAGCAGTGACAGAGGCAGCCTGTACACAATATAGTTTTGACAGAGATTTGGAGGAGAAAGGTGTTTTGAATGTAAATCAACTGTTTTACAGCAGATGAGGGTATTTTTTCTTAAGGAAGTCATGCCATTTAACGGTTCATTTAACTAAAATGAGAATTACATTCACCTTTGTGTTAATCTTTTAACTGATAAAAAGTAAATCTTGAATGCCAGAATGCAAGCAAGTCCACAGCATGAGATGGCAGGATGTTGCAATTAGGAATATAAAACCCATTATCAAGTGACCAATCAGTGATGTTAACTGCATCTTTGAAAAGCTCAGACTGGCACCTTCCAAAAGAATCCCTCATGAACTGCTACTTATGTTGGTACTAATGGCCAAAATCTCTAATCTTTGACTGGAAAACGCTTTGCTTTCTTTTCTAGGATGGCCAAAACCATCAGGGTGATTATGTAGTGCAAAGCTCTGGGAAACCACAATTAGAACTAAAAGCAAAGATCCTCAGATCCTAGAACACCAATCAGGTGAGCTTTTCTGTTCCTGGCAGCTTCTGTTAGGACACCTTGCAGCAATTCTGCCCTTAATTTAGCACAAAAATCTTTCTTTCCCCCTTCTACAGAGAGGGGATCTCCTGGCCCAGACTAATCAACAGCACTGGTTTAGTCTTAGCTATTAGTCATTCTGGACAAACCAGTGAAAGCCAATTCTTCACCTCATCTAAATGAAAATACATCACTTCTTTGAGACCCTGCCATGCCCTGTACTGCTGCATTAAGAGTCACAGCTACGAATATCAAAAATAAAATTCAATCAAAATATAAAACCTGAAAATTCAGCTACACAAACAAACACACAGCTTGGCTAAGATGAGCATTTCTGCTGTCATGCAAGATTCACCTTGAATAGGAGGAAAAGCATGAAAAAAAAGGCAATGACTAAGACAGAACTGAAAGGAATAGTTCCTAAGTATTTGGAACGAGTAGCCTAAGTTACAGTTTGGACAAGGATTTGATCCTGCTTCATCATTACTGACATTACACTGTCCTTGTCCTGGAGGTACAAAGAAATCTGTCAATAATAAAATATAAGTGGACATGGACACCATAGAGGGAGCAGCCTTGCTTGAAGCAACAAAAAAGCCCCAGTGAAAAGAAAGATGTGTTGGAAAACAAGGTGAGGTGGGAGACCTGGACAGGGAACTCAATTAAAAATATATATTTAAACTAAACAAATTAAGATCTTTCAGTGCTGTCTCAAAGCCAAGATCAACCATCTCAGTGAATTAAAAGAAACAAAACACAAAGTAGTAACTCCTTTCCCCATTCCACACTACCAGGAAGTGAGTTGCCTCTTACCTGCTGAAAGAATGGCTGAAAAAGTCAATACCTTGGCTACACTTTGAAAACCCTTTAATCTTTTAGTTTCACATTCAGCCTGCCAAGTAGGGGAGGTTCATGCTGCTTATGCTGTTATTTAAACATAAACGAGAGCCAGCCACATCATAAATAGGGTATTAGTACCTCACTGCTGAAATACTGCTGAAGTCACCAGCCACAACATGGTTAGTGTGTTTTGGCAGGTGATACTTTTGAAACAGCTTTATCACTTAAAAGCAAAGATATTTTAATGACCTGTACAAATTCATCTTTCACTACCTCCAAGACAACAGAGGAAAAACCACCTCAGCAAAACCAGCAAACGCAACTACCAATTTAAATGGAACATTCATGCAGGGCTTTACAGGATCTTTCTGACAGAAGAATCTAGTTTTTTCACCAACAGCAGGGTAGGGGTTTCCAGGTGAGTTGTGTGTGGCTGATAAACCCCACACATCTGGCAAAGCCAGCAAACATCAGGCAGCAGGGCTGCTCCACCAGAGACTGCTGCATAAACCAGCTCCCTCACTGAGGAACGAAGCAAATTCTACATCAATTCACTCTGCTCAACCCAGCCCCAGCCCCAAAAGAGGACACAATTCACAAATGGCATCTCCAACCTGGGCAAGACCCCTTTTTTCTCTTCCAAGACGTGTTCTCTGATTTTGAGGATTGTTACATTAAAAAAAAAAATCAGCCTCCTCAGCATTAGAGACAATGCTAATTGTGAATTCCAAGAGACAGCAATTTTCTTCCTGTCAGCAAAGCACTTCTACCAACTTTAGGAGAATCACAAATACAGAAAAAGCCACAAAGAAATAGAGATCAGCAAGTCTAATGATAAGATCACAGAAACACACCCAACTGCCCTGGGGAAAAAAAGATATCCAGTTCCATTAATGACTTGGAATGCAATAGGGAAAGATGACACCACCAACAAAAATTCAGTTGCTGAAGCCCATCACTTCTCCTCATCCTCCCTCCCTCACTCTGAGCAAAATCAAGATGATACCAGCGACACTCAGCACCAGGCACGCAGAAATGTGACACCTGAAAGCAACACAGAACTCCAGCACATCCCAAGGCAGCAAGGGAAACCTGTATTTTCCTGTTCTCTGGAGAGATCTCACCTCTGTCCATGTCCTTTAACTCCACTGCTGCCTCATTCTGTTCTCCAGATTATCATTTCACAGAAAGAGAGGAAGAAAAAGTATGTAAAATTGTGGATTTTTTCCTAGGTCCTGAAAATAATTTATTTTTTTATTTAAAAAAATAAAATAGATACAGCTGAAATAAAGCTCTAAACTGTTCTGCAATATACCTTTGTTTACAAATGAAAGATTTAACCAAAGTTTTGTGGGTGCAATGGCTCAGCAAGACATCTTCCACATTAGCTACTTGCATTATTAATCAAACAACCTTCCCCTTTTAGCAGTATCACTTAACAGAGGCCAACTAGATTTCTGTGTCTAACAGCCTAACACAAATACTGCCCATCTAGGAATTATATCACCATATAGATCTGCACGAGAGATTTCACATTTTTCCAAAGCTATCCTTCATTATAAAAGGCTTTTTGGCCTCAGCAATACCCTTTCAATTAATGTCTTTACTGTCTTGCAAGTTGTAAAACTCAGATCAAGAATTACTCTTCAACAAAACCACATCAGCCTCAAATGAACAGCACATATACCTTTCTTTCTCTTAGTCTAAACTTGTTTAAGAATTCATAGCCATTTTGCATATTTGCTGAGTTTCTCTAGAAGCCCTGACATAATGTCACTTGAAATAGTTTAAAACTTTCTGTTGTACATACAATAATAATTTGGGATCTTGTAAAAACAAATACAAAGCTACTTTTTCCCCCTCTCTCTCTCCCAGTCATACAGCATTTGTGACCAAAAAGAAAAGGGATTAAAGCAGTTCCAATTGCTGGCCTCCAACAGAATTTTAAACATCTCTCCTTAATAAACCCATGTCCCTGAATACCAGCTTATACACAGCTACAGAAATACTTCTTGGAAGATAAATTAAATTACCTTATCTTAAACATGAACTAGGTCCTAATGGAAGAAGCCTTCCCACCACTAAGAGCCTCAGAAAAGAGTCAAGATTGACTTCTCAGGAGTATCAAAGGCAAGTCACAGCATGAAACACAGTTCAAGTTCTGTCATCACACAGACCCTTATCCACATTAAAAAAAGCCAGCAAGTTAATTAAGTACAAGGGCAAGCCATCACATGCAGACACTGAGGAAGCCACCCACAAGCTGGTCCTAAAGCACTCCATCTGCTGAGCTGCCCTTCCTCAAAGGGAAACAAATACTCTACCTCAAAAGTAGGGGTTTTTTCACTTCATGTTGCTTTAATATGCCTTCAGCTTTAGAAAATACTGCACCTCTGGCACCCATCTCAAGTGAAAACTTGCCAAGCTTGCCTTTTTGGTTCATCTCCTCACTACAACTTGGTTAACACCATTTTCCTCTCCAAATTGCTTTAAAACTCCTCCGGGTGGACACTTTGACCACTTGAACAGATACTGGCAGTAAAGCAAAACAAATTCCACGAATAAAATAATCTTTTGCCATAGTTACACAAGGGTACGAAAAATAACCAAAGAATCACAGTTTCATTCTGCAGTTAGATTTGCTACTGCTACCTCAAATTCATTTGTAAAACCCAATGTGTACTTGCTTAAAGCACCATTAAAAATTACCTATTACCATGACTGGAAATGCCACAGACTGGATCAGAAAGAAAGTTACTGGCCACTATTAAAGAGAAGAGCACTTTTGGTGAGGCATATCACTAAGAATACCAAAATCTATTATCACACAGTTATCTGGCAAAATCTGTTCTAAATAAATCCAAAACAGGCTCAGACTGGGAACAGAAAAACAAACATCCCAAAGGAGGCTTATAAGAAATTATGTACCCTCAACAGGGCAAACAACAAGCAAAGGGTGGCCAGCCAAGCACTTTTCAAGCAAAAACATTTCTACTACAGAGGAACACTTGCTATTATCCCATAAATAAAATGGAAAACAGTTTCCTAAGAAATCACACACCTGACACCATCCATGTCCAGCACATTAAAAAGTAACAACAATAAAGCCTTATACCTAGGTCACATTCATCCTCATCCTATCTTAAGGCAGACCTGCAGGTTACACCTGCCCTAACAAACACCAAGTTTTAGGCTGCCCACTGTCCAGCACATTCATGGCTCTTGGAAGCCACAGGGTCAGTGTGTAGCTGAGCAGAAACCTTGCTAATCCTGTTGGAATCTTGCACCCCGAGCTCCAGAAGAGACTTGCAGATCAATTCAACTGCACTGAAGAACTCAACTCAATAGGTTCTACTCTTACACATTATCCTTTTCCAAAATGCCTGCTGGCATATTTCCACAGAAGTCTGATCAATAATAATAATATCAAAATTATTTAGAGGTACTTACCAGAGGAGCCTGATGACTAACGCCCAAACAAGTTGGTCAGTGTAAAAGCAGGTGACTAATATTCTAAAAATAAACGAGAGAGCTGCCACTGCTCAGGTGGACTCACCAACAAAGCACATGGGAAAACTGGCTGGTAATCAAGCACAAGGCTGTTGGCAGAATGGTCTGGCCCTGCCAGCAATAGCAGCACCGTTCAGGTGCCCTTTAACCACACAGAGCAAGTTAATTACGAGCCAGAGTAGGAGAGGAAATACAACAATTATGAGTCATCCCCTTACCCATGTGCTTTATCAATACACTTCACGATGTTAACGTTACTAATTAGCGACAGCACAAAACGGTGATGCAGTAATGGGAGAGAGAGAGAGAAGCCCAAAACTTTGGGCCTTTTTATCTTTCACCTATTTAGCACTTCAAACGATTCATGTGCATTTTGAAATCCGAAACATACAGGTAAGAAACTGTGTGATGCTACCAACATCCTAACGCTTCACAGCTGCTGACTGCAGGTGCTTCTGGAATCCCTAAAATACAGCACAGACTTCTGGGCTTGAGCAGCTCTGCTGCCAAGTTTCCAGTAACACCATCATCTCTCTCCCAGCTCTCCACACCAGCCGACTGTCAAAGATGCAATGATGGGAGAGTTTAGCTCCGTGCAAAAGGAGTTTCCAGAAATGCCACAGGGATCCCAAAGTGCCTCAAATTTTTCAGCATAAAATCTGAAACAAAGTTTTTCCCAAGTTCACAAACCTGCAAACGCAGGTAGGGATTTCAGATAACCAGAAATTAGCACTCCACAAGCTCAGCTACAACCAATTAAGAGGTCATCTCATCCCCTTAATCAATTTTAGCAGTTTATGGGAACTCTGATTTTATATTTGCCATCATCTCCCCCACTAATGCTTTTTTCCATTCCCCCCTCTGCCATGACATTAACACAAGATTTTGTATGGCTGAAGAACAAATAGTTTGGGGGAACTATCAAACTGAAACACAAAGCAAGGAGGGGGAGGGAAGCTTAATTTCTTAGCTGGGTAAGTTCCCTGATGCAGTTCTCTCTACCAGTATCTCTGCCAAACCAGTTTGAGAAGTGAGCAGTCAATAAAGAAGCTGCCCCACTGCATGTGGGGTCACAACCTAACCTAATCACAAACTGATTTAAACTAGTGGAGGACCCCAAAGTTATCAAGCAAGTGACAATTATGAGCAATTAGAATATAAAACAACCTGGCAATAAAACAGGTGGACTTTGAAAAAATTTTTCAAAGTGCTTATAAATTTGAGTTTTACATGAAACTAAGTCTCAAGTCCACCTGTGCTCACACACCTCCCCAAATTCAGATATGAAACTTATAAAGAAAAACATAGTAAATTAAGACCTTCAGCTTTTCACTGGAAGCTTCTGGCTGGCTTTACATTAATCTGAAAAGGATGTATCACAGCAGAAAACGTGCTTTGTACTAGTCCTGTCTGTTCACTTATTAGTCTAAGTACAGTCACTCTGTGACATTACACCACTAATTCTAAATCTAAATGAAAATATAATACCATAGTCTAGACAATTACTCCATATCCTAGGCATATTAATAACGTGATAAAAGGAATCCAATATACAAACTGCATTAAGATCACTTTCTCAGGATCTCTGCCAGTTTTATTTAGCCATTATTATCTAAGAAATACACCTTTAACTTCTGAAAAAGATCAATATCCTTCTTCCTCGGCACAATCAATCTGAGCCCATTTCAATGAGAGCAGATTCAATTGTCTCAAAGATGTCCCTTAATGAATAATGAGGGAGGCACAAATCAAACAGCTTTTAATGCCACACTACTACAGCAATGGTCAGAGCCCTGATAGCCAGTCCTGGGTCACTTCAGGCCTCACTGATTGCTGCCAACCCCACAGCTCCATTAAAAAGAGGTGACACGCACACATCCCAAAGCACAAGTGCCACTGAGATGGCTCCAAAGCCAGCAAAACCTTCTGCAAATGTTTTGCCTCCAAATCACTTTAAAACGGAGTTACAGCAGGAGAGCCAGAGTATCTCCAGCTTCTGCTCTCAAGCCCTGTTATGAATCCCTTCTCTGAGCACTTCAGCCCTCGGGCAGCTGACCGTGGACACACAGGACAAGAGCGCAAGTGAGGAGACTCACGAGCTCCACGAAATTACTAAATTGGACCAACCGCTTTTTGGCAGAGGAGCTCACAGCGAGCTTAACAATCAGACTCCCTCTCTGGCAGTTCTGCTCAGAGCTGGGCATGCTGTTTTCAGTTCCTTAACTGACCCAGGCTCTCCTGGTTACATTGCCTTACTTGCACTAGGAACCACAGTAGGATACAAACCCAGCGGGAGGAAGGGAAGGATGACTGCCAGCCAACCTTTCCAGCTCTGATCAGGTGAGGAGCTCTCAGCCTTCCGGTGAAAGATTTAAAAAACTGATTTTACTGCTTCAGTATGATTGCTAAGAACAACTAATAAACGTGAGTCACCAGAGGGCAGTAACACTTCTACTGAATGGCAAATGCAGTCCTCCAATTAGGGAGGCTGATAATTACATCCACATCATCATGTATATTTTATCTGGATTGAACTTCAGCCAGCTTGTTCCAATCCCTGTTCAAATCTCAACCACATGTTGAGGAGGCACTGAGCTACATTAACTGTTGGGGTCACACTTGCAATATATGGGGGAGACTCCCAGTCTCCCCAGACAGACCAGAGGAAACAGGGCAGGGAATAAGGACAAAGCCTCCAGGACCTGCAGGGTACACAGCTGCTTGTTGTCCCAGCTTTACCTGAACTGTCATTCCTGCAGTCAGGACTGCAAGACAACAAAGAAAAGGGAAGGAAGAGGGAATCCTATCCCTAAGGAAAAGTACAACATTAAACACGGAGGCTGTAATTTCTCTGCACTAAACTTACAGACACGGAAAGAGTTACACTGGCAATAAACTGGGATAGGAAGGACTCTGTGAGCATTCTCAGGGGATCCCCATGGGTTCAAGGAAGACACACTTGTGCCATACAACTGCCTACAATCCATCTGGAAGCCCGTAGGGAGGTTTCAAGAGACAGCTCTGAGTGTACTAGAGCAGCACACCTCAGAACAGTCCAGAGAGCAAACATCAACCTTTTATCCACCTCAGGAGCACTACATTTTAAAATACTTTGTGCTGACTCACTAGATTTCCCAGCATTTTATTTGCTGTACTGTCAGATTCGGCGAACAGCTCCTTTTCCCCAGACAAATTCTGCTATAAAGTGAAACACAGACAGGGAACAGCCTCCCTCAGCCTCAGGTGGGTTCAATGACCATCATTTACGCCATTCCGACCTCTGAGTCACAGCAGCAGCTCCAATGTTCACCACACACCAGGCTGCAGAATGTAACCTTCCCTTTTATGACTTTGGGCCACCCTCTCCTTCTTCTCCACCTTCTCCACCTCACAGAGCTCCTCCAGGGCCAGCACTGGGAACCCTCTGATACCCCACACCAGTGGGGACACACTCCAGCTCCCATTTCAGATGGACCCTTCCTGCTGGGCAGAATCCCAGGTGGGACCACCTTGCCCACAAAAAGGACTGCAAAGCCATTTTCCCTGGAATCCTGCAAGGCCTTTAAGGATCTTTGTAAAGGAAAAAAAAGAGTTGCAATCACGCACCCACACGTTCTAGGGGATTAAGACACACTTTCGGCAGTCTTTTAGGGTGATTAATTAATGAACAGACAAAACATGAAACCCACAAAGCTTCTGTTCATGCAATAAATATGAGACACACACACTTATAAGATGATTTCTACTGCAACAGTTCCAGGTATTTTAATATAAAGGTTATTAACAGAAAGGTTCTTGTTATTTTGAAAATGCATTTCTAAGTATCTTTTCTAACAAGGGCTTTAAACCAACACTGAAAACAGAAACATAGGGCACGCCTTTAATGCCTTACACTTTGACAAAATGCAACCAATTACACTCTCCACCCCTAAAGGACATTTTCAACTCAGCTTTACTTACTGAATGAGAGGAGGAGCCCAAATGACTCAGCTTCAAGCAAATATGAAGGAAAAAATTAACCCCTAATCTCAATGAAAAAAAAAAAATAGTGGAACAAACTGATTAAGATGGAGGTGTGGCTTGTCAATTCAAAGCTTCAAATATGCAAAGACACATCGAGCAGAACATTAGCACACCATGACTTCATTAGCTTTCTGTACAAACACAGCCAATTTTAAAAATCAAAGTTTACACAACTAGCTAAAGTTAGCCCTGTATCTTCATTCTCGTTCATCAGTGCTGAGCAGCATCAAGATCAATAACATATCTGCACATCGGCATTTTTAATCTACACAGTGACCAGGCAAGATAAAAGTGCAGGGAAGGAAAAAGATTCCTCCAAAATTCTGCAGGAAAAAACCCAAAAATTCTACAGGAAAAAAAAAAAATAAAAAAAACTCCACTGATGAGTAAACAGGACAACCTCATGAAGAGGCTTTTTGAGGGGAGTTTCGTCTCCATTAGACTGAGGAATCAAACAATCCTCATCAAAATCCAGCAACACAAATTCTAAGGTAGAATATTTCACAAGGGGGCTCACAGGCACCAAGTGACTGCTGCACAGCCTCCACATTAACTCACAAGTGACTGCCCGTCCCCCACCTCAGCCATGACCCACCAGCATGTCAGTGCAGAACACTCCTCCAGCCCTGCTGCTGGGAATATTTAATTCCAGACTAGCTGGAGTGTTCCTTTACATGCAACCCAAACTCCAAATACAGATGTCACCAGAGGGCACCCTCTCAATTCCAGTGACCCAGCTTCAGCCAACTTCCGAGCAGGACTGCAGACAATCCACAGGAGGGATGTGCAGAGGCTCTGCAAAGCAGGAAGAGTTCTGCTTCTGCAGGAGATTTCCTTTAAAATATAAAAAGCCACACACCACACAAACAACAAAAAAAATTTAGTTATATAGCCCAGAAACACTTAGCAGAGTAACCAGGGGCACTGCTAGAAAAGATCAGAAGCAATTACCAACTTCTGCAGGATGTTATTCTGTGGCACTTGATGGTGCCAACTCACTCCAGCTGTTTTGGCATCCAGGTGGATCATATCATCTTAAAAAAACAAGACCCAAGCCAGTTCAGCTCATGCAGAGGTGCCTGTGGAAGTCCTCTGCCTCAATTATCATAAATCACCCTACAATAATACATGAAAAAAATGCATCTGTGTTGTCGAGAGAAATTTATGGGAAAAAATATATTTTCCTACTCCTCATTGTTTAGTATCTGAGTTTAAGAGGGTCAAAAAGTAAACCACTTGCATGAAAATGATACAAAGTATCAGCAGTGAGTAGTTTTCAACCTTTGGTCCATGCATTATTTCTAATGACCTGCTGAGACCTAATACAGTTTTAAACCAAACACCTGGTGAGTTGAAGTTCATTTAATAAAATGATGCAGTAAAAAACACAATAGGTCTGTATATCAAAAAGGGTCTCAATCCATTGAATAGCAAGTTAAACCCAATCTGCTTAGAAACAAACACCACCATAATACAACTAAAATGAAGTCAGCTGCAGAGGCAAGCAGTAATAAGAAAAAAAAAAAAAGGAAATCATCATCATGCATCCTGTATTTTCCAGTCTTGAGAAAAACTCAGAAGCCACAGACCTATAAAACATGTGACTGCCTGGCTATCCACCTATGCCATTGAAAATAAACAGTTTCCATCTCCTCTAGCTACCTGTCATAGTAAAGCCCCTTAACTTAGCACAGGAAAAGGGGTGGAGCAGGAATAAGACCTGTGCAAAGGCACCTTTTGTCAGTATAAGGATCCCTCACATAGTGTCAGTATAGAAGACTCTCAAGTAGATAAACACACCCCTGGAATTTCACCAGGCCTGTACTAAACACAGAGAGACTCCAAAGTTACTCCAAACTATCACCTGTCACCACCACTCATTGTGGTTTCAAACACATCTACAGAATTGCTTTTCCAGCATCTGCTGCCAGGACAGGAATAATGCCAAACACTCCTTGGGTCAAACAAACACCATTTATTTGTCCACCCTCTGTCTAACGCAAGGCAACTCAGGGCTCTGAAATTGCCCTGGTTTGTATAAAAGCAATACTATGTGGGGTTGATACCCTGCCTACCCACCCTGCCCGGGCCCTGTCCCTTGTGTCCCCATCCCTGTGTGCTGCCCTGTCCCTCCTGTCCCCACCCCTGTGTGCTGCCCTGTCCCTCCTGTCCCCATCCCTGTGTGCTGCCCTGTCCCTCCTGTCCCCATCCCTGTGTGCTGCCCTGTCCCTCCTGTCCCCATCCCTGTGTGCTGCCCTGTCCCTCACATCCCCATCCCTATGTGCTGCCCTGTCCCTCATCCCCATCCCTATGTGCTGCCCTGTCCCTCATCCCCATCCCTATGTGCTGCCCTGTCCCTCATCCCCATCTCTGTGTGCTGCCCTGTCCCCCTTGTCCCCATCCCTGCGTGCTGCCCCGTCCCTCGTGTCCCCATCCCTGCGTACTACCCTGTCCCTCATGTCCCCATCCCTGCGTGCTGCCCCGTCCCTCGTGTCCCCATCCCTGTGCACTGCCCTGCCTCTCGTGTCCCGGTCCCCGGAGCCCATCCCCGGGGCCGGACCGATGGATAGCGGTATCTCACCGCCACAGCCACCGCTCCGCCCGCTCCGCCCCGGCCGCCCTCCGGCCCCCGCAGCAACCCCACCGTCCTCGGGGGCTCCGCGGACGGCGCAGGGGGTGTCCCGGCCAAAACCCACCCTCCGGCCGCTCCCGCAGGTGCCGGGGGTGAACATCTCGCCCCGCATCCCTGCGTCCCACACCCAGTCCGGGGGTCCCGGGCACACCCCCACACCCTCACCCCCCGGCGGGGTCCGGCCCCTTCCCCGCCGCCCCCGAGCGCGGCGCAGGCGGCGGCAGGTGGGCGGCGGAGCCCCGGGGGGGCCGGGACCCTCCCCGGATCTGGGAGGGGACGGAGCGCCTCCAATCCCCTGCCGGCAACAGCCCTGCAGGGCCCGGCGTGCGAGCCGGGGTGAAACCTCCTTTCCTCCCTCCTTCTCCTCCTCCTCCTCCGAGCAGCCGGACAATGAGCTCCGCGGAGGCGGGCGCCGGCTCCCTCCTCCTCCTCCTCCTCTTCCTCCTCCTCCTCCTCCTCCTCTTCCCCACCGCGACAGCGCAGCTCACCTGCGATGTGGGGATGGATGGCGGCGGGGCGGGCTCGCGGCGGTGCTGCGGGCGGCTCGGCGGGCTCCGTGCGGGGTCTGTGCCGGCGCCGTTCCGCGGGTGCGGGGCGGCCGCGGCCACCCCCGGCCACTCGCTCGCTCTCTCTCTCTCACTCACACACACACACACGGGGTGGGGGGGGCGCCCGCGCCGCCCGCGCATGCGCGCGCAGAGCCCCCCCCCCCTCCCCTCCGGGCCCGCCCCCGCCCGGTGCCGCGTGCGGGCTGCGCACGCGCCGCCTCAGCACCGCCCTCCCCCACTCCCCTCAGGGACAGCCTTCCCCGCTCCTTCCCTCACGGAAACACGGGATGGGGCGCGTTTAGAAAAGACGTGCGGGATCGCCGTGTGCGCGACCTGTGAGCCAACACCACCTTGTCAACGATACCCGGGGCACCGAGTGCCACGCCCAGTCTTTCCTTAAACACCTCCCAGGGACGGTGACTCTGCCGCCCTCCCTGGGCAGCCCGTTCCAATGTCTAAGCACGGAATCCCAGAATTGTGAGGGTGGGAAGGGGGCTCTGGAGATCACCCAGTCCGACCCTCCTGTCAAGGCGGGGTCACCTAGAACAGGTGACGCAGGAACGCGTCCAGGTGGGTTTGGAATGTCTCCAGAGAGGGACACTCCACACCCTCCCTGGGCAGCTGTTCGGGGCTCTGCCACCCTCAATGTAAAGAAATTAATTTACACTTACATTTTCACTCTTTCTATGAAGAAATTGCTCCTGATGTCCAAACTAAACCTCCCCTGGTGGAGCTTAAGGCTCTGTCCTCTTGTCCTGTCGCTTGTTCCCAGGGAGCAGAGCCCCCCCGGCTCCCCCCTCCTGTGAGGGAGCTGCAGGGAGTGAGAAGGTCCCCCTGAGCCTCCTTTGCTCCAGGCTGAGCCCCCCCAGCTCCCTCAGCCGCTCCTCGTCAGACTTGTGCTCTAGCATGGAAAGGGAAACAGCTCTCCGTGAAGCACCGCTCCCTTTAGGAGAGACAACGGGGACAAGAAAAGGGACTGGCCCCAAAATAAAGACTATTACACTACTAAGAACTCCGTCCTGAAGGGACGCAGCGCAATGAATCTCAAGACTTTTCTCTGCTCCCAAGGTCGTTAGGGAATGATCAGCCTACAAGGGGAAAACAGGGCCATCAAGGTGTTTGCATCATTTCTGGAGGGAAAGCCCTCAGAAAACCACAAGGTTTTGCAAGAATTGCCCTAAAGTCGCCAGAGTTGGCAGTGCTGCTGCCATGGAGATGGGACTTGGCATTGCCACCTTCCCATCCGCACCCCCCGCCTGGCAGGCTTCAGCCCCAGCGAGTTACTGCAATAATTAATAGCTACCATTTACAGATATTCAGAATGCTTTGAAAGCAATACCTAATGTCATTAAGTTGTGAATTGACTTATTTTCATCCTGTCACGGAGTTACGATAGTCACTGCTTCCTTCACAGCCCTGGGAGATGGACTTAGTAATTTGTATACCTGATAACCCATTGCTGCCATCCAATCTAAGGCCACCTGCTCTGTGGTTTTGATGAAATATAGAGCCACCTGCTATGCATAGTGCCTGGTTTTTAATAGATTTGCAGACTGGTGAGAATATAGGTACCAGGATCCAGATTAAACAAGTCCAGCCGGCTGGAAAGACGGTACCAGCTTTTAAATCCATGGCAGGAAAATAAGGCAGGAAGGATTTGAGAAACTACAGGCACAAGTGTCACAATAAAGCAGAAAAGCATTACTTTTAGGTACAGTGCCATCTCCCCAATTTTAATAAAGCTTGTGCCTAGAAAGAGAACATTGTTTCCACTTGTTTTTTTACCATGGTAATCTGGCGTAGTGTCAAACTCATTCTGAACCAGGATAAGCGAAAGGAAAATAAAATGCCAAATGCCATCCTGCTGTAAGGTTTTCAACAGGTGAGTTAGTGGATGGAAAGGATGTTTCACCAGATTTGGAAACACAGCAATTTGTAACAAAAAAATAAGAAAACATTATAGATTCATAGAATTGCTAAGGTTGGGAAAGAGCTCTAAGATCATCGAGGAATAAGAGGAAAAAAAAAAGTAGTAAAAACAGCTCAGAAGGGGGAAGCAATGGGAATTATTTTTGTAAGCTATTTTTCTTCACTACAGCAGGAGACAACCTATCTCATAAAACAAGCTTCTCAGCATTACTTAAGGGGTGTATATATGGCTTAGGTGACAAATTTTCCAGACATTTTACAATTCTCTCACTAAGTGCTTCCAGAAAAACTGCATAGTGGCTTGTGAGGAAAAAGCAATGTCATGGACCAAAAAGTAACAGAGATTGAACAGGAGAATGTGTAGTCATTCATAATCATGGTGAAAAAACCAAAAGAGTAGGGTGTTTTTAGTTTTGCTGTAAATACCCTTAAAATAATCTAGAAAAAGGGTTGTACAGAAGGAGACAACATTTGTAAGGGACACAAAATTACTCACAATTGTGGTGTGAATTGTGAAGATTGGTGTGAATTGTGAATTGTGGTGTGAATTGGAGTGACCCAACTGAGTAGGAAGAAAATACAGTGACATTCAGTACTGACAAATAGTCATCAGTACAATACACTGGCCAGTGGAGGAAAGAATTCCTGGTAGACACTGCAGAGGGGTCTAAACCAAAGGCAATAGTTTAGGAAATGCACAGACATCCTAGGCAGTGCTTCACTAGAAATCTCTCCTCTGTATATGAACACAGCCACACATGCAACATGTCAACAGATCAAATGGAGAAAACTAGAAAATATTGGCTGTCTTGGCATCCTTTCATAGGAGAAAGTGTTGAAGAATGAGTGGGGAGGAGAACATACAATTAGACTGTGAAACTGAAATGCCCAATTCCACTCCAGTTTTACGCTAGAGCCCCATATTTATTTGCTTTTCACCTATGATTCCAAAATCTTTTCCAAGAAACCACCTTCCAATACTCAGTTGCCAACTCTACACACATAGCTGATGTTCCTTATTATTTTATAGGCACGGATTTCCCCAATTATACTAAATATTCCACTTAAGACACATTATTAGTTGTATGTTGCAGCTGTGCTGTTAAATATTCAAATCACAGGAAGCACCAAAAAGAGAGGAAATGACTAGATGAAAATATGTGGCAAAACAGTCAGCTATCATGAAGAAAACTGCTGTCAAAAGTAAGAGGAAACTGCTGTCCCTTGTGACTGGCAGCCTGGGAGGGTGCAGAGGGCCAAACCTGAGCCAACACAGTCACGGGAACGGCTCCGAATGAAGGTGGCTGAAAATCTCCCAGCCCACAGCACATCACATTTGCCATCACCAGTTACACCTGAGAGAACAAATTTAGAAATGGTATTAGTCTGGCCAGCCTGCAGGATTCTTCCGAATAACTATTTACTGTGGTATTTTCTGGACATACTTATGCCACATTTTGTCAGCAATGATTATTTCTAAAATTCACTGCCCAACGAGCTGCATCTCTCTGCAAGAGTATAACTCGTTCACCACACATAACCCCCTCAAACTACAGAGGATGTGACATTTCCCTTTGAAAGCAACAGCTTGCAACTTCAACATTCTCTACCAACGGAGAGGAGGGAATCGATCCATGTATTTTTAATTTCACAGATGAAAACCAGTTTTCCATTAGGCAACACCAAAGGTGGATGCTCCCACAACAAACTGAGATATGTTTGCAGGGGCAGCTGTAATGAAATGTTGAGATTGCAATCCAGGGCACTTGCTGTTGCGAATTCGAAGACTATAAAAATGCCAGCAGACTGCACTTTATTGTACTCTTTCATTAACAGAAGGTAGCATAAGCATTTTGGCATAAAACATTTCTCATGTAAGTTACTTTAATGGAATCAACTTTGCTTGTGTGGATTATAACCCAAATTATTCTACACATTTTAAGAAAAAAAGAGAAATAGTGCTTTATTATGACTGGACATATCATGCTGCATACAAGTCTCTGGGATTAAAACTATATATTAATATAAAATCAAATTAATTTCCTTGCCTTTCAGCTAAGCTTCTTGAGTATAGTGTTAAAGATAATTTTTAAAATCTTGTTTTGGTAACAAATGATTTGAAAGACTAGAGCTTACATTTTGGCACCTAGTTAGCACTTCATTAATTACTAATTGCTTGGCACTAAGTAAAGTTCTTTCATTGTATGAATCTAGAAACAGTTATTATCATAAAAAGTCATTAGTTAAAATCAGTTTGATATGAGATGTCCCAAGTGGAAATCTGCTAAAGCATATAGTTCCCTAAGGAATGAGGATATAGTAGAAAATATTTATATAAGTGCTATTTTCTATTCTTGCTCTTTGACTAAGTTATTCCGTGAGCCTGACTGCACTTAATTCACACAGTACATCAGGGTGAGAAATGCTAAAGAAATGTAAAATGTTGCTAAATTTACTTGTCAATTTATGAGAGGAAAATTGTATGATTTTCTGTCGAAACTGTGTATCATTTCTCAAGATTGCAGCACAGTTGTGGTACCTGCCACCCTAATTCTGTTATTTCCTGATTTTGGAGTGCTTACCTACACAGGTCTGACTTTATAAATGCAGTGCAATTAAAATTAATGGTGCAATTAATATCCACGTTCTAGTAAAGTGCGTAGTCTGTGACATTTACACTTACGTATTCCTACTTTTTTGATTCTCTGTAGTGTCCCTGCCTTCGTTATATATAAAAATATAACATTGCTGTAACTACCATCTTCTTCCTCTTTCCTTTTGGAGGATGTTTATGCTTAACACATAATAAACATATATTAGCTTCTTCCCCTTAATCAGGAGGATGAGCTTCCTCCTTCAATCAGGAACTTTCAGTTGGTTCAGTTAAACTTGAAACTAAACATAAGAAGTATTTTAGTGGATAAAAATGTCTGTACCAGAGAAATCTGGTTCAAACAGACACTACTTGTTTAGAGTTTACAGTTGGAGGAGGAAAACGTCACCAAGAATGCTGTGCTGAAGAGTGGATGGATGTTTCACAGCCCCTCTCACTCACTCTGTTCAACTGATGTGCTAACATTTGCTCCCCAAGGTGTTGTGATTAACACTAGAACACTTCCTAAGGTTTAACACCTCTACTTGCTCCTCAGTTCCAGCAAGAATGAAAGGGATGAGTTGGAATTATAACATTATAGCACTCCCAACTGGCTCGGGGATTTTCTTAATATTCTTAAGATCATGACTTTAAAAAGAGCGTATCCAAGCAGGGGCTTCTGAATTCACCCAAGTATACGTGTAAATATATGTTTTTACATGTAAAGTGAGTGCACACACACACACACACACACGTGCTTTAAGAGGACTTCCCCTTTACAGCTGCAAAACATTGTTTCCCCAAGGTCAACAAAGGCTCTCCCACACGCCTCAGCCCCGAGGAAGCTGCACACAGATAACACGTTATTTCCTCGCTGTCTCTCACGCAACCTACGGATTTTTCCACAGGAAGAGAATGCTGCTCTTCACTGTGCTGCCTTCCCACGCCCCAGATGCAGGGAAGTCAGAAACGTGCTTTATGTTAGAGCCGTTTGCGACAGGGACGCTGCGATAGCGCCGGGGAGGGAGCCAGAGGCAAAGCGGGGATTGGCAGCACAGGGGCTGAATGCAGATGTCCTTCTCTGCTTCCCCCCTGCATCACAGGAGACAGCACATCACTAGAGACGTTACTTGTAAACTGCTTAAAAAGAAGCAAACACCATTTTTTATGTTGTATAAATATCCATCTACACATCTTCCATAAAGAGTGGAGATGCTGGGATGCCTACATGATTTATGCACAGTATGGAAGCAGCACAAACACGATGATTTACAACAGGTTTTAATGACCATCTGAAGGGGAAAAATCCCAAATATGGACAACAGCAACTGTTAATTGAAACTAGCAATATTTCATCTATGTAAACAAAGTAATGATCACGTCTGCCACAAGATTTCAAGAGATTTATCTTCCAGGCTCCCTAATATGGTTACATCTGTCCCCTGCTTAAATCCTATGTTCTTGCCATCTGCTCGAAAACACTTTTTTCAGCCTCAAGCAGTGATTAAACAGCTATATGGAGAAGAAGAAAAGTATTTTTCAATTTTTGAGCAAAACGTTTAACAACTGGAAAAAGCTGAAAAACCAAGTCCCCAACCCCCTTGGCTCTCCATTGTGGTTAGAAATGTTATTGGTGAGATGCTCAACTGGAGTCTCCAGGAACCTTTACATCTGACTGTACATCAGGGAACATTGCACCCACAGATTCGTTGCAGTTTCGTTATGGAGTGTAATAAATTGGGAGCAGATTAAACTAGTACCATTCAGTTAATCAGCCAAATTGTCATGGAGAGGTAATGTTATATGGGGAAATCAGGAAGCACTTTGCTATAAAAAGAAAGACACTTCCTAGAATTCTTTATTTGCACTGTGGGAAGCCTTGCCAGTTGTATTCCTTTGAGATGTGCTTTGTACTCACCTCTCCTCGCCCAAACACGGAGGAGGGGGAAGGACAGAGCCATGGCTCGCTTTCCTTTCTGTGTGAGGAGAAGCAAAGAGGAGCAGATTCACAGATCCTCTGCTCCTGCCTTCTGGCCGAGGCTGCAGCCTGCCTGTTCCTCACGTGGGTCACAGTAATTAGGGAAGCACCTTACTCTGCATCCATCACCTTCTGTAGGCACAGGATGGCCAGTCATGAGCCCTCTCAGTGTTTATTGGGAGCCTTGAAATCCTTGGAAGGTATTAGAGATGCACTGAGCATCTTGACACTTGTTACAGGGGAGTTCTGAGGCAATGGTAATACTGTCATACTAAAAAATTACCTCATCCCTTCTCTAGGAGTTGTGGCAAACTTTATTTTATTTTTATATGTTTCTTTCTCCTGTATGGAAGAAATTATTGATTTTATCATTCCCCCGAGCTTCTTAGGAGGTAACTGGACTCGGTACCTGTGCTCTTCCATCTTTGCTCATTTGTCTGGTTTATTATGCTGCTTCCATCCTCTGCCATTGTAATTGTTACTGCTTGAAAAGATGGGAAGCCAGAACTTTCTGCACTGTTTGTAAAACATGGTGAAGTGTTTTCAGAAATAGTGAAGAACAAAGCCAACTGGCAGTGGCTTTTTTCATCCACAGCTAATAATCCTTGGTTGAAAATCTAAGAGCATAATGCCTATTGGTATAAATAGGTGCAACTCCACTGAAGGTCTTGCCATGCTTTGCTGGAGAGCTTTGTTATGAAGGATGTGGAGAGTCAGGCAGTTCAGCTTTAGATTTAATAAATGCCATCACTTAAATTACTAAAATAGACAAACTACATTGTTTTATAGCCAGCATTTTCAGAATAATTTATATAACTGCCTTGGGAATACTTTTGGGATAAGCGAATCAGCAAGCCATTATCTGTTGCAGTGTATGCTTTGCTCGGGAAGTCTTTGCTGCTGGTAATCCCTTTGGGAGCTGGACTTAGATGGGATAACTACTATGCTCTGTACCTCCTTCAATGAAAATTAAGAAGCCAAGTTATAATACAGTTACTCATTTTCGAGTGAACAAAACCGGCAATGCCTCAGGTACTCTGTATATTGCATTTTTTCCTGCGTATCTCAGGCATTATCAGGATGGTTGAGTTCAGTTACAGAGTCAGGAAATGTAGAAAATACTGTTAGGACTTAGCAAGCACTGTTCAAGATCACTTACATTAAAAGAAGAAGACAACACTTAAAAAACCCCCCTACATAAGGTTTCAATATTCTCTACTGGAACTGAGAAACTCATGGATAAAATTAATCCAGGTTCCTAGATCCAAATTCTGGCTTAAGCTGTGAAACAGTTTTCATACCAATATGAATATTAGGGGGGATGTAGAGACTTTTCAAAATTTCATTTTAAAGAGTAAAGATAATCATGACATTTTCACATCCTTATAATGCCCATGCTGAAAAATCATTTTAGCTTTCATCAGAATAAGCTTATGATAAATGGAAAAAAACCCCAACAAACAAAAAATAAATATATTTTTAAAGTAAATAAGAAGTCAGTGTGTATGGAAGCAAGGCCTGTTTCTTGAGAAAAATCATTTGACATGGAGCATCTGAAAGGTCCAGTGTTTATAAATGTGACTCAGCTGGAGACAGTTGCTGAACTTCTGAAATTCTGAAGAGATTTTTCCTGTGTACTCTGGAAAGACTTCAAAGTTCACTCAGGAAGCACATTCCAAAAATACAATGGGTATATTTTAGCTTGTGTTCACCTACAGTTTTACTGCAGTCTGATTGATTCTGCAGCCAAACTGATGACTTCTATAAGGTAATTTTCATTTGCATATCATCCTTTCTCATTGAGATCCCAGGGCAGAATAGAAGAGCTATTTAAATACTGAAATCTGAGTCTTACAAACCTAAACCAGATGCATGCTGAATATGTGAGAGGATGAAATCTCTGTTTCCAGAGTTTTCTTTTACTTTTCAATAGAGGACCCATCCATCCATCATGAGGACAAGGAACCCGATCTGTGATACTAATTGATAAGAGTTTCTGACTCTTAGTTTGTGGTTACTACTTTCTGTAAATATGTGGTAAATTCTAAAAAGGTAGAAACATTAGAAGTAAACATACACCACTGCTAAAATCTAAGCTGGTCCCTTACAATTTCCTCTCCAGCTACTGCTGTATGTCACGTAACGTCAGAAAAAACACCCAAGGCTCAGGGGAGTATTACTGCACCTTGAAAAACTAGACATCCATTATAAATTATCCTTTGAGAGCTGCAAGAGAAAATACTTTATTGGTTATTCTAACATAATGTAGTATTGGAGTATTTTATTCTGTACCACAGTTTGTGACATCGCTTTCGCCAACACGCCATCTGAACACTTCTCAGCACTTTATGAATAGCAACTAAAATTGGACCAATTTATTGTCGTCTTCTCTCCCTGCAGAAGTGTAAATAAGCTACACTGTTTTGCTACGCTTTGTGTTTTAGTTGTATCTAGAGATATTCTTAGTTTTCCCTAGAGAAGCTAATACTGAAGAGGCACATATTGCACTTGAGTCAGAAATTAGAGAATTTCCCCAGGGTCCTTCACAAGGAGCATTATGACTTCTGCATACTATCCAAACAAACTGAACTTAGGAACCCCTGTCTAAATCAACAGCAGCTCAGGTGGGGTTTGTGAGATAAGAAAAATACGATGAAATGTACATTTGGGGGGGGGGGGGCAGATTTTTGGAGATGGACTTAAAATCAAGCAGTTTGCTCAGTTATGGGAATATACCAATAAAAACTGAACAGGATGCCAGCACAATATAACCAAACCGAGCATATGGAAAACACGGAAAATGTGTCAATATTTTCAGCAATAGATCCTTAGCTTAAATACTATTTTGTGTTTGGGCTTCTGGCTTAAAATATATACATAAATATATATACATAAATATAGATATACACATATGTAAATGAAATAGGATTAGGAAGACTCTAAAAGAGCACAAGAGAAGACTGTAAAACAAGAGAAATAGTGTGTTTAAGTGCTGTGTTCTACAGGTGAGAATGAGAGACAAATTTCTTATCTGCATCATCATCATCATCATCATCCAGTGAAACCAGGAGGCCAACACACATCCATTTGTAGACAGTGACAGTTTCTACTCTCTCTAGATGCATATTAATGCAATGTACTTTGGCTCTGGGATTTTGTGCTAGAGAACAAATAGTTCAGCAAAGGAAACAAAGAGCTTAGAAGATTTTTTTTAATGATTAGACATGTACATGTATAATAGCAACATGCTGACAGGGAGAGCAACTGCCAGCATTAGTGTCAGTGGTGCTTCACAGCATAAACTGATTAGTCACCGGAGAAATTTCTCTCCTTTATCTATTTTGCATAAAGTTCAGGTTCATTATATGCCTTGGTTCTTGTATTTGGGGTTTTTTATAATATATTTTTAAAAAGTCAGACTGTACCAATTTTGTTTTGAGGCAGATGGAATAAGCATGTGCATATGTGAAATTTATGTCACTGTGCATTTGGAAAAAAGAGCATTAAGAAAGGATCTTAAGAGAAAGTCTTCTGTTTCTCCCTTGTATCCTCTAATCCCATCTGAGCTAAGTGCTTACAGGTTGGATTTGTACAGGTAGGAAACATCTTCCAAGACTTTTCCATTTCAATGTAATCCATTTCTTCTGTTGGTTTCTTTCTATTAAGTAACTGGAGACAGGTATTTAGAGCAATTGCTGCACAATGAGCCACGAGAAAAGGCAGCAGGTCGGATGGATGCTTACAGAAGTGCACTGAGAAGATATTACCCAGTTTCCAGCTCTTATCTTTCTAAAGCAGCAGAACAGAATGAGGGCAATTTGACTTACTAGCTGGTCTACTGACCTGCGAGAATAAAGGGAATAAAAATGCCACTGTGAGATAAAACAGGCAACACTTTCAAAACAATAAAAGAATATGCATAATAGCTCAAGAAACATCCCCAGGGAAAAAAAAATTAATTACCTTTATACTTCTGTTTTTACTAGGAAAAATATAAAGGGAGAGAACTGCCAGCAGCGTGGAACAGAGCAAGCTTTTCAGGAAAATACACAGGGCCAGATCTTCCCTCCTACTTCTTCACATGTTTTCTGCTCTTCAGGCCCATGGAAACATGCCAGGAAAAATTAATTGGCAGAGGACCATATTATCTCTTCTGCATAGTTCCCATGTAGTGTCTCAGGGACAGACCATGCAGCCAGGGAGCTGGCTGGAAAAGCTGCCTGCCTGGGGAAAACTGTCCTTGACTCCCACAGCTCCCAGAGGATATGCCAGATTTCAGCGGGACCTCTCTCTCTTGTTGATCTGAGGCAATCTGAAGAATTCTGCCGCTGAGATTTCCTTCTATAGATGAAAAGCTGGGGCTGATTTGGGTGTCAGGGTTTTTCCATGTGGAATTGTGGAAGTTCTGGGCGGGAGGACGAATGCTGATTTAAGGACAGCTCTCTTAAACCGAGCAGTACTGATGGGTCACTGATTGAATGCAAGGTCAGTAAGTCTGCAGCTGCCTCACAAATGTTGTAGAAGAGGATTTGATCTTGGATAAAGGAAACAGGGAGTGTATAAAGTCCTGGCTTGCTCCCACACAATGCACCCCCCTCCCCTACCTTTCATTTTAGGAGTTTCCAGGCTCTTGGTGCCCAGAGAGGAGAACTGATGTAGTTAAAAGTAGCTGATTCCTCGCTTCAATATACTATGAACATAAAGCTATGATCCAGCCTGCTGATTTACAGAAGAAATATCAACAACCGACCTTCATTTCAGTTTCCTATTAAGTAATGCACATCCTTCTTGTCCAGTGGAAAATCCCATGAAGTAGGAAAAAACCCATTCTGGAGTTCACACTGATAAATTACTTAAAATGCCTCTCCAGTTGGGGTCTGCGAGGCATGTGGAGGGGTCACAGCCTCCATGTCCTCATCCCCTCAGCTCCTCGGGGGATTTCAGCATCACTTCCATGAAGTGTCACTGGAGTCCTGTCCCCTCCTCCCTCATTTCCCGCTCCCTGTGCTGTCTCCACCACTCCTGCAGCAGGGCTCAGTAAGAAACTGTTCTGCCTGAGCTCCCTCCCATATGGCCATGCACTAATCCCTGCTCCCACACACAGCCATGCAAAGAGAGGAGAAACCATGGATGTGGAAGCAACGCTTCCCTGAGCAGCAGTGTCTGCTACCCACATTATGTTAGGCAATTAAAAGGTGCAAAAGAATCCTGCTGAACAGTTGCTGTTTTCTTCACCTTTCTTTGCAACATCTGCAGAGCTCTCAAGTATCCTGAATTTGCAAAGAAAGATTTTTTTGTTTTTTAGAGGGAGTATTAGAATTGGGAGCCAGCTTGCAAATGTCTTTCCACTTGCAACATCGAGGTACTTTCCAAGGTACTTTTAAAATTGTCATTTTTGCTCCCTTGTCTCTTCCATTTGATCAAAAGAAAAATCAACCCTGGAACTTAATGAAGAGTAAGAGAAGATAGAACTGACATTGAGATTCGGGAGACTTCTTGAAAAAGCTCTGCTCCTGTCTATTTACATTGAAGCTTTTTTTTTTTTTTTTTTTTTTTTTGGATCCTGAGAAAGGACGTTAGGAAACATACCATTTGTCAGGTCGGGCTGTCAGCTCAGTGCCCAGCAACTCCCTCTCCCCGCGCAGGGACATCCTGGCATTACAGGCACTGTCACGTCTCATTGCCTAACGCTCTCCCTGACGCCCTCCCTTGCTAACAGCGTGTTCCATCAGGCTCCTCACTTGGGAAACACGGACTCGCCTTCCGGTGCCACCCGCCCCACTGAGCTCACCTGATGACACCGATTGGATCAGCAACATCTGTTTTCTCTGGGTTGGCAGATTTACTGCACTACAGACGTCACAGTGCTTTTACACAGAATCTTACGTTAAGCAGAAACTCAGCATTGGTGCAGCATGAACATCACGCTCCTTGAAATGTCAACAAGCATTTTAAAACTTATTTCTCAACACTACTGATTCCTATAAATCCATTCTTTATAATAGGAAAAAAACGCAAGCATATAAATAAACCCCTTTTGCTTTACCCACACCAGCAGCTTGGTAGTGTGGTGTGGTGACTGAATAAAGTAAGTTTGACTCAAGAGCTCCTGTGCTGTTTCCAACACAGCTGTGTTCAGGCCTTTTTAATTCCCAGAACTGAAGCATCTCAATGAGATTGGCAACCGTTACAAACAGCTAATGCTTTTTTACTTAAGTCAAGAGTTTTGAAATACAGTCTTTAATATAATACTGAAGAGATGACTTCAGTAAAAACTGTACTAGGTGAAACAGAGGTCTTTTCTGACTGCCTCTTTCACCAAACACAGAATCAAGAAATATACTCTGAGCTTGTGGATTTTATGTACATACACAACTCAGTGCGTGCACATTTTTAACTGACTACACATTTCTATACAACTATATGGGAAAGAAAAATACAGAACCTTTCAAACATGCATTGGGAACAGTATCAGGAGCGTTCAGGAAATGAAGCATCCCTGACCAAGAGACAAAACTTGCATATTAGAGCAGAAGACTGTCTGAAATGAGTTCCTCCTGTTGGGATAGGGAAAGCTAGATAATTTTTAGGAAGCCAGAATCCTAATCAGAAGGAATCTTCCTCCCCATTAATTCTTTTGGAAATTACCCAAATATGTGCATAAACTCTTAATTATTTTCTCGATAAGCTGTGTTTAATACAATTACTCTGAAGACTACTGTGTGCACAAATGGATTTCCCATGGGAAAACTGTTATTGATAATTATACATTTTGTATTGATCATGTTATTTTTTATCACTTTGATTTTCAGCTAGGGATTCAGTGGTACAAATAAGGGAGGCAGACACACTTGAAACACTCAAATTAAGGCTGAAGAATTATCCATGACAATGTATAACATTTACCAGAAAATAAATGCAGGCGGTACTTGGACTCCAAACAACAAAACTGTCTCACAGATCATTCATCACTGTGCTAACCCAATTCATTTTCCAATTCCGTAAATGTTGATGGGTTTTGAGCTTGTTAAAGAGACCATCAGATTTAGAGTGTCTTGAGTCTGGTGCAGCTGCGTTTCAGTGGGCAACCCATCATGCTGTCCCTTCAGTCTCCCTCTCCTGTCCACTCAGAGGAGCAGGCTGGGCACTGAGGAAGAATTTTCCACCTCAGAACCCTTTGGCATCGCAGAGCCTTTGCTGCTGAGCAGAATCAGAGCACACAGAGTCCAGTGGCAGCTCAGAGTGCTTGTCTAGACACCCATCACCCAGCCCTGCCGTGCTGTCCGACACAGCGTGTGTCTCCACACAACAGACAGGCCCCTCCGTGATAACTTGATTCCTCATGTCCCAGACAGCAGATGGGACCCAAGGAGCAAATTAAAGTTGTTTTAGCTGCAGCAGCCCCAAGGGATCTGCAGAACACAGCAGTGCTCCAGCCATGCCCTTTTCCCTCCCTGCCCTTTCCTGTGTTGGAGGAGAAATGAGGGTAATTCCCAGCTGTCCACACAGCTGTGCCCTTTCCAGGGCTCCCCTGACACCTGGGAAATCCTCCTGCAGCCAAACAGCTTTGCAACTGCTCAGCTTTATCCTGTATTATTTGAGAGTCTTGGGGCAGGATTATTCCTGCTGAACTCTGCTTCCCACATGGCACCTTTGCATGTGGCTGCAGTGGAAGTGGGGAACCCTACACGGGCTGACAAGGAATCCAGGCTGGGACGTGGCAGTGGTGTGACTCTGCTTAGGGCTGGCAGAGGGACAGAGCCCAGGCCTGTGCTAAAACACTGTGCTGGTGTGTGAGGGCTCTGCCAAAGCTTTTCTCCTGAGCCCGGGCTGAACACGGAGCTCCGGAGGCGCGGCAGGGCCTCCCCGCAGGCCCAGGCCTGTCCCTGGCACAGCGCGCACCCCGCTGTGCCACGGATGTGCCCATAAACACTGCACAAACACGTCAAAATACCTGCCAACCCTGGCTTCTTGTTCTGGTGTTGCCAGAAAGAAAGGGGTGGTACATGTCTTTGATGGCTTCTGGAGCTTTTGTTTCATGAAGCTGTGAAATTTTCCAGCGTTTTCACAAAATGGCGTCAGGAAAGAGGAATATGAATGTTCTCAAGTCATGTAACAGTAAGGACCCACACCCCCTGTAGCTTTACCAAATAAGCTCACAACTGAAGTCTTACATCCTTGTCTACTCCAACTGCTAACACAGCCAACAGTTCCAATCTGGAGGGAATTTCCTTCTGTTTTATCTTCCAGACTCTGAGCCCTCATATAGGTTACTATGCTTTATCTAGCTCAGGTTTCAGAGATAACTGACTCCTAAAGATTTCCCAGGATCTATTCGGTTCTTGAAGAACCCACACAACTGGGACTACACCTTGTTTAACTTAGAAGGAAGGGTAAAGAGTAGATTTTTATATTATGTGGGTCACTCCTGTGAGTTTCCCAGTTTGGGTTAACCCAGATTTCAAGGGTTGCTTGCTTATTTTAGAGAAAATTGCAATCATCAATAATAGTAATGGGAAGTTCCCTTATCTCATTTCTCCTGTATTTTTCAATTCAAATAAAAGCTTCACAAAGTTCTGATTCACAGAGCTGGAATCCATAATAACAGAAAACCATCAAAAGCACCTCTAAACCTGATCCAGAAATGATCTTCCCTGGAGTTTTGTCCATGACAGCTTGGTCCAAAACCATGATGGATGGTGGTGGGTCTTGTGGCTTCTGACAGTGGATAATCTCTCTTGGAAGCACAAAGATGTCTTAATTGCATAAATAGATTTTTTTTTTAAATAAACTATAAATGTTTTAAACAAAAGTTATATGAAACAGAACAATGAAGAAGGCAACACAGAATCACAACACAGCAGGATTAGGCCTTCAGATGATCTTAAGGCTGCATGGTAATACAATGGCTTTAACCCAGCAGTATGGTATTAGCCCCTTCTTATCTCTGCTATGCAACTGCAATTACAAATAGCCTTAGAGGATGTGCTCATGCTCAAGGAACAAACTGGATTTTTGAGTCGCAGAAGAAGGATATTTGCTTGGTTAGTTCTGTATTTGCCATGCACTCCAATATGCACCCGTTGCTTACAGGAGATAAGAATAATTACTGATAAAAGTTGCATAACCCAAAAGACTCAGTGTTTGTACAGAGGAATTATCAGGTAAGTAAGTGAAGTGAAATTAACAATTTGCCTTAATTATGTGCTACACTTTTTACACTTTAAAACATGTGAACAGAGCAGGTTTGTTTATACAACCTGAGGTGTTGCCAGAAGTCACCTCCTCAACACAAGATGTCTGAGCTGCTGGCTGCATGCCCTTTATGTGACAGAGAGAAGTCTCACACTCCGAAAATATCACAGGACAGAGAATTTGATAAGATGGGTTATCCAGGAGTAATGAGACTTTAAAATGGGCAATTTTCTCATCCGATTTTCTCATTTATAGAAGTTATTGTGCAATTTTAAACCCATACATTCATGCTCCTTACACATTCGTATCTTACAACTATTCACTTTTTCACCTATCTTAATAAAACAGGTTAAATTTGCCAGAGATGTTTAAAGTACCACATAAATTGCCACATTTCCTGTTGGCTCTGATCCTGCCACACACAGAGATCAGGAGAAATTGTTACTGCGACCGCAAGCTGGACAATGAGGAATATCTAACCATAACCAAGGGAAAGACAGCGGTTCTGGCTAAAAACACATACCAGTGTATGAAAGCAGAATGTAAGAATGCAGCTAAGCAAAGGGAAAAAGTTTTATTTGCAATGGAAGCAACAAAAAATTGTAACACGTGGAAAAGGAGCAGCACAAGGGGTTCAGTGTCACGCCTGCCAACAGCCAGCAATGTGCAGTAATGCACTGCATTCACTACAAATTGGAAAGGCATTTAAGACCAAAACAAATACAGCCAGAAGATGCTCTATTTATGGTAGAAAGCATTTTTTTCTTGGGTATCCTGAAGAGTTTAAAAAAAAAAGCTTTATAACCACATAAATAAAAAACCAGGAATGGACAGAAATATAGCCACTGCAATGGCAGGGAGAGCAATTATATCAAGAGTATAATAACATTACTGGGGGTCTACTTTAAAACAAAAGAAGCCCTAATGCCCTTTCATATGTGAGCACATGGCAATCCCTGCTCCCAAGAGCAGATGTACCTCCACAGGATTTGTGAGAGCAGAACAAACAGTCCCATATGTGCTCAGGTTAAAAGCACTCCCCAGATAAAGATGATCAAATGGGTACACAAACCTGCCTGCAGAAGGGGATGCAGAAGATAATCCTAAGGAATTTGATTAAGTGCTTAAGAGCCTATAATGCATTCAGGAAGTAATACACCACATTATTGCAGGTACCAGTGTATTTATGTATTATGTAAACACTGCTGGCACTCAGAGTTAACCTAAGGAGTGAGGCTGACCTAACTCCAAAATAAGACTTTATTGAGACAATGTTAATATTGACTGGAAGAATTAATGGCTTGGTTCCTGTAATAAAACGTATAAATGATGTTCACAGTTCCACTACAATAAAACCAAGCAATACTGGGTGTTCCTTCACGGGGCCAATTAAAAATACTGATATTTTTGGATAAAGAGTTATTCTGGTACATCCTCTGAACAGAGAAGCTGTAAACGTTGCACTCACAACTCACTTCCTAGAAACTTAAAAAAAGGCATCTCAGAATCTTAAATTTTGTACAATAGCACTGAAACAACAGCATGGTTAAAAAAAAAATAAAAAGCAAGCCTAAGATCTCTATCATTGTAAACACACGTGTTGGAAACCATCCAGCAGGAATCCTGCCCACCAGCTTCTATGTAAAACTGAGGTTTCAATAACATACAACACTTCCTGCTGCTCAGAACTGAGGCTGGAAAAGCACATATCAGCTGTGGAAATACAGCAGCTTCTAATAGCTTATAATTCCCCACTGTAAAACCCCAAAGCTGCAGGACAAAAATGGGGTCTTTTAGAAATATGACTCAATACTGTTATATCTTTCTGAAACACAAAGTGATATGATAAACTCAAATATGAAACACAAAGTGACTCAAGTCTACCAGTGCCTGGGAAAGTAACTTCCAATGCAGTTACGGATTGCACTAGTTTAGGCACTGGAGTAGAGGGAAAAACCCTCTGTGATGTGCTCTTTTACTCCAGGAAAAATATCCCCTGGCCTATAAAGGAAAGATGATAGGAGCTGGCCTACCTTCTAAACTTGCTCTATCTCCACACTCCATTTGCATTTGAGCTCTCTAGTTACAGTTATTGTGCCACCCTCTTTTTATGCAAAGAATAAAAACTTCCTACATTAGTACCACGCCCAACACCAGCTGTGTTTGGAGTAATATTCACCCTGCATGCACCTAAATACATACAAACTTCATGGTGCTGGGATGTTTTGGGATTGAAGAAAAAAAACCAATCAACATCAACACCTGACATCCATAAAAACATGTAAGGTGCTCCCACAACTACTTTTTCAGAGATGGATGTGCTGCTCTTATGGAGGTGAATGCTGAGAGAGAAAGGCATGTGGCTTCTATTTTGGTAATAAGTGGTTTGGTAATACACAGTTTGACCACAACAGCCCCACTGGCCACAAAGCACTAAAGGAACAGTTGCAAAGGTCCTTGAGCTATCCAGGAAAAAAAAAAAATTGCACACAAGGCAGAGCAATTAATTGTCTGCTATATCCATGTTGCACTGCTGTATACTGAAAAGTGATTGAGCAGTGTGATTTAAGCATGTTTAATTTTAAAAGCGGTCTCTCCTTAGCTGGAATTGTGATGACATGTTTTTACAAACTGAAGTTTTGCTTTTGAACATGATCACTATTGAGAGATGCCAAACATACACACCCTGTGTCACAACTCTCCAACTCGGCTTCACATTTCAAAGAGTATTCATACATATAAACAATATAAATGCTCTGCTGAAAGAAATTTTAAATACCCATGATCCCCACTGTCAGCCTGAAGGGAGATGGGGGAATTAAAAAACTGAAAGGGAGAAATATTTCTATAATAAAAGCTACAGCAGAATGGACAGCACAGAGTGCAGCACTCTAACCATTTTTAGAGCTGTGTCTGTCACAGCCTATACAACTGTCTATCAGCACAAACTTCCCACATTAGAGAGAACTACAATCCCTCTGAGCCAAAAGGAGAAAATGTAGATGACACTCAAAATCCCCACAGAGAGACTGGCAGCACAGGGACACCCTGACCAACTCCTGAGAGCGCCTGGGAGAGCATCAGCGACCTGTCAGGCCCAGACCATCATCAGTGAGAAGCTTCATCTCTCACAGGCACCTACTTGTGCTGCAGAGCCAGGCAGAGAAAGCATTTTCTTCTTGCTAAAAATACTTCCTTCCCCTCTCCAAAATGACAAAAGTATAACTGTGCCTGACCTATTTTTCGTCCTTACTCATTCTGTGGAAATCCTACAAAATTGACACCTAATTTCCAGGTGCTGTTGCTTAGCTTCCTAAATTATTAACAAGTGTAATAATTATCCCTGTTCGCCATCACCTGGGCCAGGGAATAGATGCAAAAATTACAGTCACTTCACCACCCTCACATCTGAGCATGTTTACAATATCAGAAGATCCCTCTCCCCGTTTCAATCAATAAGCTGAATTACACTTGCATTTGATGTCATGGTCTAATGACACGTTTTGTTGGTCTACTCTAATTATATCAGCAGTGACCCAGGGTCGAGCACAAAAAGTACAGGGGAAACAGGGACTAAAATGAGGCTTGTCTGACTTGTTTACTGTGGTGCCAGGTGGAGCCAGGGGTGGGGGAGCACCGTGTGTGCTGATTCTGGTATGGGTTTACAAACAAGAGAAGAATGAGGAGCAGAGGGGAGGTGGAACTGGTAATGGGGTCTTGTCAGGGAGCTACTGACTAAGAGGAAAACATAAGACATCTTGAAAATATTCAGGACTTCAAAAGTGAAAACAAGGGATATTTCCATGCCACAGTTGTACCTGTACCAGCAGAGCTGTGTCAGCAGGGCTTCCTATTAGAATGTGGCCAACAGGAAGAGCTTTTCTGCCAGATTAGCTGTCCAGTCTCCCCAGGCCAGTGACTGACATCCTCATCCAGCAGTTCTGCTGAATGAAGATGTTCTGCTTCACAGGTGTCCATCAGCACCTACCAGCTGGGAGTTACCACCCCCCAGCTGGGCCCACAAAAGAAATCCTGTGAGCACTCTCACATTTTGGACAAAGCTGGATAAGGAAGCACTAACCACTTTCATCAGTACCTGAAATCACTCCATGGATCTCACCTGGAGCAGGCCAGAGCACAATCTCTGCTGCCTGCACATAGAGGGGGCTGGAGCCTCCAGGAGAAGAGCAGTAACAAGCCACGAGAGGAGAATAAGGTCTTCATTGGTCACAGCTGTTGGCAATGGGAATATCTTCTACGGTCACAGCTGTTGGCAATGTGAGTGTCTTTTAATGGCCTGAACAAAATCGAGGTAACAAAAGCACAGGTTGTACAGTGGTCCATCTACATCTATAACTTTCCCTGGTATCAGCAGACCCTCACAGGACTAGAGCTTGGAGCCACAGTCCCTGCTGGATTCAGCTCTACCTGCTGAAGATGGTTTTGCTCTCAGAGCTGGGGGCACTGAGACATTCAGCCACCACAGCTAAATTCAACAGGCATCATTAAATGGAGCTCCTGACCACCTGGACTCACATCTCGGGAAGTTCAGCTCACTGGTGTTATGAGCTGCTTGTCAAGGTGGTGCATGAAACAGAGACACAGCCCACGGTGCCACCTCGGCTGGGCATCTGACACCCTCCAGGAGAGGGGCAACAAGGACAGGCAGGGCAGAAAGCTCTTAAATACCCACCCAGCAGTCAGGAGACTGGGCTCTGGTACGAGCCAGCTGCGAGAAAAGAGGGCAGTTGGCAAAACACTGAGAGGAGGAAATCTATGAGATAAGGGGAGTCTGGTTGCAGGTGGAAAACAGGGAACTGGAGCCCAACTAAGCAGGACGGGACAAAGAGCAAGTAATGAGCACCAAGTGATCTGAACAACTGCCTTTGCCCTCCCGCTGCCCTGCCCATCTGCTTGGAATTTGCTTTCAAAACAAGTCCTATTTTCCTTCTATCTGTCCTGATCCAAGCTCCCATCTTGTCCTTTACGGATCCGGTGCTGTCACTCAAAATCATTTCGAGCAGAAGAGCCGCATCGAGAAACAAAGAGAACTTATTGTTCCTCACCCCGATAAGTTTCTTTCAGCTGTGTTTTCCCTTCGCCTATTCAGGTCAGAGCCTTTATTACGGGCACTTAAAGACAATGATGATTTCACATGACCGACTGCACTACAAATTCATCACAAGTCCTGGCTGTGCCTGACGCGTCGGTCCGAACAACTGCGCACTGTTGGAGCACCTGCACCCCCCCAAAATACATCCACTGACCTCCCCTTCCAGAAGAATGAGGTCACCAGGATAACAAGCGCTCCAAATCGATCTGTAAACACCCCGATTCACGGTTTTTTCTCTACGAAAGCCAAGTTACGAAAGGAGCGGTAGGAACAAAAAGGGCTTCAGCTCCACCCTGTGGTCATGAGGAGGTTCCCACACCATTCCTCTGCCGCTGCTCTGGGCACCTGGGACCAGGTAAACCCCAGTGGTTTGTTAAGCTCTGGGTGGACACTACTGTCTTACAGCTGGAGCTATTCCAGGGCAGAGCGGCATTTCTTTAGTGGCCCGTGCCTTCAAAAGCTGGGGATTAATCGTTACTCCGAGGTTACATACACCAGCCATCGCCATCCTCTTTGGGATTTGCAAATTCTGGACATTTCACATACCACCTTCCAAATAACCAGCTGGCTGGGCTTAGCACCACGACCTCTTCTCTCTCTGCAGTGATTTTGGGAGCCATTAAGATGTAAAACTTCTCTTTTCTAACTCCTGTGCCTTTTAACCACTTTTTATATTTCTCTGATGAGGCACCACTTGCTGACGTTAAGTTTTGCAAATAACTTTAGGAATTGGGGATGTTTTAAGGCCCAGTTTTGAAGAAGGGAGTGGCTTTGTAAATGAAATTTGCAATTTGAATGACGGGGACCTCGAGGAATTCAAGGCCAGCTCCAGCTCTGTTGGCTGGCCAATAATTAAATAGTTCACGTCTGACCTAATTAATGCTCAAATACACATGAGCAACTCTCAGGCTCTGAGGCACAAATTTGTGACAAGTGAGGAGGGTCAGGCAGACACCATCTCCTCACTCACCCCAAAGCCCCCTCAGTATCCCCATCAGCTACACACCATGTGCTTTGGGGTGGCACTGAAACTCCACTTTTTGTGACTCTCTGGGGAGCAGGTTCTGGATTACACAGACTCAAATCCTGTGTAAAATGTTAGAGCCCTTCATTCTATTTCTCATCACTGTTCTGGTCCTCCCTACCTGCCCCAGGTGCTCTTTCTTAACTTTTCAGAAGGCATGCCACATTTTTACCTCTTTATTACCCCCATATCAGTATCATTACTGTGGTTCTATTTACATTTCAAAGTGTTGAGCCTGTAGCATTTGTCTGTGAATTTTGAGATTATAATTAGAGGCAGAGCCTCATTTTCAGCTAAATAGTCAAAAACATATGCAAAGGCTGAAATATATTTTAAACCAATGTGTGCTGCATGTAAGCAAAGCTGTGGGGTTTTTCCAGTCTGAAAAGCTTCCAAACCTATTCACTTCCAGCATTCCCTTGTGTGTTCTCTCTCACCTACGTAGAGAGGCCCATATTTATTTTCATTTTAATAACATTTTCACCACAAAACTTGTTTGATATGTTTAGCTATCAAATGATACCACATTCATCAATTAAGGCTTGAAAATGATACACAAACAACACACACACAAAAAAATTCAGCCATCTTTGCTTCTCCCACGCAAAATCTAACTTGTAAAACCAGAATTTCACAACGTTTTACAGCAGCTATTTAATTTTTCAGCTCATCCCAGATAGAGCTAGTTTTATACTCAGCAACAATTTGTAAAATGCATTGAATAAAGCCCTCATATGGTTTTACTTACAGGAGAAAGGGAAGTATCCAATTCGGGGGGGCTCTGGCACACACCTACCACTGCCAGTCCGTGAAGTGGGAGGAACATGGAGAAAAGGTGGGTTGTGCAGGAGAGGTGAAATGAGGCTTCCTGAGGGGACCTAAAAGAGAAAGTCATGCCCTGGCTGCAGCTGTGCCCCCACACACCCAGGTTGCTTCTGCTACCAGAGGCAAAACTGCCTCCATTTGAATTCAGCATCTTATCATCAAAGAAACCCTCAAAATCTGACCCCTTGGTAGCACAGATCTGCAATGTCAGGGGAGTTTGTGAACCCTGTGCTTCGAAATAACACTCCCTCAATCTGTGTCCATCTCCCCACCTTTTAGTAGTGCTATTGGTGGTTTAGGAGAATCCTGTCAATTGAAAGTATTTTTAGAATGCAGGAATTTTATTTTTATGGAAGGCATTTTCTTTTTCCCCAGGTTGTACAGGGAAAACAAAACCTGTAAAGAGATGTGGCAGGCAAATTTCTAAGGAAAAGGATTCTTTTTGCAGCCAGAACAGTTATTATTTCAGTCTTCCCTTTGCTATGTCATTTAGCAAAGCCAGAGGATAAATATTTTGGGTTTTGCCATTTAGTCACTAGCACAAGCACCTTGCTTCTGGCCTTTAATTGAATTTTTGGCTAAACACAACCTGATGACACAGCTCCAAATATTGCTTGGAGCATTTTCAAGGAGAAAAAGACATTTCAGAGCCCCTCACCTTTCAGTAAATTACCACACCTGCAGTTCATATTTCATTTAAGTTCTATCAGGTAGGTTAAACTCCAGATAGAAACAAACACCCAGCTGCCAAGCAGGCAACTGTTAGACCACAACAAATGAGGGGAAAAAAAAAATCTCCGAAGTCGGCTGTGAGCTGAGGGGCAGAAATGCTTTGATATTTTCATGAAACATTAACCTTCAAACATAATTACCACAGGCACAGAGATTGCACCTGAAGGCTGCACTGTTGGGGAGAATTGCTGTAAAAGTGGCCTGCAGGGCAGGAACGTGGCAGGTAAACACAGGGAATGTCTGCACAGAGATAATGGGATACAGGGCAGCAGGAAGAGCGTGGCTTTAGGGGATGGAAGTGCTGCCACTGACACTTTCCACATGCCAGCAGAGGTGATGGTGACTTGTTTGACATTGCATGAACAGTAATCTTTGAAAACAGACACTGAAGCATAAACTGAACAGGGGAGCAGGAAACCAATGCTGTCCCCGCTAAAATATGGTAATGGCGAAACCACTTTAGTGCTGGAAAAAAAACTAAGCTAAATTTCCTCTGAACAGTTCTACATCTCTGCCTTGAGGTCAGGGGTAAAAGGAGGAGATATTTCAGTCTTTGCAAGATTTCCAGCCCTTTTTTGCAGATCCATGAGTTAAGGAACAGAAGTGAGCATCCAAAATCTTGTGTGGTTACACGATCTCTATCTTCTGCCTGCATTACCAGGTATCTGTAAAATACAGTGGCTGAGACTGTGCTGTTTCTTCTGAAATTACAACATGGGGAGGAGAAGACAGGACTGAAAAGCAGCTGAAAATCAGCTTTCTTTTTTTTTTTTTTTTTTGATTTCTGGACCACTGCAGTATTCACTGTGATGCCCTTCACGATGCTGGTACACTTAGATGTGTACCAGGACAGTATCCAGCCCAGAGTGGATACTTCTTCAAACACAGGGGATAGAGAGGTGAGTTTAAACTCCCTGCACTTCACCACTCAGCCTGACCTTTAAAATGACTCCATCAGCTCAAAAGCATCCAGAAGGTGCATGCAAATATAAAAAGAGGTAATTGTTGAAGCTTGCATTTCAGGGAATGCAAATAAGAGTGGCATGGAAGGGGGCCAGGTCTGTTCAGGGTGTGATCTGCAGAAGCAACTGGAGGGGAAGATCCCAGTGTTAGCAGGCACGGGAGAAATGGGACACAGCAAATTCGGAACTGCAGCAATTTCCACCAGAGTTCTTCTTGGCCTTCCAACCTTTTGCTGCCTGGGGTAAGTTTTGGGGGGGTGTGCCAGGGAATAAGGGCCACACAATGGGCTGCCTAAAGCTCCATCTGGGGAACACAGTGCTCTGGAAACGGAAAACTACATGAGCACACAGCCCTGCTTTTAGTGTTTTAGAGAAAACATCACCACAACAGCTTTCTCCAATGCTCCACTGAACCAAACATAAAGGATTTGTGCCCCTGACAGCCCGAGCTGTGTGTCCCAGGCTGCAGGGACAGCGCGGAACCACTTTGGATTTGCTTACGTCACCTCACAAATCTGCACGCTCTGATGGCTCTGATAAATTTGTGCTTTAAAACCACTAATGCTCCAGTCAGGGCTGAGCCCCGGGGGATTTTACAGCACTATTCCTGTCTGCCTCCAGCTCCGCAGGGGGCTCGTCTGGCTCCACACCCCAGCTCGAGAAGAGAGGCACCAGCAGCAAACACTGTCACTGGGGAGGGGACAAGTCTTGCCTAATTTCTTGCCTCCACAATTTGCAGCATCCCATCCTGAGTTTTGCTTCTGTGTTGATGTTCTGTTCCTGGCAAACTGGGAGTGAATACACCAGATTCCCTAATGGATGTCCTTGTGCTGTAGCTCAGCATGAAGCAAAGGTAAGCCCCACAAAGCTTCTGCTGGGAACATGCTATGAAAGTCCTCATTTTTTTTTCCTTCATTCAGGGCTGGATCTGTCCTGCTTGCCTATCACACATTTTGGACTGAGCCTCCAAGGCCAATGATCACAGGATCCTGCCCTCTTGGAATAACACACTGAAATGTGCCATTAGCAGCCTCCAAAATGTTGCCTGAGGTGGCACAAAAGCCAAGTCTCTTTTTTAGCCCTGTTTCCAGTGAGCAAATCATCCAGCCCACGTGACTGTGTAGTTTATTCTACTCAGGGTTTCTGTTGATGGAGCACATGGGAGAAATTAGAATTCCTGATATGGGTAACAAATTCCTGTCCATGCAAAGGAGATACAAATTGGGTATTGCTCCCATGGCCCATGGTTTGCATGGCTGCATGTGGAGCAGCCTTCCTGTGCCTACTGTGTGTCTGTCTGATGGGCCAAGTGGGATTCCATCCCACGTGTCTATGCAGTGAATCATTAATTATAACATCCAAACCCAATCACAGCATTCTTACTATCTGTACTTGTATTCTAACTATCTGAATTTTCAGGAGTTCCCTTCCTTTTCCCCCATCTGACCCGTTCTTCCTATCCCAGCCCACTCAGTTAATTTTGCAAGATACTTTGATCCTCCCATGTTTGAAGATGGCTCCCAAACTTGTATCCTCCACAGTCTTGCTGTCAGTCCTGAGGTCAACATAAATAAATGCTAATCCAGGTTTTGGAACTGCAGTTCATGACAGTTTACTGCCCTCCTTTCCAGACAGATTCTTACCTCCCAGACTGGTAGTGATCTTGTGACCTCCATTTTAAGCAGTGGTTTTCCATGTGTTATCCAGCACCTGTCCAAAGTTCCGGTAGCAAGATCTACTGCATATCCCTCATGGGGAAAGGCCCCAACTTCCAAACAAGAGATATTTCCACCCCTTTTTCACAGAAACATGAGGTTCTTTACTCACAGTCTCAACACTTGATCTTGTTTGTTGGGTTGTAAATCTGTCACAGGAGAGCAGGTTACATGGTGAGGCACCTTCCAAAATGTGTGGAGGCCACAGACACAAATATTGTCCCCTCTTTAAGAATTAAGATCTCTCCCAAGTTTCAGAGTGATGGCCTTGCAGGCCCAGTCAGCGAGGCTTTCTCAAAGCAAATCCAAAGAATTTGGATTTATCACTAGTCTGTTAATGTGGAACCTTCATGTTATATCTCAGACCGAGTGTGTTCTTTGCACAGACGCACCGCTGGGAAGCTCTGTTCCTTTGGATCTTTTTCCCTAAAAGTTTCATACAGGTCCATTTGTCCTTATTCCTGGCATATCTCCTCAAACATCAGTGAGGAGCTGGGGAGTAGAAGTCAAGTGGGAAGAAAGGCATTGCAAAAGGGAAGTCGGTTTGAATACTGGATACCTACTAATTCCTGGAGAGCCCGAGTTCAGAGTGACTGGAAACCACAGCATTCCACGGTGGCTGTTTGACAGCCCAAGAGAAATCCTTCACCACAGCTCCTACCAGACAACTTCCCCACACAAATCCCTGCTGCTGCAATGGGCTGTTGTGCTCTCTGTGAGCAGAAGGACTGAAATGCCCTTTAATTCTCGACATGGTTTTCCAGCTCATTCCTCCTGACACGAGCAAAGCCTGTGATTATTGCTGTGTGTCCACTCCTCACATCGAGCTCTTTGTTTACATCAGTGCATTACTGCACGTCTATTAATAATTAGCCCATTTCTCCTAATACATATCACTTCTGTAAGAGAAACATTTCAGCCCAGTCTGTGGGTGGGAGGGAACAGATCAGCTGTTTAGCTGGTCAGCATCTGCTCTGTCCTGCTTTTTATGTTTTTTGTACTTCACTGGGACATAAATTAGAGGGCAGCCTGTGTGGGAAGTCTCTGTGGACTTTGTCACAGTGACAGATCTTCATGTGGTCTCAGAGAGGACTGGAGTTAGCAGGGAGGGCCTAAGGCTTTCAGGACAGGTGAGCATTTTACTGAAAGCGATTCCAAGCGGATTGAATTGCAAATGTTACCCCTGAACCAGTTTGCTGATAAGGCCTGCAGCTCTCCCAGCACCTGCACAAGTATATTTGTCCAAGATACTCCACATACTTGTTTTTCAGGCTGATAAGGGAGCAGTGGTTAAAGAAACACTTGTAGCAACGAGTGTGTTGGTGTCATGCATGCGTAGGATCCATTTATCAAACTCATTCCAGACTCACTCTAGTAGAGGCCTCTCCAATAGCTGTGACCCTTAGAAGCCAAAAAATGCAGTGGGAATGTGAGAAATGAGGAAAAACTGGGCACCAGTGTGGCATGTACTCACCCACCACTCACACAGGTACTGAAGAGACTAAAATGAAATTAAAAACTTGCAAGTTCCCTGCGGGGCCCTGACAATGAAAACACCAATCCCCACAGAGAGGAACTACAGGTAGGTTGAAATAATAATGCCAAAACTCCTGACTCACCACATTTTCTCCTTTCCCCAGGGGAAGGCAGACAGGTTGTCACAAACTGGGCTGGGGCCAGTTGTAAGTTAAGCAGATTCCATGTTGCTGGGCTCCTCCTCATTCTCTATTAGCTTTGTGATAAGCTCACCAGGACAGGCTCTTTATAATGACACACCTTTCATCAGAGTCAACTGCAAATGCTCTACTGGAAGATATAAAAACTTCACTGTCAATATAAAATTTTCAAACTGTTTAATTGCATCCTGCTTTGTGTCAGTGGGGTCAGCAGCCCAAGCACTGACCTGCTGGTGCCCTGAAGACTGAGGGACCATAAAACCCCTTTTACCTTACGAATGTATCTGGAGTAAAAGCTGCTTTTACTGTTTAGGGTCAGGAAGAGGCCAGGATAGTGTTTATTGACCCAGTCTGGAAGGGTGTGTATTGTTGGGGAGCATGGGCATGGCATATGCACCAGGTCTGTCCCGGTGAGAGAGAATAAATCTGCACCAGCACAGTCCTGCACGTGGGCAAAGTGCAGGGAAAGGTGTGAATCCAGGAAAGCTGCACAGAGCCAAATCACCAGGGAAATACCTGCCCCAGTCTTAGTCTCCAGAACCAGCCAAATGCTTGGATCCTAAAGGCACTTAAATCCATCTGAAGTCAGATGTCTGGGTATTCTTGACCCAAGGCCAAGCTCCTTCCCAAGGGGAAAAATCTGCCAAAGCAGCTCATTCCTGACCCACAGCATTGCAGCCATTCCTGCCCTGGGCTGAGGGCAGAGCAGCAGCTGTGCTCCCCACCAGAGTGGGTGACACAACACAAACCCCTCTGTCACACAGGTCTGGGATGCTGCCACCCAACTTCCCCGAGGAATGGCTGCAGCCTGCACCCAGGGTCCAGCAGTGGCTCATGAGAATGAGGTGGGTTTAGTAGTTTTGAATGGCACTTGAAAAGCCACCCATCACCACTATGAACAGTAAATGGTGCTTTTTACCAAGGATTTCTGTCTCGGGGATAACTGAGCCTCTGTCCCTCACCAGGAGAGTCCCCTCTGCATCCAGGTGGGAGCAGTAACCAGGAATATGATGCTAACTCTCCAGAGGGCAGTCATCACAGCAAAAAACCCCACCTGGCCCCTCAGGAAAACTCCCCAGGCACTGTGAGCCCACCAGCACAGAGGGAGAGATGAGCAGAGCAGCCCTGAGTGGGGAGCTGTGAGCAGGACCGAGGACACGGCCTCCTTAGGCCTCCCCATCCTTCCCTTTGGACACAAGCTCCTTCCAGCAGCACAGTTGTCAAGTCAGCAGTTGGGGCAGATGGACCTTCCATTTTAAGCTCCCTGTTTTTTTCCAAAGCCACAATCTGGAATCTGCCCTCAGGGAGTGTATTTCTTCCATGAAAAAAAACCCCCAACAAACCAACAAAAACCAAAATCCACGACAAAAAATATGTGACCGAGGGAGCAGCAATCTCTCTGCCCTTCAGTCAACCCCACAGGAGATGCTAAGTATTTTATCTGCTTTTTTAGCCTTAATGGTTGCTGTAGCAATGACTTGCTAAATGCTCCTCAGCAGAGCAGAGGTCCTGGCACGGCAGGGAGCTCCAGTGATGGAGAAAAATCTGAAAGGGGGTGCTCCACTTAATCCCAGTTATGAGTCTTGAACATAGATCCAAGTTCTTGAGCCATTCCTGATCCTAAAAACCATCCAACAATATAAACCAAAATTCTGTAGTGCCTTCTGGTACTGAGGAAAAGGGAAGTCCCCTTTCACTGCCTTCCCACTGGGGAAGTCCTGAGTCCTGGAAAGAGTCCTTTGAAAGTGCTGAGGGAACTAATGCACACAGAGATGTTACTGGAGAGCAAGGCTTTGAACAGTGAAACACAGGCTATGGATCCACACCTGATGTCCAGGGGAAAGGGGACACACAGTCGAGGTAGCCAGAGGCCAAAACAAATTCTCTGACTGGTAAGGACTGAAATCCACCCAGCAGCTTCTCAAGGCCCTCAGAAAGCCACTTTTCACTGGACATTCCTAGTCAGTGTTCCTGGTAAGGACAACTCCTCCCTGTGGAGATGCTGCTGGCTCTGCAGGAGGATGTTCTGCACAGTTGTGGAACGTGCAGGGTGTCACAGCCCAGGGCCAGGCCAGGGCAGGTCCTCTAAGGAGAGAAGGGGAAAGCAGCAGAACAGCCCCTCTGACAGGAATAATCCATAAACTGAGTTTCAGTGGGGTCACGTTGTCTGACTCACGTGAGGGGAGCGAAGGGAGCGAGGCAGGAGGGAAAGGGGTGAATGGCTGCATCCTGCAGCTCAGCTGTAACTCCTTCTCCCTCACTGCACACAGGACTTGCTCCTTGCCAAGCAGAGCAGGAACTGCTCCCACTGTCTGCATCCTGCTGCCAACAGAAGCCTGGACAGCAGAGAAAGGGGGGCAGAAATGTCACTCATCCCTGTGCAGATCACCTTTCTCTCTGTGTTAGATGCTGTCATCACTGTATCATCCTTCACTCCTGGGGTCAGCACTGGGTATTTGTCCTTCATGATCCCTCTCTCCCCAGTTGTAACACAACAGCCCTTTGGGTCACACTGTAGCATGAAAGCTGGAAAAACTTGGAGGGTGCTGGGAACATCCATCCCGAGTGCCCTGCCCCTGGCAGCCACCACGGGGTCTGCAATATTGGGAATAATGTCCTCTCTTTCAGCCAAGGCTGCTCTGCTACTGAAAAGTGGGTTCAGGTCCCCAGAACTCGCCTTTCCAGTCGCATCAGCAGGATGGAGCTGAGTCAGGGCAAGGTATTCCTACTGGCTGCAGGAAGGGCCATCAGGTAGCCAGGTTTCATGCCTACACCCAGGATATTTGATCTACCTCTCACAGCAAACAGCAGGAATTTAATACATCTTCTGGAGACATGAGGGTATTTAATCCGTGGGACCAGGGGAGAGGTGAAGGGCAGCAATGTGAGATGGGTTCTAGCAAGACCAAGGGCTCTCTTCTCATGACACTCATATCTCAGTGCAAGCAAATTGCTATTCCATCTGCTAATGAATTTAAGCAGCAGCTGTTGCTTAACTTGAAGCAGCAGCACAAATTCTTGCACCCCAGAAATCATTCAAGGTTTTACACTTGCATCCTTCGGGCAGGAGGTCTCTTGGAGGGGAGCTTCCCCCAAGGAATTTCCCAAGTGAACTGCAGGAGTGACAAGGACAGGCTCCAGAGCCCTGTGTGCTCTGTCCAGAATGGCTGGAAATGGGAGAAGAGTTTGCATATTCAGAGTTTTACACAGTGGAGTAAAGTGGAATTCAACACCCTCTGCAGGATAGAACACCCAAGTTTGGGACAGAAAAGCCCAGACTCCCCCCAGTTTTAACTGTATTATCCCAGTGCCATCCTCACTGGCATTTGTGCAGTGCTCCTGCTCTACCCTCACCTTCCCCCCTCTGCTTCACTCAGCACACCCTTCACCTGTTTCCCCCTCCCCATCCCTCTCCTGTTGATTCTGTCCCGCTCCCTCTCCCAAATCCATGACAGCAGACTGAAGTTGCTTTCCCTGCTAGGTCTGCATCCCATCCTATCCCTCTTCTCACCTGCCTCGCTTTGCCTGCTCTCCCAGGCTGGTGGCTCTGCCGGGAAGGGGCAGGATGTGGGAATTTACAGCTCTCCCTCCTGCAGAGCCGCTGTCTGTGCCGCCCTCCTGCCCAGGGCATTGGGCACCCGCTGCTGCTGCTGCTGCCGTGGGATCTGCACCGCCCTGCAGGGACACAGCTCTGGGCATGGAGAACTTGCAGCCTGAGCAGGAGCAAGGTGGGACACAGCAGGGCTGGAGCAGAGCACACGGTGCAGGGCCAGGGTGGAGGCACCACACGTTTGCCTTGTGCATCCTGCAGGCTCCAAAGCTACGGAAAGAAGAACAATCGCGTGAGATGAAAATAAAGAGAGATGAAAATAAAGAGACTTTTCACAAAACACCCCCTTGAGTACAGATTTTACACTCAGTAAGTTCACTGTGAAAGGGTTTCCCATTCATTATATAGAAGATTTCGTACACATATCAAGAATAAATGTAAATTGCTTAGAATCCAGTGTTTTATGTGAACCTGTAAATAACATCCCTCTGCATGTCCGTGCCTCCAACTCTGCAGCTTTGGGCTGCTGGGTGAGAACCTGTAATCTGGGAATGGACTGAACAGGAAAACTGGGCTGATCACATTCACTGGGCTGGCATGAGAGGAATAAACATGTTAATTAATACAAGGGAACTCGCTTTTCACCACTTATACAAAAAAAACACCCCATGGCTAAAAGAAGCAGAGAGCAATTCTCCGTGTCTCCACAGCTTGTCGCTCTCTCACTCCACAATGCCAGATACTTCCCAGCTTCGGGAAGCACTGAGGTCACAGGCACAGGGAGGCAGAACTCAGGATGCTGCCCTAGGACCTGTGCTGGACAGCCCAGCACATCACACAACCCACAGCAACAGGAGGCAGGAATTAATCCCGCTGCCCCACTTGGTCCCAGACCCCTTGGATTGCTCAGGCAGCTCCAAGTGTGAGTTGCTCCATCCCAGACATTACATTACACTGTCAGAGTTCCTTCCCCTCCACCCTCTGCACTTAAACACAAGCACAAAACTGAGTGCAGAAAGAGCAGACTTTTAAATCAGCGTAAGTTTACCGAGTCCAAACTGTTTAAAGTTAAAGTTTATTTGTATTCTTTGTAGGAATATCAATAAAAGTCCTCAAATGTATCTGTATCTGTACATATTACAAGAACCTTCAAAAATTATTCACAGAACAAAAATAAATCTTCTTTAGAACAAACCCAGGCAATGAAATGCAGAAATGGATCTCAGAGACCAAACAGTCCAGTGCTATGAGCATAAAAATACGCCTTGAAAAACAAGTTTATTCCTTTTTAAGGTGTACTTTGTTGAAATAAAAAATAAATTATTTAGAGCTATCACTGTAAAACAGTTCTGTGTAGTAACACTCTTATTAAGGCCCTTGAGACAGAAAGTCTATTTTTACAGGTAGGATTCCTGGCAGGCATGATCTGTAAGGACATGCTCACTCTGCTGGGAGTTAACTTACTGTGGAGAAGCAAACACCTAAAAACATTGGCCTAAATTTAACCCTTTTTTCCTCTGGCAGACTCAGCTGGATACCTGTGTCTGACCAAGCCAATCGCTGATGGAAATACATTTTGTGGTCCAACCTGGACAGGAATTGTTTTCCAGGAAACAACACAGACATTTGTGCAGAACACAAGCAGAATTCACACACACAGGTAAGTATTGCTGACACATCCCACGGGCATGGCTGGACAACTGATGGACTTCAAGTCAGAAGCTGGTGGGCTTAAGCAAGCATTAAAACATGAGATTAATATATCATGGGAAATAAAAACAAGCTAAGCCAACCCAAAGCAAATGCATGTACATAAAACAAACCCCATTTCTCAGAGGATTTATTAGATGGATAAAGAATTTGTTAGTGAATACACCTCATACTCTCTAACTAGAAAGTACACACATCCCTTTCCAGGCTCCTGTAGATCCCCTGCCTGAGTTATGCCACTGGAGAGGAACGTGGCAAAATGTGTAGCTGTATGAATCTGTGCTTTTATGCATAGCTGCCCATTTCTGATACAACAGGGAAAAAACAGCTTGTAATTCCTGGATGTGAAATCTATTTCCCTTAAAAAAAAAAAGGGTCTGAATTCCTGGAGTTGCAAAGAACAGGGATTTACAGGATGCTGCCCCTAGGCTGTGCTCCCTCTGTCCTCTTAGTGCCTATCCCATGTCACTCTGGCCATCTCTCACACACTCTGCAGACACCACACACAGTGTGCCATGAGGCCACACACAGGAGGCTGCTCAGAAGCCTGGGTGGCTTTGAGGTTTGGGAAGAATCCTCCTGGAAAGGTAATAGCATGGCCAGCACTGACCGAGATGCCAGGATGGGGCGACTTTCCTGTTCAGTCTGAGGAATACACGAGTATTCCTTCCTCCTGCAGGCTATTCCATTTTTCCGACCCTCCTTCCTCTGTTTCCTTGCACAGGATTAGACACAGCCCAGTGCCTCTGCTCAGAGTACAAACCCAAACCCAGTGTCTGTCACGCTCCCCATAACACACATCACACTATTCCCTCCCTTGCTGCTGCAGAACCCACTGGCTACGAGTCTAAACCCAAACGTGCTCAGGCCCAGGCAGGGGCTCCTGCTCCCGAGCAGACACGTGGTTTAGTGCCACTTGAATTTTTATCAGTCTGGATGAAATAGGAACTGGCATTTTCACATATTGTCAGCTTGAGGCGGCTGAAAATTTCTCTGGAAAGCTGCTCAGTAACAAACCAGGAGAGACAGCTGCCAGGAGCAGAGTGTTTTGTGCTGCAGCTGATCAATTCTAGTCTTGCAACACTGAGTCTGCAACCCTCACCCCCTCTGGGGTCAGCAGGCAGCATCTCCTCAGCGGCTGGACTCGGAGGAGAACACTTTGCACCTCAGGGGAGAAACAACCAGCCCAGCAACAAGCTGTGAGGACCACACTGATGGGTCAGACTCTAAAAGAGTTGCTACTTTTTCCTACAAGCTCTAACACATTGTTAGAGCGATGCACTACTGAAACAGGTGATCAGACCTCACCAAAACAAATGGATCTTGGGGCAGGGATCATTTCCCCTCTAAAAATCCAGGCTGAAATGCTGCCCCTATTGCATTTCGCTGCAGAAACCAAAGTGGACACCTCAGACAGAGCCTTCAGCATCAAACCACACAACTCAGCCAGCCCCTCTGCCAGTACCAGGGCACTGGGGAGCACAAGTGAAAGGCATTTCCCCAATTAATGCCAGACTCACACTCCCAGAACAACACATCTGCTTCTGCCTCATTCTATCAGTGCAGATCAGCTGTTTTCACGCCTCGGTCACAGCACACCCCACTATCTGCGCTCTGCAACAAGTCAGCAATGCACATGCCCATCCCAAAAGGCTACTTCTGGGAACATGTTTCCCGTGCTGCAGCTGTGCAATTCCAGCACATAGCTGTGGGGAGATGCAGCTCCCACAGAAATACTCCACAATACTCCACAAACAGGGGGTTGCAAAGGTTTTGTGTCAGAGAGCCACTCACACGACAGGTTAATACAGACTCGAGAGGCTTCTACGGCTGAGAGACATAAAGGAAGGAAGGAAGGAGGAACTTAAAGGCACAGTTTGAGGAAGAAAATATCAGAGGTCAGCGAGGACCTAGAGCTGGAAGACAGTTTGGAAAGTATGGAAAAGTAATCACTGCTGAGCAAATGCAGAGCACAACCCCCAGTGTGTCTGTGCTGACCCCAAACAAGCCAGGGCCGCTCCTCGGCCTTCAGCACCAAGTCACAGCCCAGCAGCCAGAACAGCTTTGATCTCAAAGAACCCAGCACTGAACACCAACCCCAACTGGCTGCAGACGAGTGAGCTCTAGAAGGCCTTGCCAGGATTGATCCACACCCATCCTACAGTGCAGGACACAGGGGCTCTGCACTGATGCAGAGTCACGGAACACGCTGGGGTGATAATGGTAACTCAAGTACTGTGACACAAGCATCAGGCACAGCAGTTACACACTGCACCCACCAGCTGCATTAACCACAGAGATTCATTCATTTCCAAAAAAACCCCAAGCAAACCTGACAACCAAATCAGGGTCTTAGTATTGTGCCAATAATTCACGTGCAAGAAACTGGGACACTCCTGCATTTTTCATGACACATCCCACACCCAGGCACCCCTCGAGCTTTTGTCTCCAACTCAAGTAAACTTTTCCAATTTCCACAACGTGTGTGAATGGTTAATCACACTCGTTATCAGTACATTTCTGTAATTCAAAATTTCAATTGCTGCTCCAATAAGTTTATTTACTGTGAGTTTGGGGGCCAGAAATGCACAGCAAAAACTGGAAGTGAAGATTCACGTGCTATTACATGACTCCAGAACCTGGGGCTTTAAAAAAACCCCAAACCTCTCAGAGTAACTATTGTGACATTTGGTGAAATCACGAGAATTGACAATACAAAGGCATTTCCTGCTCACCTGTTGCAGGTTGTGAATGTCACTATTTCCCAGGAGAAGGTCACTTTGGAATGATATCCCATTCACACACAGCCTGTAAGCATGCTTCTATGAAATGCAACTGGAAGGAATTGGAGACAAAAGCTTAGTCAAAACTCCTCAAGGAAAACTGGTGTCTACAGAACTCAAAAAAAAAAAAAATAAAAAAATCATTCCTTTAAAGTATCCAGAGAAAGAAAATTTCAGTGGAAACGGAAGATCACACCTTTAATTGGAACTAGACTGGCTAAGCAAGTGGCTGAAACACTGAAAATGAGCGAGCATTAAAATACAGAAATTCTCTAGAAAAAGGGAATTTTGCATATGGAATCTCCTGTGCTGGGCACGGGCACCCTTTGATTAGCCCTTTCCGAGAGCATTAACCTGGTTGTTCCGGATGGAGTGCAGAGAGGGAATTCAGGGTGCAGCTGCACAGTGTGTACAGTGGGGACTGGCTAGAAATTGTTAAAAAAGTATTTACAGGTCTGTAAATTCTCCAAACAGAAAATATAAAACTACATTAGTTAAAAAAAAAAAAAAAAAAAAGAATCCTACCAGGAAATCCTGCAGATTCCCTCTGTCTGACGGGAAGCCTGACTGTGCAAATGCAAGGAAACCAGGTTGCTGCTCCCACTTTGTACCTTGTCAAAATCGTCAGAAAGACTGTTTTTTTTCCTGGAGTCCTATTGAAAGCAGGTACAGGACACAGCAAGAGTCAGTTTTCTTGCTAAAACGTTTGCTATCAAGTTTGCGTTCAGTTAAAGACCAGCTGGGGAAGAGGGGAATGAACCCAGCCGATGAGTTTTCCTATGGAATCCATTCCATTCCACTCATGTCCTCCTATCAGCCAGCTGCTGTCTCAGGTACTCCACTGCTCACCTCTCTCACCCACAACACACACACACACACACTCCCCTCTTCCTCCTCCCAGGACTGCAGTGCTTTCAACAAGAGAAAAACATAATAATAATAATAATAATAAAAAAAATAGCAATAATTAAAAAAATCTACAGTATTCACCTCCTTTTGGTACTTTACATTGGCATTTTCTGTACACGACCCAAGAGCTCCCTCTATTTACACAGTGATCCGGAAGGACTTGTTCTCGGGAGCCTGGTTCTCCTGGCCCTGAGTGGGGAATCAAAGCCCACCCTTCAGACTCGGTTTTCCAATTTTATTAAACTGAAAAAAATGTACAATACTTTATTAAATGTACAATACTATCTTAAAACAATTTTAAATACAATTTCTTTAAATACAATCTTAAAACGACTTTAGAATAATTTTAGAACAAATTTTTTTTTTTTTTTTTTCCCCAAACAGTACAGTTTTTAAACAATACAATTTCCAATGTACAGAACTATGTACAACAACGACAACGGGGAGGTGGGGGGGTGTGTGTCGAGTCTGCTCCGTCTCGGCTCCATGGGCAGCACCGGGAGGGCGGGTCAGAAGCTGCTGTTCTTGAATTCACCATTCTCCGTGATGGAAAGCTTGGGGGGGTTCCCATTCCGGACGTGCATGGTGTAGCGCTCCTTCACCTGCGTCAGGGCGCTCATCAGCCGCGTGTTGGCCGAGTCCAGGAACACGATCCGCTTCTCCTGCAACAGACACCCCACAGCGTCAGAGCTCCCCCACGCACCCGGCGGCCTCGGCGGGGAGCGGCCCCCGGGTGGGTCCAGGCGGAGGCAGCTGGGCCAACATTCCCTGGTGAGATGGGCTGCCTGCCTCTTTCTGTTTTCCGGGGGTGCCACGGGCTCCGCTCCGGCCCTCCTGGACTTCTGGCGCGACAGCGAGTCCCGGTTACATCGGTGACTTGATCCAGCCGTGGGGGGCTCCACCCAGCCAGCGGGATTTTGCCACAGGGGAGCCGGAGTGGGGAGGGGAGTGTTGGTGTTGATAGCAACGATAGCCAATTTAAATATTGTTTTTAAAACTGCGTCAGAAAAAAACAGAAACAGGCAGCAGAAAACAAAAGTGGTGGGGGTTTCGTCTGGCAGAGAAAACAAGTGGTATCTACCGGCCATAGTCTCTGTCTTTTGGATGGAGTGTGCTCAGAGTAAACTCATGGGATGCTTGAAACAAATAAATAACAATAAAAAAAAAAAGCGGATAACGGCAGCCTGCGGTGACGGTGCAACAGCAACACAGAGAAGCAGCAGCCAAAAGCTAACGCTCAGGGGTTACTGGAGGTGAGGGGGACAGGGCAGAGTGGGTGGGGGGAGATGCCATCGACAGAACACAAAGAACAAACACGGAACACACTGCTCCTAGGCCCATTCCAGCTCAGGGGGCTCCCAGGCTCCACGAATCCGTGTGCCCGGTTAGATTCTCCTTGCACAGAAGGTGCCAGCCTCCACCTTCAGCAGACAGCTCCAGGATGGGGGCTAAAATTTATATAACCCATCACCAGCCCCAGCCTGCTGACAGTGGGGTATCTGCAGTGGGATACAGCACCGGAGGGACAAGCCAGAGTCGGTGGCACAATCAGAAATGACAATTTTCATCTTTCCTAAAAAAGTAATAATAACAGTGCAGCCACAGAAAGCAGCACTAGAGTCAGCACAGAGGTAACTGTGCTCTCCATGCTACCGACTGGCTTTTGTTCTTTGAGAAGGGAGAATTTACTCGACTGAAATAAGCTGTGTGCAGGAACTCTTCCCAGTCCAGCCCGTTGAGAAACAAAATGGAGGGGAAAAAACGATGCAGGGAAGGTATAAACATTAAGGAAGTTCAGATACAGTGCTCAGGAGACCCACGGGCTACCACAGGCCCTTGGGATTCAGATCCCAGCCCATCAGGGTGTGGTACAGCACTAATCAGCTTTTCTCAGCGGGCTCCCCCACAGGGTTAAGTGCTCAGGGGCAAAAACAAGGCAGAATTTAAGTCCTGCTTCTGTTAGGGCCCTGAAGAGACCAAGCTCTGTGTAAATAAACAGAAGAGGAAGCACAAGGCACAGAGCCCTGCCCTAGCCCTCATCCTGATCCAGCTGATGGGAGCAGGGAGAACACAGAGCAGGGGAGTTACAGGCCTTTCCTCTCCTGTGCTGAAATGAACCCTGCAGAACACAACTGCCTCAGCAGGAATGTGCTCCTCAGCAAGGCAAAGCTCCTACTCCTAAATTTCACCTGGAATACATAATTTAGAATGAAAATATCTCTGTCTGAAATTTTTTCCGAAACATTTCTGCAGAATTTTCCCCAAGGGTTCAGAATAAAAGGCTGGTTTGTCTTCTGGCACCGCTGAGCTCTCACTGAGCCGGTCTGCGAAACAGCTGGAAATCTGCACTTGGAAAATCCCTCTGAAGAGCATGAGCTTGGTGAGTAGAGGCATCTTCTCACTGAAAGGAAAAGTAGATCTACCAGGCACATCTCTAACGTGCTCGGATCAGGCACAGGGAGCGGGAGGAGCTGGAATGGGTAGGAGGTCAGTGTGCTGGGCCAGGACTGGGTACTGCTCAGCTAGAGAACTGAGTGGGTTTACTTGCCTGTTGGAATTATCTCATCCCCATTTATGACCTGTAATTTAACACAGCGGAGATGTCACTTGCAATAGCAACTGGGCCAGTACTCTTTTGCAGCTCCGCTGCTCCCAGGAGAGAGTTTAGCCAGGCCTATCCCCTGCTTGGTCAGAGACCCAGAGCCTGGAACCACCCGAGGTGCTGCTCAGGGTCAGGAGAACAGCTCGTGTCCTGTGCCAGTGCCACTAAGCACAAAATCCCGGGTCAGTGCTGCCCGTGGCAGCCTTTAACTCTTCAGCCAGGTGTGATGGGCTGGGTTACAACTCCACGAATGTCACGTAAAAAAAACCCTTTCCTTTTCTAGCCACTGAAGGAATCACAGACTAAATAAAATCTTCCAAGCACAACTTCAAGGGATTGCTACAGAACCCAGCAAACACCTGGGCTCCTCCGGCGAGTCTGTTCCGAATCTTTCACCAGTTTCCTCCTCTGCTCAGGTACCCAAGAAAGGGCAATGACAACTACACTTCCCCCATGGCCTGGCATGCCCATGACAGTGAAGCAGTTAAGGTTTGCTGGTGACCTTGCTTGTCCAAGAAAAAAATAGTCAAATTAAAAGAGGAGTCATTAATGCTGCTGGTTTGCTCCTGGTTTTGGGTTTTTTTTTCCCACAATTTCCACCTCAGGTGATAAATGCCGCATCATTTTATGAAGTGTGATGGAGGATCTACCCCCAGCCCTGAGGGTCTGAAGGTCTCACAAGTCAGCAGTGGCCCCTCTGACAGCTGATGACACTAGGATCAGAGTGGTCCACGCTCCACCTTGCTAGTCCATAACCAACACTGAGGCTGGGAGGCTCCTGGCACGGACAGGTAACAACAGGAAGGGCAGGTTTCTTGCTCAGTCACAACCTCTCACGTCTTCCCCTCCAAAACTCACTTTTTGTGTTTGCTCAGTGCCCCTTCCACCTTCTTGACGCAGATGAAAAATGTGTCACCCCCTTCAGAATCCAGGCTGCTGCCTGGATCAGCTGCCATTCCATGTGTGGAACAGTGAGATGTGCCTACTGTGCCTACCTCCAAAAAACTGCCCAGCACATTCACATCTTTCAAAAAAAAAAAAAAATCTGCTATAAATATGTGTTACCAGGCTTTTAAAAACACAGCTTTTTGCTGCTTTATATTTTCCTCCAGTTCCACGTGAGTTCAAACGTTTCTAATACCCCAGTGCCACCCTTAAACGTGTTCAACAGCCTCAATAGAGGCTCCCCCTCCACCACTCTTTGTGTAGGGAAGCAACTTTCTGAAATAACTTCGGTTATTCCTGAAAAAATTATTAAGGAAAGTTTCCAGTTGGAACTCCTGAAAAGCCCAGAAGCAGGAAAGAGACCCTCCAAATGCAAATACCACAAATGTAACACGGCAGGCAGATACAAACCAGTCCCAGGTCCTGTTGTGGGATCAGCACAGACACAGAGGAAAAGCTGGAATGACCCCATAGGATACACCCACATGCACTGCCTGCTGGATCCCCTCCCCACAGCTGCCCTGGGGTGACCAGGGCAGGCACTGCAGGTCTGTGGAAAATGGGCATTTCCTCAGGATTATCAGGGACGGCCAACTGGAGTGAAATGCCACACATGACATTCCCAGAGCAATGCTCTGTTGCAGCATTCTCTTTCCTTGACTCCACTGTCCAAAGCCATGCTTGGAGCTGGCACAGCTGAGATGCATGCACATGGCAGCTGAACTATGCTGGGGTGGGGCACAGCTTTCCCAGAGGTCCCAGGCCCACACTTGGAACAACATCTCCACGATGCACTGCTGTTCCTTTACTCCCTTGGAATCTCACAAAGTAGCAAAGGTTTTGGAGAAGTGATCAGTCCTGGGATTTGCTGCCAGGCTGCCTCAAAGCCCAGGTCAGGCAGGTCTGTATGAATTAAATGCCCCAATTCTCTCCCAGAAGGCAGTAAGTGACACCATGGGCTGACCCGGCTTGGGAGATAGGGAACAATGCTGGGGCAGGAGAGAGGGAGAATAAGGGGTTCTACACACGAGTTCTTGGAGATCCCAAGCTCCTTACCTACCTGTGCATCAATGATTTTCTGCTTTGCATCAATGACAGCTTGCATCTCTGCGTGATCCTTTTTCAGCTCCTCTTCAACGGCCATGAGTCTGATGAGCAGAGAGGGACAAATTAGGACAGTTTAATACTATTCCCAAGTGTTTCAGGTACTCTGGCCTGTTGGTTTGACTTCTGTGCTTGTCCTGGCTCTGGCAAGGGAAGCAGGGAAGAATTCTGCTGCTCTCAGGAAAGATTATCTCTCCATCTGACACTCCCAATTGCTTAACCTTGTTATTCTCAGAATGGACACTGCCAAAAATGCAACTGCTCTGACAAACTGATCTCACGTACAGATTCCAAACAAAGGAAGAAAGATCTGCAATAAGTACAACAGAGACCAGGGTTACACAATTCCGAAACATTTTCCTTTGCTCTCCTGACAATCTCAGGCAAGCTTCCCCACCTGCATCCCCCTTTCTTCACCTCTAAAACAGGATGGAGAGAATACATGGCACAGGGCCTGTCCTGCCCACTCCCGAACTTCCCAAAGCCTCACCTGCTGATGATGCTTTTCATCTGGCTGTCCTTCTCCTCCTGCTGCCTGCGCAGTCTCTCCTCGCTGTCCTCCAGCCTAGACTTGTACTCCAGCAGCAGCTTCTGCATCTGCTGCTCCTGCACCAGGAGCCGCCGCTCGTACTCCTCCAGCCGGCGGCTGGACACCCGCAGGCGCTCCTTCAGCTTCGCTATCTCCTGCTCGTACTGCAGGGGGGCAAGGAGGGTTACACTGTAGTACTTTATAAATCAGATGCAAAGGAAAAGAAGAGATCAGATCATCGTAATGCTCTGCTGCTCTTAAGAGGATGCTGGGTTTTTTGGAATGAGAAACAAGTTGATTGAAGCAAAGGAAGTGACAGGCAAACCTGGGGGCAACACAGAGAGGAGCACGGAGGCTCCCACTGGGCATCAAGCTGCTCCCACGCTGTAGGGTGTCACTCTGCAGCACAGTTCAAGTAGTCAGGGGGCTCTGACATGGCTCTGACTCGTAACATCTCCTGTTGCTCCAGATCTGAGCAGTTCCCAGACAGATGCTGCTAACGGCCTGTCAACTGGCCTGGAGTGCCCAAACCTACAAACCAGACTCACTCAGGACACAAATAATTCACTCTTCAGGACCCAACCAGGGCATGAAACCTCAGGTGAGGTCAGAGCAAACCGGTCACTGCAGACCAGAGCCTGTCAGGTTACCTGGCTGAGGTTTTGGTCTTCTATTTCTTGTCTCTGTGGACAATCACTTCTGCAATAGTGCCATGAATCTCAACATATTCCTTTGTTTTGGGTTCATTCACCTTCCTTAACAATCTTATGTTCTGGCTTCTTTGTCCACTGAATGTTCTTCTCCTCACTCCCTGTCTTCTCAAAATACCAAAACTCTTATACAACTTCATGCCCACAGCAGCATGTGGAGGTAACTGTATTTGGAAAAATGGAATCTACTTCTGAAAAAACATATGCTTTAAAAAAAACAGATCATAAAGATTTCCATGCAGCCCAGAAACGTTGCACTACCTGGGTGACAGGCATTTGCCTCAGGGGAAGCCCAAGACAATATTTGACTGCAACTGCTGATGAAGGCTGAGCTGCATTTACCGAGCCCTGTGCAGTCACTGAGCACATCCTAAGCTATCCTCTGTCAGGTTAACAACCCTGATTTTTTTTTTTTTTTTTACAGAGTTAATGATCACTAAAATGTTTTGCAAGCAGAGAAGAATGGCAGAATGTTGTAGCTGTAGTGCATAAATAAAAAATAATAAAACCTAATGACTTGAGCAGGATGTAATACACTCGGGCAGCGTGACTCACGATGCACTAGGTGCCAGATACCAGGCTGTGATGTACAAGCTCAGCTCTGTCAGTTTGCTCCCATTTGACATGCTGCAGCCTGTAATCTGTGCTATGGGATGCTGTGCTGCAGGAATATGTGGCAGCATGTACAGCAGGAGCTCTGCCAATACAACCCGAGTGCAAACCCGTGACGCTGCGACAGCAGGGCCTGAAAGCCCGTCCGAGCTCGGCTGTGGGTGCACAGGACTCGCTGGTCCCCCTGAGCTGGCTGCACACAGAATAAAATCTACCTTCTCAGCGTGCTTGACATCATCCAGGCTCTGTGCTGTGTCCTTCTTGGCCTCCTCATACTGCCCGTTGTTGAACACCCAGGCAGCCGTCCTTTCCACCGGTGACAATGTGGCAGAGTCCACAGGCGACTGCACCTGGGGCAGAGACAGCTGTAAGCATCCCTTGGAGAAACCACACACAAACCAGCTCTAAAATTCCCTTGATTTGGAGGAGAAAGATGCCCATGACGATCAGTCTCAAAGGATCCCCAAAACCTCTCCTGCAGGGATACACCGTCCTCCCTTGACTCTGGACGTGCAGCAACTACCTGAATCCCTCTAAAACCAGTGCACTTGAGAAATTTTTCTTTCTCTCTAAGTTCTTGTTTCCCAATCTTGTTCTTGCCTTTGCCACACTGTCAGTAAGGCTTTCTCACCCTGCCATGTCTCCCACAGAGAAAACAGAGTGACAAAGCTTTGCTCACAGGTAGGAGAGGTTGGTTTCCCTGGAGTGCTGAGGAGCTGAACTTGGGAGCAGCTTCCTCAGCCAGGCTGGGACAGACTACAGAGGAGCATGGGACTGCACAGCCTGGATCTGGGACAGCACAGCAGGGGGGTGTGACAATGTCATAGTGGTGCTGACTGGGAGAACTGTCCAACCTCTTTGGAGGCTCTCCCTCCTCTTTAAGGGAATCCAAAAAGGGAGCCAAGAAAAAAAACCCCAAGAAACTCTCCGCCTGGCTGGGGAAAACACGTCTTGCTACAAATTCCAAGCAATTTTCATGGACAAAGACGAGTTTATAAGCACAGGAATTAGCATAATTACCCCTGAAAGAGCAATAGTGTCTCAAGTTCTTGAGAAATGCAAAAGATCAAACCCCCCCCCCCAACTGCAGCGTCTTTTTGTGCCCAGGCAGCTCTTCAGCTCCCTGCCTGGCCCCATGTTGAACCAAAGTGCAACATCTTCCCTGGCTGGGGCTTCTGAAGTCCCAGTTTCAGCCAGGAGCTCTTCATGGGGGAGGGACAGCTTCTTTAGGAGTCAGGGATCATGTCACCCTCCTGTTGTGTTTCTCCTCCCAGGAGGACAGGGCTGGCAGGTGCTGCATCTGCTGCCACAGCCCAGCTGTCCTGAGCATCCACGGAAGAAGCCTCAGTAAAGATGAGTGTAAAGGCAAAGGAGAGATGTAGGATTAGCAAAAATCCCTGTATTTAGCAGAGGCCTTTTCCCTAGAAGGAACTCTTCACCGCAGACAGGCTAATAGCCCCTTAGGTATAGTGTGGCAGCCTGGCAAAGCTCCTTAATTCAGATTTATTTTTATGGCATTTGCTGTCAGGCAGCCACAGCAAGGGAGACCATGAACTGTGTGTGTGGCTCTGCCACCAACAGGCTCTTCCCAGAGGTAAATACTTTGGATTTGGAGTATTTGGAGAAATCAGGAGCAGCGATGGATAAGCATTCACTGGAGCTATGGAGGACTGAGAAAGCAGAAATGTGACTACAAAGTAGTCCATGCCCAGCCATGTTCCAGACTGCTGAGCAGCAGCAAACCTGGCCAAACAACCTTGCAAGTTTAGGGCAGATTACTTCCAGCAGCCAAACTCTGAAAGCCAACAAAGAGTAAGTGGATGGCAAGCACTTCACATGCTAATGGGTTATGAGTTATACTCTACTAAAGGGGGAAAAAAGAACCAGCCTGCTAGGATCATGTATTAATTCCCTTCTTTGCCTCTCTTCCAAAGGAACACACTGACATTTCTGTTCCCACCTACCTCCTAAATGGAAATGGAAGGCAAAAAGTGACCTCTCCCAGCAAACAAAGGGCCCAGCTCTATATTCAGAAACAAATGGGACTTGTAGAGAACAGAGTCCAACAATTATAACGCCCACAAAACATGCCTAGAAAGAACATGCCCAGAAAGAACATGCCCAGCTTCTCTCTTCTCTTTCTCTTTTTTAAGTAAGAACGGAATTCCACAACAAAATTTGCAATTAAAAGCACGCAGTGGAATTTGCCTCAAAAAAAAATGTCGGCCACTTGATTTGGCAACACTTTGAGACGTTGTGCATGGGTGGGGGGAAGGAAAGAACAAATTGATTTCTCCGAACAAAGCAGGAGCAAGTACTCTAATGAATCCAGTGGAAACAATTAGTATAGAAAACAGAGTGGGAAAATAAGTGGGTGCACATCCCTTTCAAATTTATCCTTGTTACTGGCCTAAAAATGCCCTACCACCACCACACAAGGCCTAATTGTATTCCATGAACACCTATCCATGCCTCTATGCCCAAATGTAAAACACAGGAGGACACAAACATACCCACTTCAAATAATACACAATTGCTTTTTTGGGTGTTACTAACTTGGCCTATTAAAGCTTTGCTTTGTGATTCAGTGTTTCTGGTCTCCTACTTCAGTGAACTTCAGGTATCAAAGTAGTTTTGAAGCCCTGATTGCTCCTGGGTTCCCAGGCATCATTCAGATTTTCTGCCTTTAATTGCAGCATCCAGGAGTTTGCCAAGAACGCTCCACTGACAGGGACAGCAGGAAAACCTTGGGCAGAGGTTGCTCTGCCAGCTTCACCTCACAGCCCAAAGCCTTCCTCCTGCAAAACCTCTGACCTGCACATCGAGTTTTTTACCTTCACTGCAGCGCCGAGCATTTAAACTTCTCTTTAAATTAACTCAGGAAAAGATTTTCCTACACAGCAAATCACAACAGGATTATCATTATTTCTTTCAAAAATGGCAAAGGAATGTTGGCTTTTTGACAGGAAACCTTTGATTTAGAGTTGCCTATGAACAACTGATAAAGCGCATTAGGAGCTGGTAGATATAAGCACTCACTTTCAGAAAATATCTGCATTATTCATAGTTTGGGATGATTAATGAAAAAACAGCACTTATTTGAGGACCAGCAAGAGATTGTTTCATCATGGTGAAATATGGATTTCTCCACACTTTAGACAACCGTGCTTATTTGTTACTTTGGCAGCAGTTTATTCCGTGATGTTTTATCTTTGTTCATTTCCCTGTTTTGAGGCAGCTCTGCTTTTAAATTAGCACCACAGGGCAAACTCAGTCTCTCGTGGCAATCTGAACTTCCATTCGGAACAAAGCTGCTCCTGTTTGGGTTTTTTTTTGTTTTGTTTTTTTTCCATTTAATTCAGGGAATGTTTCCAGTTCTGTTTCTTTCAGCAGGCTTGCTGCTACCTTAGTAAATGGAAAGCAGTTCTTTTTGAATGTAGTACAAAAGCATCCCGGTGTAAGAGATAAGCTGGCTTGCCAAGCTTATGATGGTGACAAGCATGACTAGTCCTTACACTTAACCACTGGCTTAAGTGCTGCTGCTCTCGATTCAGCTCAACTCCAAGGTCAGGAGGCTTTGCAGCTCAAGGAGCAGTGGGCTGAACCCCCAAGCAGAGAGGCCTGGAGACAGGCTTTCCTTACCTGCTGCGTCTGCTGCCGCTGAATCGCCCGCACCTTCGGGACGGGGCTTTCCCTGGAGGAGGAGGACTGGTGCCGGGAGCGGTTCCCGTTCTGGATGGGCTCGGTGCCCATGGCCCCCGACGCCCCGGACATGCTGCCCGTGCTGCGCAGGGAAGGGCTGTGTGTCAGGGTGTGCAGCGTTTTGGCCCTGGTGCCCAGCACGGTCTGGTCCATTTTGCGGATCTGGGCCTGGCTGCTGCTGTTCTGCCGGGGCAGCACCACCGGCACGTGCTTGTCCGTGCCCGCGGGGCGCCGGGACGAGTCCTCGCTCTGCGAGCTGCGCTTGGCAGAGTCCTCCAGGCTGCTGTTGCTGCGCCCGCTGGGCTTGAAGTCCTCGCTGTTGCTGCGGCTCCGGGAGCTGGCAGTGCTCAGGTTCTCCGGGCTGGAGTCCACAGAGGCCTTGGCCATCGGCGGGCTCGGGTTGTTGAGCTGGTAAACCGGGTTCTGGAATGAGAGAGGCCGGAGGCTGCCCTGTTGGTTCCAAGCCGGGTGCAGAGGCCTCCGAACCTGGGGAGCGCTCTGGGGGGTGCTCTGAGTGTCCCACAGCTGTTTGATGTTGGCCACCTGGGTGACGGAGAGCTGGCTGCCGGCCAGGCGCAAAGGCACGTCGTGCATCATGGAACCAGAGTCACCGTGGGTCGTGTGAGGGTCCTGGAGGTCCATGAGGGAGATGCTACGTCCGTTGGGCAAGACACTTACCTTCTCATCCTTATCCGAGCATGTCATGCTCTGGGTGGATGCCTGCTGAACCAGCAGTAAGGTCTTGCCCCTAAAATGTCCATCTACATTTTCCTGGGTTGGAGACTTCAGTCTGTTTATGTCCCTGTGGAGTGGAAAGGAATTCGGTTAATTTTTGAGCAGCCAAGACCCCAAGAGATGTGTCCCAGAGAAGTCCTTCTACCTCATTTAACCTCCCCCCACTGAAAGCTTCAAGGAACCAGACTTCCTTTTATGAGCATTTTGTGTGCAAGTCAGAACACACTCTTCTTTAATTACAGCTTATCTTGGAGAATTGTGTTTGATTCAAGAAGTGCTTCATCTTTATTTTTTTTTCAGAGGTGAAATCCAAACCATTCCCCACCAAGTCCTCCCCCCTTAGCCCCTTCTGCCTCCAGCAGACATCAGATCCCATTTAACCCTTTGCCAGCATTATGTAACAAGTGGAAATGGCCTCAAGTTGTGCCAGGGAAGGTTTAAATTGGGTATTAGGTAAAATTTCTTCACCCAAAGGGTTGTCAAGCCCTGGCACACGCTGCCCAGGGCGGTGGCGGAGTCACCACCCCCCGAGGGATTTAAAAGGCGTGTAGATGTGGCACTTGGAGACACTGTTTAGTGGTGGCCTTGGCAGTTCTGGGTTAGCAGTTGAACTTGATAATCTTAGAGGGCTTTTCCAACCTTAATGATTCTATGACTCCATGTATTATGGAGGTCTGAAAATTCAGCAGGAGTTGTGTCAAGGTTCCTGTATATCTGGATGTAAGCTCAGAGGGCAGAGAATTCCATATGACAAAACTGGCCCCTGTACCTGACAGCACAAAAATTGCTCTGAGACCGCAGCAGCCGAGCTCTTTGGCAGTTCTGCCGTGTCACAGCTCCAGATTAACAGCTGTTACAGTAGAAGAAATGCTGCACTAAACACAGCAGGGACTAGTTTTGCTGTTCCACAAGAAATAAGTTCCACCTACAGCTCAGTTTTTCCATCAGCAGTAAATAAGCAGCCCGATGGCCAGAAGGAAACACAATGGCTGACTGTGCATCTGGACACCCAGGCTGGCAGTAAATCCTAAAATTGGTTTTAGCAGCTTAAGTCACTGACTCCCAGAGATGTGTTTGAGTCCTGGCTAAGTCCAAAGCTTCAGGTCCCCAGTGCCACCTTGTGCACATCTTACTGGGAGCGTGTACTCCCCCGAGAGAGGCCCAAGCTCCCCGTTCCACAGTGGGGCTGGGCAGCCAGTTCAGGCGATGAAGTGCTCGACTCTTAGAATCACAGAGCCATAGAATGGTTGAAAGGGGACCTTGAAGGTCATCTTGTTCCAACTCTTCACAGGTTTAACAGTGCCCCCCACGCCTGCCCTCGAGCCCTGGCTGGGACATACCCATCGGTGGGGTCCTCGGTTATCTTCTGAAGTCCCGAGGAGAGACTTCCCGTGACGTTTGGACTGGAGCTGTGCTCAGTGAAACGCTTCAGCTGCTGCTGCGTGGGTGTGGGGTTGGTCATTGATTTTGTGATATCCGCAAGAATACGAGGAAGGGGTCCCAGTTTTGCCACGGTTGCCTGTAGGAAGGAATTTTCACCCTAATTGGATACAAGCACCGCGACATCCGCCGGGTTTTTGATTTTTGGTACCGGTGCACAGAGGCGGAGGGATGGAGGTGGAAGGAAGGAGGGTGGGTGGTTGTGTGCGGGTGTGCCAGGATCGGAATGCAGTGTGTTATGGAGCAGCGCAACGACGGCGACCAGATGGATGGAGGAGACGAAACGGGGTGCGGCAGACATTGAGGAAAGAAAAGGAAATAGAAAAGAAATTAGGATTGACCCCCCAAAAATAAAAATCATGCTCAATAAAACAAAACTGTTGCCATTCCAGTGCAAAACTATCATGCAAAGCACGCTAAGTCCAGAGTGGGTGAGGTCAAAGTGAAAACTACGGCAACTGCTCACTGAAGGGCATTCAAAGGCTACAGATCCAGCCAGTGTGGGGAACTTTCCAGGCAGAGGGTGTCGTGTGGTAAAGGAAATGCATGCCAACAGACAAGGGGATGCAGCATTCCAGGGGATCACGAGAGGATCACAGGGGTTGAGGGTGATGGGGAAAGGGGAGGTTTTCATCTCATAAGCCTTTCACTTTTGGCATCCTGCACCGACGCCTTCTCCTGGCGCACCGTTATCAACAACGAAGCCATTCTTCCCTACCTACATGTGAAAAATAACTGCATGAGAGCACCAAAGATCCTCATCCCAATATCATCCCACCAGCATGGGATTAAACGTGTGGCTGCAGTTACAGTTTAGCTCAGTGCTGGCCAGGCCTGGGGTGAGAGCAGCTGGCCTTCAGCAAGGAAGGCTGCTCCTCCACGCTCTGGCTTTCTCACCCCTTTGGGCCACTGCTGGGATATCAGCTACAGGGCATCTCCAGGCTCTTGGGACTGCAGGAAGAAGGTGAAGGTGCTGCAGGTTTATACAAAAAGTAAAACTCTGCTACAAAACCAATGTCCTTCTCAAAGATACCCTTATTTTCCTGTAAGCAGGTATTCAGTTGGGCTCCACAGAGAGGTCTCTTTACAGACACTTCTGTGGCTATTAAAATCGCTGAGGTGACTTCTCTCATCATTTCCCAGTCACTCCCTACAGTAAAGCTCTATTGCATGTAACTTTACCCCTCAGTTCTCTTTTTAGCAAACCCCTATACCAGCTCCCAAGGGCCTGCTAGGATAGATCCATGTGTCTAACCTATGGAAAGGGCTATGCAGATCCATACATTTGGAATGTACATTGTGTGCACGTACGAGGGAAATGGAAAAACAAGATCACAACTTGTTATCAAACAAGAGATTAATACACAGTCTTTTTGAGTCAAGGACATTTCAATTTACTCTGATACAACAAGCTCAGTTTTTTGCTTTCTCTTTTAAATAATGTACTGTGAGAAAATAGATACCCAACAAATAACTATTTTGGCAAACCTTAATGCAATAAAAATATTGAGTGCATTGCCATTCACCTCACCTCTCCAGTTTCAAAAGAAAGAATAAGATAAATGGAATATGGACAAAATAATGCACCTCTAAAAGTTGAAATATGTAACAGTTCCAAGCACTTGGGAAAAAAAAAAAGGACTCACAGCTCAGCTTTTCTGGGCCTTATCAACTACCTTTGCTTATCAAGGTTTTAACGATTTTGGATCCTGCAAAGCCACATAGCTAAGGAAAAGCAAAGTCCTACCTTTCCTCCTTCTGCAGCTAAATGGAAGCAGTGTTTATTGTTGGTGGTGAATGCTGGGATCAGAACAGAACCTGGACACTGCACCTGGACCTCAGCACAACCCACAGCAGAAAGCATCTTGCTCTGTTACAGGATGACACTCGGGAGTGCATCCAGGTTTTCACATGGCATCCTCTTGTATGCCAAAATCAAAGACTACGGAAATGAGACCATCTCAGCAGGCTTTGGATCAGGTCCTCGATGAGAACAGTTCTGCAGGGCCAACACATTCCTCCATCAGAGCTGGGGGAGGGCCTGGTGCCCAGCAGAGCACCTCCCTCGGCACCAAAAGGGCACTGCAGCGTTGCCATTGTCTCTGTCCAAACACCTCCCCTTCTTCCAGCTCGCTTATGAGAAAGGACTGGCTGCTCAGGGAATTCCAGGTGTACTTTTAAGCTCTGCCTTCACCACCTGACCTTCCTAAAGGCTCCGCAAAGTGTTTGCAGAGCTGCCGAAGCCCAACCACTTCACACGCCCCGCTCCAGGCCTTGATCCGAAACCGCGGAAGGAACGGTTGTGAAATACCCCCACCAAACACCCCCCTCCAAAGCTGCTGCCTTCAGCTGCTCCCTTGATATTTCCTGGTGTTTACTGTTGCTACGATACCATCCCTAGATCCACCCTCCCAGGCCTCCAAAGGGCTTTACCTTATCAAGCTGGGACACAACCTCCCACAGGAGGGAATGCAGCACCGAGAGCTCTCTGCCCAGGTCGATGTAGCCGTCGTATCCAGGCATGTTGGAGATGGTATCCGGGTTAGAGAGCTCCCTCAGGAAACGCTGCATTCCTCCCCACTCGTGCTCCAAAAATTCATTCATGAAGGCCATGTACTCTTCTTTGATGCCAAACCTGCAGGGAAGGGAGGTGGGGGAGGAAACCCAGTCAATAACCTCCACACAAAATACGGAGTACAAGTGCTTGCAGACAGTTTACTTAAACACTTAACTTTAGGCCTGCCTTTCTGAAGATTTGGAGTCTTTAAAAAAAAAAATAAAATAAAAAGAGATTTCAAAATCTGGAGATTTTGACTCCAAAATCTGGAGATGTTGAAAATCTGAGGATTTTGAAGCCTTGGAGGAAAAAAACCACATGGACAATTTCTGTTTTCTTAGACTTATTTAAATACTACTGATTCACTGTTCATATTACAATCAAGGGCTTAACACATCTCTTCCCTCTCTCCCACAAGACAGTCTTTTTTTCCTTCCCTTCTCTGCACCTGCTCCCCTGTAAGAGATGTGCCATGTCCTTTGTATCGTTCAGCTGGGAATTGTGGAGGAAAATCATGATCCTAGGTGGGAACAGGCTTCTTTCCTTTTGAAATAGCATAAACACTGACACGCTAATGCATGACTCTTCTTGGTTTTATATCGTGTTCCCCCCACAGAACTCAACACAGTTCCAATCTGCATGTGGAAAGGAGAATTTATCTGAGGTGGCTCAAGGGGAACAGTGTTCACACCTAAGTGAGGAAGTTTCCTTCTTTTCTAAACTGGCTTCGGTGTGCCAGAGAATCAGCTGGCTGTGAGCACGACTAGGAATGAGGGCTCTGCTTGCACCCCACGGATTTCAGGTTCATTGCCACCACCTACTTGGCAAAATTGGCGAGGTTCTGGATGACTTTAGCAATGAGGGTGAGCGTGCGGGAGGTCTGGTCGTCAGGGTACTCCTGCATGAGGTTGAAGAGGCTGGGGGACATGATGGCAGGGCACAGGAAGCGGAGGAAGAGAGAGGCACTGATCAGGCGTTCACTGATGTCCTGCTTGCCCCTGTTCAGGCACTGCTGCTTCCAGGATGCAAAGACCTCCTTCAGCTCACGAGGGAACACGCTGAAAGACAAGAAACCAGGAAATAAAATCAGGCTGGCAATGAGATGCAAGAAGTTGAACTGGTGATCAGTCACCTGCAATAATTATCTGTGAGAAAACATCATCAGCTCTTTTTTCCACCTCCCCTTTTTCTCTCTCTAGGCTAGGTAATGTCATTAGGCATCTATTCATAGATCCCCATTTAATCTGGTGATACTTAAGTAGTCTTTAAAGCATCCCTTGTTCACATGAGTTAAGTGAAGCCATTTCCAGACATGCTGATTTGCAAGCTGAGAACTACTTAGCCATTGCTACCCTGGAGCAGACAGGGTGGTGGAGTATTGAAGACAAACTGAACTCATCTCCATAACTGACAGTTTTACCTCGCTTGTTAAGCTCTCAATACTGTGCATGTGCTTCATTCTGAAGCAGAAAGGCCCCTCTTCTTTCACTGCTCCTCAGAAACAGAGACTAAAAGAAATCTCTGCTGACGCTTCCTCCCCGTGATTTCCTGTTCAATTCCACACACCTGAAGCGTCTAAAAGCTTTCTGTACACATCAAAACTTGCACCTTTTTATGCCAAGTTCAAGCTGGGCTGCTTTCTTCTCATTTTATTCCCTCCTTATCCAGTTACACTCAGTACGTGTTCCCTTGGCAGAGGATTTGGGCAGAAGCTCCTGTGGGTATGGTGTGTGGGTTGGGACCCTTCAACCTGGGCACAAATTCCACCTGCAGTGTGGTGGCACACGTAGGAAGGTGGAGGGGCGGAAAAGAAGGGAGGCTGGGAAGATGGATGGGTCTGTGCTCTTTCCCTGAACCACTGCTGTTCTCTCACTGTCAGGGGAGGAACAGGCACCCTCTGAGCAAACAGGGAGAAGGGGAGGGAAGATGCCTTACCAGTAGGAATTGATAATCTTGCAGAAGACCAGCTCACAGCACATTTTCAGGTTGCACTGATGATCTGCTAATTCACTCTGAGAACACCTGCTGGGATCCGCTTCACAGTTTTCATCTGACTCATACACAGCCTTGATAAACTCCCCTGGAAAAAGGGAAGAGGATGAGAAACAGGGGTAGATACAGGAAAAGCCTACTTGACACACCTTTAAATCCTGATTATGTCTTCCCCTGGCAACTGCCTGTCCTGCTGCCAGTGTCTGCAGTACAGCCTCCAGACACCAGATGTTGGGGACATGACTCCTCCCAGCCTTGTCCCAGCAGGGCACGGCCAGTGCTCTGATGCTTCAGCCTCCTGTGCCCTCACTGTCCCCAAGCACAGGTGCAAAAACAGGATGGCTTTGCTTAGCAACCCTGCAGACACTTCACTTATGGCCTAAAGAGGAGGATCTGACTTTGTATTCAAACTGTGTTATCAACCATAAAATCATCCACAGTCGCAGAAATGAAGCTCTGTGTTATTTGTCTTCATAATTTCCCCAGGAAACGCACTTGGCAATGATATTTATTTATATTATTTCTAAATATGCAATTTTTTCTAATTTTAAGAAATGTCACCTTGCTCTTGAATAAGAGTAATACCTGAGATCTAGCTAGATGCTGCTAATTTTCACAGCCTCTTATATCAGCACCTTACAGCATTTTTATAGCCTGCATCTTTCAAGCTCCCTGGCATTTCTGTCACCCTCCCCTTACGGCATCACAACAGAAGCTGCACACATACAAACCAGATGAAGTTCCCTTTGTCTGACATACTGGAATGAACTGCTCATTAATTTCCCTGTTCTATATGCAGGCACACCAAGTGGTTTTCAAACTGTTGGTGTTCACTAGGAAAAACTCTTTATTCATTGATTCAATGATTCAACGTCTTTTATCTCCTCCGATGATCTCGCTGGCTCCAAGCAAACACCAAGGCTTGTTTGTGCAAAAGGGGTTTGCTTTCAGCCTTTGTTTTCCTTAAACACCTCCCACCCCTCCCCAAATCTCAACTCAGCAGTCTTGTTGCAAGCAAAGCAGGCAGCACATTTTCTTTTTTTTTTTCCTTTTTTTTTTTTTTTTTTTTTGTGATGGGATCCAAAAAATTTCAGGCTAAAGGCACCTAGATAACCTCTTTGCAAAACTCCTGGCATCACTTTTGTTGAGCCAATTCTGTTTTAACTGCTGTTTACTGGATAGTATTTTTCTTCCTTAAACACACTTGATACTTACTCATAGTGGGCCACAAGACCCTGCCTTAATCATATATAATATGTCCTTACAGACGTGTTACAAGTCTAACACCAAGCGTGGTGCCATTAATCCTTTCACAGAACATGGCAGCTGAGCAAAATGACATTTAGAACTTGATAAAGAATTAGATGGGGATATTGTCATGAGCAGTGTTGCCCCGAGATACAGACAGGCTGGACGACCTCAGGGGGATGTTTCCATCTCCCCTGTCTATGATTTACCATCTTATCACTCAGCGCTAAATGATGTATTAGAAGTCATTAATGTTAAAATATTTTCATGCAATTACTGCACATTAAGGAGCTTGCAGTCAGATATAATGGAGTGGTCCCACAGCTGATGGCTCAGCCTGCTGGGAAGCACAGCACAAAGTACCACGCTGCTCGTTTCCCCGTACCAGGCAAGAGCCTGCAACTGCCACTTATGCTCAGTGGTTCCACCCAGGAGAGTAAGAGCACCAGAGCAGGCTCATTACGCTTCAGAAATGGCCAAACTGGATATAATCACAGACCTGACTATGCTGACCCTTGGAGCACTAATTTAGCCAGCTATCTCCTTGATGCCTTGCCAGCGTCTGGGATTGCTGAGGACAAGCGAGACTGCTGGGAAAGCAAGCTGCTTGGCTTTTTTTTTTTTTTTTTATCTTGTTTTTTTTTGAAAGGATGTGGTGTGGGACTTGGTTTTGGCCTGATCTTGTTTCCCTTGTATCAATTTCCAAAGCTTTCCTCATCCCAGAAACAGCAAGGGGATGGGTGGCTCCTTGTGCAATTGTGGATAATGAAGACTGTGCGGAGTTGGTAAAAGCTGACTGCAGGGTTTGTCTGGGAAAGAGTGTGCTACTGCTATATTTGTGTGGACAGGAATTCCCAAGGCAGTGCCTTATGACTAGAGCAGAACATTTTGATGGAAGTGGGACAATAATACAATTATCAGAATCCACCCCAGCACATAACTCTGGACATTAGGACCCTGTGGGGGAAATGGAGTAGGAGATCCCAGGTTGGCCAGGCAGTTTTAATGAGGCAGTGAATAAGGAGCACTTGGGATAAACACAGGCAGGAGGCTCCCCTGACAGGATACATCTTGATCTCCTGCCCTGGGATGCTCAGCAGCCCTGCAGCCTCACTCCCTTACCTTGTTTCTGTAAGGACTGTCTTTCAAAATCCCTTTTTTAAGCCTGTTTGTTTATCAGATGGAAACAATCACTATTGCCCACAAAGAAACTGTAGTGTTATACCTTTTCATCACACTAGAGAAAAGCTACCCAGAAAGATATAACGTGGTAACATAAGCTTTAAGAGGGACTCAGCTACATCAAATCAAGCCTGCCTTGCCTTAGGTGCTACTCCTGCAGGTACCAAAGAGGATCCTCCTCCATTTGGAGGAAGAGCATTGAGAGCAAGACAAGAGTGTATTTTGCTGTCTGGATACCAGACTTTCTTACCCAGTGCATCCTGAAGGTACTTCTGCCCTACCAACTTGAGGTACTCCTCAATAGCTTTGGTAGCAAGTGTGTTCTCCCTGAAGATCAAGACATCGTGTTCCCCACAACGATCCACCTCAGCCATCACCAAATCCGTCAAGAAGTCCTGAAGAAAAAGGTCAGATGGCAAAGGTTACTTTAACCAGACTCAGTCGTGCCAGGCTAACTGCAGAAGCCCTGAAGGAAGGATAAACAGAGGAGCCAGAGGATTACTGAAAATAATTGCTCAGCTTGGGACAAAGGGTGCAGCTGACACATGAAATAAGGGCCAAGGAAATAGCTACGGCTCCTCCTGGGTTTATTATACTTATAAAATGATACAGATCATAAATTATAAAAGGAGAAGCAAAAATCTCTAAAAGCAAAAGTTTATAGCCAAGCTTGTGTTTCAGTTTGGCTCCCGAAAAGAACCCCTCACCAGTTTGTTTATCTGTGGCTTTGTCTGCTGAAAGAAACTGTGCTATTATATTTATATTTTTATACAGATTATTCCATACAAAGTTGGACTTAAAAGTCCAGGTTTGGAAGTGAGGCACAAGTTCTTACAGTTTGGTGAAATTTAAATAAGGAGAATGGCATAATAAATTGAATTCACAGTACCACAAAAGTGGTTCAAGATCTGGGGAAAAAGAAATTATCATACTTGCTGTGGATCTATATGACTTAACTTGAACTGTATTCAATTGCCCAGGCAGGAACTATCAGCAAGCCTTGATATAGAGTATAACCTCTTGATATAAGGTCTAATTCTACAGTAATACTTATTTCCTGAAGTGATAACTTTGTGTGAGTCAAGGACATTTAGTACTCTTGGTTTTCAATCCATTATTGCTGTTTCTTTTCAACAAAATCTGAGAGAATTCTTTTCACCTGGTGCCAATTGGGAACATCCAGCTGCATCCCCATCAGCAACTGGAAATGTACCTTCTTGGGAGCTTTAGATTATGGCAGCCTGAGCCACTCAGTGCTTCCCATAAACAGAGGTTCAAATCTTCACACACCAAGAATGCAAAGTTATAACAGCTGGCACTGCAGGAATCCAGAGCCTGTTTCCCAGCAGGATTTCAATACAATCCCAGCTACCAGCTTCTCTCAGACAACGTGTTAAGGAATGAGCTCCCATCACACACTGTCACAGAGCACCAGCCTTCCCAAGACATGTCAAGGGGCAGGTGATTATGCAAACAGAAAAGGACCTTTTTGGAACAGTTAAATGAGGCTGTCCCTTGGATGTTGCTTATGGCCATCCTTCCACATCTCTGTCCCTCTGACTTGTGCTTGGTTGGGCTTAACTTGCTCTAACTGGCTTCACTGCAAGGAGCTGACTTCAGCACGGTACTGCTCACACACCCAGCCGGAGGCGGCACCCAGATAAATCAATGGCCCTTAATGCTGCTCAGAATTTCCCAGGACCTGCAGGATAACTCTCCCACAGTCCATTTGAAGGAAGCAGTGTGCACCCAGAAGTCCCAGCAACATCCTTGGGGCAGGTGGGATCACCACTAACTCGGTATAGATTCTCCAAGTGGCTGTTCAAACGCCAGCCAAATCGATGTCAGCATCGATTCGCTGACTCAGCGCTGACTCAGCGCTGGCACCCGCTGCTCATTGTATCACAGACTTATTGTATCACAGATTCTATTTGGAGAATTCTCCAGTTTACCAATCTCTTGCTTATTTATCTCTTAACCTGTATCCTGACTTCAGAAACGCAGGAAAGGTTCCTGAACATTCAAGTGTAGGCCCTAATTTTTAGAATAACGTGAAGCTCTGAACTCCTCACGCTTACGCTTTGTAGAGAGCATCTTCTGCTGTTGCCTATGGCCATGGGCTCCCCAGTTTCCACCTGAAATCACCCATCAGTAGCCAGAGTCGCTCCAACAGGAGTCACCTGTGCTTACCTTTGCTCTCCCAGTGCTCTGAAGAATGTGCACCAAGGCACACGCCATCTCCTCCTTGTTCTTGACGCTGATCACAGGCTCCAGCACGGAGCACAGCAGGGAGTAGTTGCTGGTAACATACTCCCCAAACTCTTTGTATTGCTCCATGGGCAAGATGGTGATGGTCTGGTAACGGGACTTGATCCGAATGGAAGGCCCCCCTGACTTCCCCTTGTTGGCTGTAGGTGTGCTCACTGGGTACCATTTCTCCACAAACTGGCGGCCGGTCACGCTGGCCGTGGGAATGTTGACCAGCCCTATGTAATTGTTCTTGTCCTTTTTCTTTTTCTTCTCCACGTCCTTGTAGATGTGAACTGTGATGCTCTGAACGTGTGGGAGAGTGTAGAACTCAAAGTGCTCCCCCCAGAAGATGTTGTCTGCTTTTGCTTTGCTGGTGGTGCGGGCAAAGAGAGTGTCATCAAGGCACAGCTCACAGAAGTATTTCTTCTTGGGGGTCAGGTCCTTGGCCTCAATGATCCAGAGGCGCAGCACGTTCTCAGCTCGACGGCAATTGTCCTGTGCAGAAGAAAGAGCTCAGTTCTGATCCCAAATCCCCAAAAGTTTTGTCTTCTAAAGCAGCAGCAAAGGACTGCCTTTTGTGTCCAAGGTAAGGACAGTGTCAGAATTCAGAATCAGACTGTCTGATCCAGAGAGAATAAGAATCTCTAGAAAAACTGGACACTTTCTAAAACAGAGGCAAAGGGCTGTCTTTTGTATGTCAAGGGCGGGGACTAGAACATTTTTCTTCTTCAAAAGCTGTATTTGAAATACCTTAGAAAACAAACATGCAGCACAAGAGCCCCTCATAAGCTGCTGGACTGCTGTGGCACACTGCCTTGTTTACTCTTGTGAGTAACTCCCAGAGCACTGTTTGCCTGTCCCTGGAAGGCGGGATGCCAGCTATGCAGTGACTTATCCGATTCCCCTTCTCACTTCAGCTCCAATTACTTTTATTTTTGCGAGGGTTTTTTGCTTGTTTGTTTTTTTTTTCCTCCCCAAACCGGGCCCCTACAGTAAAACACGACCCTTAGGAAGCTATTGCCCCATGCTCAGGGGCATGGCACCAGAAATCCAGGATCCCAGGGGGGCCCTGGGGCAGGGATGGGGCGTGTGTTTACTCGTTAAAGGTCTGACCTACTGCACTCCCTGGAACAGCACACGGCGGCTTCGGGCACACGGCTGAGCGGACGGCTCCCCAGACTAAATTAATTGAGGATGCATCTGTGGGAAGCCCTGGTACACCGGACTAAAATCCAATCATACCACCTCCATTCCCCCACTAATCTTATTTCCGCAGTTCCTGTTACCTTCATCGGCTGCGATATTCGGCGTATGTTTTCCATCCACCAGTCCCTCTCTGCTGCAGAGCAACAACTGAAGCATTTACTGCCCTTGGAGTAGGTTACCTGCAACGAGTAAATGACAGGCTAAGTTCAGGCAAGCCTGGGAGACATGCAATGCTCGAGTAACAAAGTAAATACGAAAAAGGCAGGTAAACAGCACAGCAGCCTGAAAGGGAGAGAGGTTAAAAGGCCCACAAAATGCAGAGAGCAAAGAAACCCTCTGAATGTATATAAAACTAAACAAACATATGAGCAGCAAAGGCTCCTCTTAAAGACTTTTAAACAAAACTTTAGTCAACCAGTTAATTTATGTTTTTTTAAACACTTGTTAATTGATCCATAGCTATTAGAGCTTGCTGTTTTTCCTGTTAAGGTCCAAAGGCAGATGACTCGGTTACCAAGAGGGTAAAGACAGGCAGAATGAACAATGCATTAATATAAGGCAAAACACACTGGCAACGATGATTTCAGTAAATAAAAAAATATTTCCAAGGGCCCACACAGGCAGCAACAGTCTAAAACAAACTGAGGGAGTTGTGCTCTGCTGCAGCCGTGACACTCACTGCCCTACACAGCTCTGCTTTCCCACAGGAGGGAACCACCTCAGTTTCTTGCACTGTTACGTGGCCTGACAAGCCTCATTTACTCTTTCCATTCATTTGTGCACACAATTACAAAGCAGTTTGAGGCTGCAGCGTCAGAGCTAAGCTGTTGCCAGTATTTTCCACCCAACTCCCCAAACCTAAGCGAGCTGCAAAGTGCTTCCAACCAGAAGAATGAGGCCGAAGCAAACAGGAACAGTTTCCTGGATACATCCCGAGGGAGCAGAGCTCGATATGCTGGTTTACTGCCAGAATTTTCCAGGCTGTAAACAGATCTTTGTTCCAGAAGTTTAGACCCATCTGACTAATCCTGCAGAAGACAGAGAGCCACCCGGCCCTGCCACGGCAGGTGACGATGGCTCAGCTGCATCCAAACACACACATGACTCCGTGTGACAATCCCTGCTGGAGCTGTGAGGGGAGGGCTGTGCTCACACACACGGCCTGTTCCCAGAGCAGAGCTCGGAGCCACGGCCTGCAGCCTCTGCTGAAACAGCAAAAGGATCTTTGGATCCTGCTCCACAGTGCAAGGGACACGTCCGTGCTTACTGAGGCTTCTCCTCTGGCAGCTGGAGAACGGGCTGAACTAATGGAAGGGGGCTCTGACTGGAAAGTCCATTTCTCAGATGCAGTAAATTTTCTGAATTTAATTTTAGGTGAATTTGGGCGTGAACACACAGCTTATGCCCATACTATTGCAGGTTCATTGCATTGCATGTATCAACCGGCCATCTGCATGCAAACCACACATGCTCAGGTATTTATCGAATTAAAGAGATTTTTCAATTAGAAGACCTGGTAATTGAAAAAGATTCCTCTCTGTTGAGTGATTGATGCCATTAGTCTCAAGGACTTTAAAATCACGTGCTGGTTCAACAGCCCCCACCCAAAACTCAGCACAGCAGCCAATCTATTTTCCAGTTCCCAAGTCCCAGAGCAGTGATCTCTGAGGGCTCAGGGAGACCAAGAGCTGCACGTCTGGAGCTCACCTCAAAGCAGAAGTCTCGTCCAAGGATGCTGCTGTGGAGTGGTTTGACATAAACTGCTTCTTCTGCTGCAAAATCCAGAGTCTCTATGGTGTTGGCGTGGTTCAGTAAAGACTCATGGGAACGGGACTCCTTCAGCTTGGGCAGCTCACGTGGTCTGCAGGACAAGAAGGAAAGGAAACATCACTTTTCTCACAATTACCAAAAGAGCTGGCAAGATCCCAGACAAAGCTGCAGCTTGTTGGTGCTTATTCAGAACAACTTCTGCAATTAGTCTGCAAACCTTATGAAAATAACATTAGGCCAGTAACCCCAGACTCCCAAAGGAATATCCAGCTACACATGCCTTGGAAGTCCATTCCCACTGACCTAGGAATTGTAGCTGCCGAGCTGTCAGTGAAAGAAAAAAAGCAAAACAAAAAGTTCAGAATTTAACTGCTGAAATTTAAAGAAAACCCATAGATAGCTTTGGACATATTACTGGAAATATTTGTTACTAGCTAGTGTAGTGGAAAAATATTGTGTATTAGCAGCAAAAAGCACAAGGACCTCTAAATCAGTAACCAGTGCAGAATGAGAGCAGATGACCTCCCACAATACACTTGATTTTTAACAAACAAAGCCTTTACACTAAAGTAAAAAAATGCAAATTCCTTCCCGCTTCATAATTTTAAAGTCTGTCACCTACATTCCTCAGGCTTCTTCCAGTTTGAACAATTTCCCATTTTCTGGATACATCCATTCTCTTTTAACTTCTCCTCACTAACGCACATGGCTTCTCCTTTTCAGTCCACTGTCCTGTAAACCCCTGAGCTCCACCAGAGCTGGCATCTCCCAAATTCACAGCACCTTTTTATCAAGGCAGCCTTCTCTTTGTCCCCACCAGTTCTTGAATATTTCTCAAAGACATATCCCTCCTTCCACCATGCTACAGCTTTTGGCAATCAACAGCAGCATTAGAAAACGTGTTCTAACACTTTCTGTTCTCTTCCAGTTTGATTTAATGCAACATTTGTGCATAGTAGGGAGCTCTGCTGTCACACAGTACTGCAAAACGTGCCCATTTATAGGTGACAGGGTTCCATCTCTGCTCCTTTTAACTCCAAACTGACACCTGGACTAGAAGCTCCTGCAGTAAAGTTATATAATGCTTGAGGCACAACTTGCATCTCAAGGTAAATGCCATGTACAGACACATCTTATTTTTCCTGAGAAAAATTCCTGTCTGGAATCCAGTCAAAGCCTTCACAGCTGACCAACAAGTAGGAAGAGCACAGAGTCCCAGCTTATCAGAAAAGGAGCTGTTTGCCTGGCAGGTCTAGATTTTGTAAAGATATTGAAATCCCTACGTTCAGTGATCCCTGAGAGTGTGTCCATAACGTAGCTGCCCATCCAGCAAGTGTGACTGAGTACAAGGAACAGATGTGAAAGGAAAGAGGCATCAGCTCTCTACATATCATGCAGAGAAAGGTGGTGCCCCTGTGTCCATCCTCAGAGTATTTCCTCTTTTTTTCCCCCTAATTTTGAAAAGTAAGTAATTTTTGTATCCTGCCTTTAAAAATCTTATAAAAAAAACCAAACTCATATTCTGCTTCCTTCGCAAAATCAAAATTCTCCTACCTGTGAGCAACTCTATAGGGAAACAAAGAGGAAAAAAATTCCAAGCATTTGAAAAAGGCTTCTTAACAAAACCTTGGGTACCACAAAGGGTACATGCAGTGCAGCAAGCAGAGCTCACCTGACTGCTCTTTTGTCCAGAATGAAACGCTGAAGGTATTCGAGCAGATTCACACGCGATAAGATTTATTACACAGTAAGGGAGAACTCTGTTCCCTTTTAATATATTGAATGACCTAAGTGCAGCCAGCAAAACCCTTTGATGGGAGGAATATTCCAAAGACACTGATTTCAGATGCAAAGCAGCAGCTTTGGTACGAGGCTGTGCTTTGTTCTAACAGGTTCCAGCAGCAGCTGAACCAACGCAAACCGAAAACCTCAGCCATGTATAATTGAGCACTCGCTGCAGCTAAGGTAGGGCAAGTCTAAAATAAACACACCACAATACACCACTTTAATGCCATCTCTGCAAAATCCTCTCTAATTTCTCCTCTCAGGAAGGCACTGCTGAGGTCACTTGGCTTCTGTCCCTGCCCCAAACTCTCAGCGATTCCAGTCCTTACGAAGCGCTTGGGTGCTGAGAGCCTGCAGCCGGCTCCTGGTTGAGGAAGGAAAGCATGGAGTGGTTGCACAGAGGGGGAAGAGGAGGGAGAGAGAAACAATAACCAAAGAAAGGAGAAAGAAAAAGAGATTTTGCAAATCTCAGTTCAGTGGAGGCTGCACTTGGAGCAAGACAAGGCAAGCAGACCTACACGAAACAATTGCACAGCCACCTAGCAGTGCATCCCCAAATCATTGCGGTGCCACATGCCACGGCCCTTCCCTGCAAACTTCCTTCTCTGGGCTACATCTCAGACAACAAATCCTGCCGGGGGAGGAAGAAAGGCACAAGACAAATCCAAGAGGAGCTCTTCCTCAAGCCTCAGGTTACGGATTTCAGAGGAACATCCTGCCAGGCAGATAGGCTGGGGCCAGGAGAGCAGCCAGTGAAGAAAGGTCTCTCCTCGGTGGCTGTGCTCCCACCGGCCCTGCACGGAGAGGCTCCCAGGAGAGGCTCCCAGGTCCATGTTGCCATGACACAGCCTCCCCTAAGGGGATTAGGGGGGGCTGGCAGCCTGGAGAAGCAGCAGGCGAGGGGAGGCCGCTCCGCAGACGTGGCAAAGGTGACCTTTCCAGAGAGGGAAGTTCCCTCCTCCTCGTCCTTTCCTATGAATTTGATGAGATCCAGTCACTAAAGCCAGAGGGGGAGAGAGCGAGTCATCTGCCAAGAAAGCCTCCAAACAGCCTCTGGGGACAGGGCAGGGGCAAGGGCAGGTACACACAGTGACTGCACTCTGTGTCTCCACATCCCATCCTGCAAGTTACACCTTGTAGTAGCATCTCTTCCGCTCCATCGCTCCTCTGACTAGTCAGCTGTGAGCAGCCGGGTTTGTTGCAGAGCAGCTGGAGCACTGGTAGTTTTGTTGACTCAGGGTCCCTGTTCGAACCATCCCTTGAAGTTACTGTATTTAAAACAGCTCAATAAACTGATTAAGTGGCTTGGAATTGGCACTGTATCTCCCACAAACATCAGAGGCAACAGTCGTAAAGCTGTTGGTTAGATGCAACCACATGCATTTACAAACACAAGTACATCCATTTGCAAGCACCACGGTATAGATTTCATCTATTGATAGATCTGCAAAACAGATCATTGACTTATGCCTAAATCAGCAGCATCCCAATCGATTTAGGCAATAATTATACAGAAGTAATAGTTCTCTGCAGCTTTAAAGCCTCATCTGATATGCTGAAGCAGTAACAAGGAAAGAAAATTGCTTGCTGGCTTCCCTTTGGCATAGATGCCACGAATTTATTTCCCAATGTCCAGCAAAGGGGCTGGATTAACAGGGTCCTTCCTATATTAGGTAGGAAGCTACTGGTAAAATGAGTATTGCTCAGTCTCTGTCAGGAGAGAGGTAATCCCAGGGAAGCAGATTACTGTAAACAGGAAGATCACACATGCAAAAGGTGGGGGAAGGGTTGTTTGTACAAATCTGTTTCTGTTAAACAGCTCCATTAACAACACAAATCCTGTTTTAAATTACATTTAACCTCCCGTGGTCAACTTTTTATCCTGCTGCTTTTTTTATCTACAACAGAGGTCATAAAGGAACTACACCGGCGTTCAGAGCAAACAGTTACCAAAGCACCAAATAATTCTTACACAGGTATTCTCCATAATTTCTTTCCAATAGGAAAAACAGGCAGACGAGGAGCACGTCAGGGAACATTTCAAACTTTTCACCTCTTTTCACATGTTTTGGGGTACTGGTCTTCAGAGTTGCATAATTTCCTTCTAAATCAGAGCCCAGACAATGCCCCAAACCACTGACCTGTGACTGATAACTGGAAAAAGAGTTCTCCAACCATCCCATCTTGCTGGCCCAGCCCCTAGCTGACCCTCTCTCCTTGCACACCGTAATTCAGTAATTTTCCATGACAGGAAGATCTCAGTTGTAAGCTAGGAACTAGGAACCTCTGGCTTTCAGTGGCCACCCATGGCACACAGCAGCCTACTAGCCAACTTCTATTATATTCCACTGTCTATAAGGCACGTAGGATAAAGGGTTAAAATACTAATTGCTCCGGTTATGAAGCTCTCCTGCTTGTTTTGACCCATTTAAAAGCCAACCTACAAGGCACAAAAGACTTCCAATTACTGAGCTTAACAGGGGGAGCACTACATTGCTTGGAAAACAAGCCTGTGGCCATCAATAATCCAAAAGATAAAAAAAAAATAACCGTTTAAAAATGAACTTTCTTTTACCAAACTGCCGTGAAAGGAAGGAACTCAGCCCAAGCACCCAACTACAGCCAAGCCTCCACCCGGCCTTGCAGGACGCTGAACGTCCGCACGCTCCGAGTAATTCCAGCGCAATCCCCGTGTGTTCAGAGAGACCTTCCCCGAGATCAGAAAGGCAAATTCAATACTTAGCCACTCTGCCAAGTCACGGGAGAGAGAGAGCCTGGGCTGTGATGCAGTGGGCTTTCCGCTGCCTTTCCCAGCTCCCAGCCCTGCCGAGCGGGACCGCACCTTCCTCAGCATCACCTGCGAGACACCTTTGCTCTGCCAGGGCTGCAGCATCAGGTTTCCCTGTCCAAGCGTTCATTTTGTAGGCACCACACCCTGCTTCGTTTTCCAACTGCCAATTAGCTGAACATCCTATTACCTGGTCAACAATTCTACAAGTCTAACCAGTTTCATTATTAAATTTTTTTTTTTTTTTTTTTTTTTTTTTCAAAAATCAGAAACTTAGGGTAACTTATTTAGCTGCAAGCTCTACTCAGGTGAGATTAGGCTTTTTCTGAGCCTACTGTCTCAGTCTTCCACTGGGATTCTGTTTTCTGCCAAGGTCCTACCCAAAGCCTCATTGTTTGAATCCTGGATTTGCAAAGCCCTTCCCTGCCTGTCCACTCTCCCTGTGGATCACAGCTTGTCTAACAGAAATTCATGCTGAATTTCACAGCGGGAGAGTTCTCCCCACTCCTCTGTCAGCTGATCTCCGCTATTAACGTTTCCAGTTGGTTTGTTGTGATGGACCAGAGATGCTCAATTGATTCACTTTCATTTCGCTGCTAAACTATAGGTGAATGCTACGTGGAGGAGCTCAGGCTTTGCACAAAAGCATCAGCCATAAAGAAATATGTTTTTATTAAGGGGTCAAGGCACACCAGCACCAAGGGGAAGGTTTGTGACAGACACTGGGATCTTGTTCAGTTTTCACTGAAAACCAAACGACTGTGTGAGGACTGAAAAACGCTTGGCTGAAAGAACTATGTCCACCAAATCAGGAGAGAGGCGTCTCTCCGGAAACAAACCACTCCTCCCCTTTCCCCATCCTCCAGCGTGCTGATAGCAACAGATATAGTGAATGAATGCAAGCTCAGAGTGACTCAAGCCCTAATAATGCATTGTGTAACACAGATTTCTATCCTGACATCTAAATCAGGGTGAAAATCCCCCACCCTTTTTCAAAAACCAGCATTAAATTAGCACGAACCCGAAAAACCCGGCAAGTTTTGCCTCTATTACTGACACTACCTGTGCTATTTTCTCACTGCAAAGACACGGGGAGGGAGGAGCGAGAACTCACCGAAAGTAGAAGAAGCTGCTGCTGGAGGAGTGGTAGCGTTTCACCATGAACCCCAGAGCCATGGTTACCTGCTGCCCTGCAACCTGCCGGGGCCCATTCCGAGCCAGCGCACGGCGGATCCTGCGCTCCACACGGAGCCCACGCCGCGACTATCCCGTAATGCCATGAAATGACTTTCAGCAAAGCAGGAGGATTCCCACGTGGCACTAAATCCCAACAGGGCAAAACCCTCCCAGCTGTCTGCAGGGCTTTACTGCAGTCACCGAGACCATATGCAGCCAGTCCCCAATCGTCTTTGCTCCCTCACAGTAAACAAAACTGTTGGTCCTCTTGGAAATACTCTCAAATTCCTGCCCACAAACTGAAAATATTAATTTGGTCTCTCCTTTCAAATGTAATTTTCATTAAGTCTTTTCTCGTGCCTTTTTTACATGTTTTATATATTAATGATACTCATTAATACGTAACAAGCTCATTAATATGTCACAAATTAATAATGACAAACATTAAAGACGAACATGCGAGCTGCAAAGCTCAAAGGATGCAGTAGGAAACAGGCTGGAAAAGCTGTGGAAGATGCTGCGGTGACACGGTGCCAGGTCACCTCACGGAGAGAGCTCCTGGCAACCTGGTGAGTTGCTGTGCTGGCCACACACCTGAAGAGCCTCATCCACACCTGTCACAACCCAGCAGAGCCTGAGCTTTTCCATATTAGTGCCTTGTAAAGACAAGATACACGTTTTCAAGTGCAACAGACCACCCAGCAAACAACCTGAACCCGAGTAACAGAAGGGATGTGAATTCCAGATCGCGAGGCTGTGGATTTCTACAGGACACCTGGATGCCGATCCACGTTTCTGGAGGGGCACCACAGCTCTCTCCACTCCCCCATCCACTAACCCAGACACACTGAAACAGAGTTAAAAGCCAGAAAACAGAGGTTGGCCAGTTGCTTTCTGCTGAAACAGAAAATCTGATTATGAAAAATCAGCAACTCGTCTCCATCAATGCTCCCTACAGCATTCCTGGCTCCTTCCTATTTTGAATCAACTCTGAACAGACAGCATCCATCCTCTGCTCCCATTCAGCACGCCATGCAGTGTTACAGTATCCCAAATCTTGAGGTACACCAAGATAAATAATCTTCCTTACTCCAGAATTTTAGATATATTTATCTACAAACATCTCCACTTTCTTAGCAGGACCCAAAGATCTCAAAAGCATGAGAAAGCAATATGACAGTAGCCTCTATTTCCTTCTAAGCCTTGCAGGGTTTTAATTTATAAAGCTGTATAATACTTTCTTTGAAGGCAGGGTTCTTGTATTTGTCAGAACAGGAAAAGAGAAATACTATCAGTCAACCTGGCCCTAAAAACCTGTGTAACACCATGACATCACCTAGAACCACCTGCTTAAAATGGGAAAGGGCTGACTCACCAGGGTAGGACAGGAAAGTTTTTGCTGCAACAGATCAGGACTCATACAGAACACAGGGAGAACAGAAGGTAAGAGAGTGGCAACTCCTCCTCACAAATTTAGAGTCAGCTGCTATGTTCAATAATGCCACCATGTGACAAAGCACCTGGATTTTATGCTTTGCAGGCCATCAGAGAAAATCCACGTTTCATTCAAGTCTATTTGATAATTTGTACCAACACCTGCAGGGAGTAGAAGGGGACAGGGAGTAGATCTATTTTTAAAGAGACTTTGCTGCGTGTAACATCATGCCTTAAACCAAAGTTGTAGGAATTAATTACAGCTACATTTGTTGGCTTTCCCAGAATGACAGCACTTCCTTGACAGTGCAGAAGCAAGTATCCAGTATAAGTACCAACTTCAGGAAGGACAACCAGATTATTTATGGTATATTTATTACAAAAATTCAAGCACAGCTGGTTACAAACAATGGTAAAAATAACAGGTACACGTTGCAACACCCTGAAAATAAAGATTTATAAGAAAACTTGACTCAAAGCAGACTGGGTGGACATTACCATGACTACAGGAACAAGGCCATCCACATGGGCAGTCACAGCTGGGAAGCAGCAGGGTTTGCTGTAACTCCTGACGTTAACAGACCTCCAACAACCCCAGCCTTGCTATCTCCCTGATGTTATGGTGCTGCCTTTCAGATGGAGAAGACAGCACCATTGATTGAAGCAGCACAGCATGACAGATACAACTAATGAATTCAACTCTGCTAAAGGAGAAGGGAAAAGGCACTAAACAATGTAAAAATCACAGAAGCCTGGCGTGGCCTCAAGTACAGGGCAACCTGTTTTTCACTCAGTCTAGTTCTCCTGCTGGGCTACTGTGGAATGTAACACAGAGTAATGGTTAATAAAAACAATCAAGAAACTTTACAAGTAGTTAGGAAACACCATGTGTAAGAGCTTTTGCTTGCCTCATATACAATCCATTCCCAGTCTGAATCGCCAGCCAAAAACTAAACAAGGATATACCAAATGAAGCACTAAAAGGGTCAGAAATTACTGAGTCTTCCAGTTTTCTGAAAAACAGACCGTCTGTTCATCGTAGTAACGCTGCAATAATTAAAATACCAGCACTGCAATCATTAGCAAGGATCCTTGGTGTGCCTGAACTGCACTGTGCATCTCGGGGCTCTGCCAGCGCTGGTGGAACCGACCTGCTCACACAACACAATTCCTCATCTCAGCCACAGCACTACCTGCAGGCAAGCACTGCCTGCAGCAAGGCAAATTTCTGTAAAGCTGATCAATCCCATGGCTTTGTATCCTGGAATTGGAAGTCTGCAGCTTATTTGAGACGGATGCAGCAAAAGGTATTGGAGTCCATCTGCTTAACCCGAACTTACTGACAGTTGTTCAGAGCAGTAAAGTTTGCAGTCCTGCATCAGCAGTACATTGTACACTAAACTTGTAACTTGTATCAGCCCACAAACCACCCATCTGCCAGCTGCACAATAAATCCCTTCCTTGCTCTCCTCCTGGGAGTGCTCACACGTGCTGTGTGAGGCACTGAACCTTACCTGTCCTCGGAATTGTTGGGAGATGGGAGACGGAAACTTATGTTCCTGTCCAACTTGGACTGGCTCTTTGTCCTCTTGATGGATCCTTTCAGGCGTTTACTGAAGAAGCCCTAAAATGAGAAGTTGCAGAAGTGAGGCAGGGAAACTGATGCCGGTAATAAATCAATCACTGCACTGCCTCCGAGTCCAAAGGCAGCGGCGATTCCCGGCGATGCCCATTACAGAACAGCCTGCTCTGGGATCCCTCTGAGCAGCAAGAAAGGCAGAGCAGGATTGTCAGTGACAGTTCCAGGATGTGAGAGCTTCCAATTGCAATAATTAGCACTGCTCACATTACGAGGGCACTTCAATGAATTCCGGCTATTATACAAGAGAAACCCCACGATTATAACTCAATAAGGAGTATTCTTCTTTATATTTGTTCCTACTTCCCCTTTACATGCCATGTTTTTAATTCCTGGTGAGCTTAAGAGTACAGATGTCTTTTACTATGAGCTTCTACTGTGCCCGCAATTGCACTTAGGTTTTCCTTTTTAATTTAGACATAGCACGTTAAATCTTACAGTAATTTGAAGTTTCAATAGTCTCACTTGCCAGAATTGAAAATTTCAAGATTTCACACACCAGTGACTTCAGATATCAATTATGATATTGGTATCAAGGAAAGCTCAATTCAGAAATCTACTTAGGATCTAAAAATAAACTAAATCTTCAAGAAATCTGTCTTCAAAATACAGCTGTTCACCGAACAATTGCAGCCCAAAGCCATGTCAGTTGGAGGGAGCCTCTGGGGATCATCTCCTGCTCATTGGGGGTGTACTGCCAACACTAGGTCAGACTAACTCTGACTCGGTCTAGCTAAGTCTGGAAAACCTCTGGAGATGAAGGGAACAAAGGAAGGGCAGTCTGCTTTCTGTATCTGAAGGCAGGCCTGCATTTTTAAGGCTGCCCTTCAACCTCTGGGGCTTGCCAGCCAGCAGGCTCCTCAGGGGTGAAAGCTGCTATCTTCTCCTGATACAGTGGAAAAGAAAAGGCCTCATATCTAAATATGGGAAAAAAACCCAAGAACCCACCCCACAAATGTACACAGCATGCTGGGGGAAAAGGTACTGTCAAAAGGGATGAAGCATTTTCAGCTGTGTGTGCCACTCAAACTCTGCCCATGATCTTGCACTTTCCTTAGTCCTGGTATTGAAAAAGTGCCTTTGAAAAACCCCTGTAATCAATAGATGCTTTTGGGCTTCTCTTGGGGCCACTGCTGGAATTCAAGTAGAGGATGCACAGCGCTTTCAAAGGCACTTTCATATATTCTGACCTCTCAGCATAAAAGGTAACAAACCCAGCCACAGGGATTCAGACCTGGTGGACCCTGGCTTCAGTCCAGCACCTCTCAAATTGCAAACATGAAATAATATGTTTTTCTCCCCTTAAGGGCAAATAAGACAAAGCTGACACAATTCAGTAGGGGTCCAAAAGTATTTATATCAAATCATTCCAAATCCCGCTCTGAGAAGGACGGTGAATATTCATTTTTGTGTGCATGTACGATTTTAAATTGGCACTGCTTTAACATTGCTGAAACATGTTCTGGGTTTAACTGAACATAATCTACTCCCCAATGAAACAAACATGCTGTCTGGCGTTGAACAGGGCTATCTAGAGCTGACAGTACAAAAAAAAAAAATAGGGTACAAAACATATTTAAAGATAAAAGTTATTCAAACAAAGGGTGTTCTTACTGGTCATCCTTCAAAGGCTTGAAAACATTTGCAATATTTGCTCTGTGCACCTCGCTGGCAGCTCATGCAGGGCCAGTGCTTACAGATGGACAACCTGGGAGCAGCATGAAAAATTCACACGTGCCAGAACTGAGCAGAGTTTTTCCGACTTCCATTTGCCAAAGGAAATGCTTTTAAATACTGAATGCAGATATCAAAAAGGATGCAGTGATGAAAAATAAACTCCTATCTGCAACAATACCAACTAACTGGAAGTTTTATTTCCTCATGCTACTGTAGAGAAGAAATCCCTGCCAAGGGTTATAATGCAGCTTGTATCATTACAAAGAAAAAAACCACCATTATTGCTTTTCTTATTGTCTAGGTATTTCGTTTAAATACTTATTTCAACACAAAACAGACTCCTGTGTGGTTCTTATACCTAAACAGAATGAAGTCTCTCAGCTTTCAGAATCATCATGGAATTTCTTTTAAAACAGTGGGAATTTTACTGCTTAAGCAAACACTCCCAGACAAAAATACGTAATTTTATTACTCAAACTGCCAGAAGTGATGAGACGATGTTCTCAGTAAAAAAAGTACAAAATATTTGGTTGGGTAAATCAACTAGGATGCAATTTGAGGAGATCAGTACCATGCAAACACAGTGTTTCAAGAGGAGACCAGTGAGAGAAGAACTGTACAAGAACTGTGCCTTAATCCCCTGAGAGACAGATTTGAGGGTCACGCGTAGTGGGACGAAGTTCCATACAAATTCCCCTCAGAACCACAGGAGGTTTAGGGGAGCAGGGATGGAAAAGAGAGACGGGGAGAGCAAGCAGTGGAACACGAGCACACACAGTCTGTGGAACAGGCTCAGGGCAGGTTCGTCATCTCGCCCAAAAGCATCAAGCACTGGGGTGAGAAATCCCAATGATAGAACATCTAAAAATAATTCAATCCCACTGAGAATTCTATTTGGAAGTTAAGCAACTTGACTGTCAGTCTGCCAAGAATCTCCACAGGAGATGGGATAATCCACCAGGCTGTTGGAACTTCCCTCCATAGCTGCACGGGGAAAGCACAGAAACTCTGACCCCCAAGTATTTGCAACCCAGAGGAGGTGGTTGCTGAGGGCAGCTTTGGCTTTGGGAAATGCTCACTCCAAAGATGACTGACAAACAACTGTCTGTTTGTCCTTAACCTCAGAGCAGCACATGAACTGTCCAACAAATTCAGACAGAGCCCCAGCAGGAGCTACTCAACTCCTTGGCTGCTGCTCCCCACAGACACGACGATTCCTCACTCTGGGGAGAACAGCCCATGAAAAATAAATAATGATTGTCTTGGTTGTTTTGAAAGGGAAAGGTTAATTCAGCCATGAACAAATAAAACTGTATGTAACCATAACACAAATTATCCATCGATACAGAGCAGTGGCATTACTGGAAGTTCCAAAGCACTAAAACCAGGGTAAAATGGGTGATAAAAAGGTTCATCTCAGACTCAGTGCTGTTACCTATGTTGGCTTTTTCTGAGGACAAACACGTTGCCTTTGGGAGCCCTGCAACGCATCTTGAACATCTTTAATTCTCAATGAGGAGCACCAATGCATTATTAATAACACCAGGTGGGTAACTTCATTTACAGAGTGATGAGACTTATTCTCTCTGAGGGGAAGGGCTGGATGGGTACAAAGACAACCCTCAAGTGACTAGAGATGACAGCAGAACTGCCTCCCCGCTGCTGTGTGTGGTGAGGACATGAAGCATTTTATTTCTCAAGTTGCTCACAAGCAGCTATCAAGAAAAAAAAAAAATAATGTCATAGCCAAGTGAAAATGCTCTCCTGTGCCAGCAACATTGTAAAGCTATGGGAGGCAAAGAAGCAGGGGAAGATAGCCAGGTTGTAAAATGGAAAGATAAAACTGGCAGGATATTCTAGGAATGAGCAGCAAACATGGAGAAGTTACCAATTCCCTACAAAACAACACCACAAGGCCAATCTAACTAGCAAGGAGGTGGAGAAGTTTGCTTACGAGCCCAATAACACTTAGTATTAAAATATTAGCAGCAACTGCCTTCAAAAAGTCTCTCAGCCACTCATACGGTAGAAAAGCAGAGGAAAACAACTCTAGGTACACCTTGGAGGCAATATACAGAGCAAGACAGTGACTTACACAGTCACATTCCACCATCAACCCACCCAAAAAACCTGGCACTATGTCACTGAAGAGGTGGTTTGTGCACAGGCAGAAAACAATAAAAAACATGTCTGAATGTACAAACAAAGGATAAAGCCCAATAAAAGTAAAGTGCTGTTATGTAAATCTGCCATAGCTCTCACACTAATGCATCACTCTTCTGATTTTCTCATCTCAGCAAGAAAACTAGAACAAAACAGAACTCCAGAAGTATAAACTGATTAAAGGCAGACAAGAGGGGGATTTACAAATGATATGTTTTAAAGACCAACTATTTATTTTAGGAACAAAAAAGCAAGAAGGGATTAGGGATGTATAAAACAAATAGAATGGAAATTACCAAAGCTCCTCATGCACCCTGTTACATCAGAAAACCAAGGGGCAATTTCACATGAGAGGCAGCCACGTTTCACTGATTGTCAGGAAACCTTTCCTAATGCTGTCTATAAATGAGCCCATCCAATTCTCCACCACAAGATATTATACAGACAAATTTTTTCATCAAGATTAAAAAAGGATTATGTGTTTATATAAGGAAGAATAACATATGTAGCTGCATTAGTCAGGTTTAAAAATAACAAGAGTGAGCAATAATCATGCTTCAGGACACAAGCTGATCAACAGCAAGGATCAGGAAAGATATTTTTCCCCTGATGGGACAGCACTGCAGATTTGGCCGGATAACAATTTCAACTTTCCAATGAAAAACGGTCTACAGCCACAGGAGGGATGCAGGATAGGATGAACAAGTTTAGGAACAGAGTAATAAGAAACCCAAGGAAATGCAGAGGATACTGTAACAGGGATACATTGATAATACACCTGTTAATAAAATGCATTATAAGATTGCTTGCATTCTGTGTGATATGCAGTCAAAAGTACTAAAGGAATCAAATTTCCAAGTCACTGGCAATTCAGTTGGAAAATTCATGAAGAAGCAAGAACTACCTGATAGCCAGGGAGGGCCACATCAGCTTTTCAGATCCCAGTTCAGCAAGGTGTTTAGCATGGACACAGCTGGGAGCAGAGCCTGGCTGCCCTTGTGGGACCTGCCCACAACAGGCCACAGCTTAAGGAAAGAGCATCCTTAAAAGCCCCCATCCAGGAATTAGGGAGTATAGGTCAGAAGTCTGGCTGAAGAACAACAAAGCAACGGTGATAAGACAACATACATGGTAAGAAGCAGGTCACCTGAGCCTGTCAGGAAGGATAGGCAATGATTTCCTGACCCTGGTTCCTTAGTCCCCTGGCATGCAGCCAGTAAGCAGCCCAACACTTCAGAACACTTTCTGATAACACAGCACACATGCTAATTACAAAAATTAATGGAAATGAGCTTTGTGAAAGCTCGTAACACAAACCTGAGAACTGGCTGCAGGAGTATCTAAAAAGAGTAATTACAACAAGTGATAAGGTATCAAGGTAGAAGAAAAGGGTCCAATGGGATGTGGTGGGGATAGTGGCACTACTGCTTCTGCTTAACATCCTTGTTAATCATCTGGAAGAAAAGTTAAACAGCACATTAATTACACTGAGCTGTATTAAATTAGGAGGTGAAGTGAGGGCCAGGGAGGACAGAGAAATGACACAAAGGGTTGGGAGCAATTAGAAACTGGTAACACGCATTCCTGTGAACTTCAGTTCCAGAACTTGGAGAATCAATCGAAGGGAATTAAAAGCACAAGAGCAAGAAAAGTGATAAAAAGACCAGAAGGACTAATTTGCAGAGGATGCATTAATTAAACTTTGCATAACTTGACTGTTACGGAGATGAAGAATAGACTGAGTCGGTACATATTTAAATACTACTAACCCAAGGACAGCTGGAATGTGAGCAGTGTTTAAAGCTATGTACGTTCACAGTTCCCTACATTAACCAAGGAATAAAAGGAATTGGATAAAGCCAGATTTAAACCAAACATGAGAATAATGTTCCTGCTGCTGAGGTCCACCAGACAGTGTCACAGCCTGGATATCTCCATCACTGACTCAACACTAAACTTTGATGTAATGAACAAATCTGCTTTGGCAGCAAGACAGTGTGAGGGTTATAAATCCTATGAACAGCACTGTTCCAGAGTGAAGATATGGATGAGAGCTTAGTGAGCACCCTGGAGAAAGTCAGTCACCCATTTGTGCCTTCTGACACAAAATTCACAGAACAGCCACCACATCTAAGCCATCACATCACAGGCAAGTGATAAAAAATTAGACCAGATTCAAACAAAAGTGTCACAGCAAGAAAAGCTGGAAAATGGAAGGAAAAATGTTCATCTCTCTTAAGGGGACATATTTGAGCACAGCCAGCTTTTCAGGGAGGATGCCATGCTGCCTCACAAAATCCAAATCAACAATTCCATCTCTGCACTGGTGCTGATGCAGAATTAAAAACATGTACTTGTATGCCATGGGGTCACACAGCCAGCACAGCTCAGACTTGTCCTGTCCTGGCAGCGCAGCAGGAGCAGAGCAGAGCTCTGGAGGAGCAACAATCTTGCTGACTGCATAAAAGATGAGGCTGGGCAGCCACGAGATCTCATCAAGCTTTGACCTTCACTTGGGCTGGCTGCATTGTCTTCTGTTCCATTTAGCTGTACTCTTAAAGAGCAGAGAGGCAGACAGCATTTCTATAGATCCAATTATACCCTCGACCAGAAACAGACCAAGGAAGGTGATCTGCAAATATCCTCCACCAGGGTTCCTATAAAAATCATTTTATTTACTTCAAAGATTGCGTTTGGCTTTCCTGTCTCATTTGCACTTGTTTCTTTGCCTCTCTCTCATCTTTTTTTTTCCTCCTATTAGCCAGCAGACATGGATGAATCATATATTATTTGTGATAACAACCCTACCCCAAAGAAGCCAAAACCGGGGAGCGCAATGTGAGTCTGAAGAGCGGTTCAGCAATTCCTCTCCATCCTGCCACTGCAGGAGGTTTGAAGATGTGGATAACCTCATATTTACCCCTGATCCTAGATTCCAATGGCAGAGCAATGAGAGAATGTGTCAGGTTGCCACAGTGCTCCACAGTGCCACAGTAGGGAACGGGATGCACGGAGACCGAGAGGCTGCCAGGACATGGTGTGTGTGGGAAGGGAAAAGCTGGTTCCTTGCCCACTTATGTGTCACGGTGCCTACTTGTAGCCAGTTCCCTCTGCCTCCCTATTTGTTCAGTCAAATAGTACTCATTGTTAAAAATACGACTTTTTCTATATATATAAACAGAACGCATCTGTCTATATGTGAGGAGGCACATTTCTGAAACAGCTGAGAATTGTCAAATGGCAATTTACACAGCTCCTAGATGGAGAGCGATGTTTTAACTGAGGATAGGAGTATTTGGGGAAACCAGGAAGAAAAAGAAAGGACAAGCACTAAGAGCTCTTCTCTCTGCATGCACACCTTGTGCTGTGCAGTGTCAGCACTAGCAGAATCCCCTTTAATCCCCTCAGTGAGATAACCAGAACAAATCATAGAATCATAGAAGGGTTTGGGTTGGAAAGGACCTCAAAGATCATCTCATTCTACCCCCTGCCACGGGCAGGGACACCTTCCATTATCCCAGGTTGCTTCAAGCCCTGTCCAACCTGGCCTAGAACACTTCCAGGGATGGGGCAGCCACAGCTTCTCTGGGCAACCTGTGCCAGGGCCTCCCCACCCTCACAAACACATGGCACACGCTGGTCCATGTGGTGGTTTGTCCTAGAGAAGAGTATAACTCCTGAAATTCTGCTTTTCACACACTAGTAAGTTTAAACGTACATCTTTTCCTCCAGTGCACATGCAGGAGGCAGGAAGGCAAATTTCCTGAAGTTTACACATCAGCCCTTCAAAATAAATCTTTCACTGACCACAGCCACTGAAGAGACTACTTAAAAAATGTCTCGTTGAGGAAATGTTTGCTTAAAGGCAATTATGCTGTTATAAATCAAAATTCCAGATGCTAAAGCAATGCCAATTAGCAGTATTAAAAAAACAGATGCCTTGTTCTGAGAGAGCACCACTGCCTGGTGTTTGAAAGGAAAAAACCTGCACAGAACGTGCTGGAAGCCACTGTCCTATTGAGAAGACAGCTTTTAAATAGCTGTTCCGAGATGCAAACTTAAAAAGCTGTAAAAGCAACTTATTATGAAAGTCTCAGCATAATTTTCTGTCAGGATGGAAGAAGGTTAAGCTGTCCCCTGCCTTAAGCTGCTTTCTGTTAGAAATCCAAGCAGTGAGTGGAAGAGGTATGGCACAGAGTCAGGGCCATGGAAAGAACAACTGAGACAGCATTACTCTGCAGCTGCCCCTGGCCCTCCAACCTGCACTGGAGGTGACAATGTCTGGAGAAACAAAATAGCGAGTTCTCTTACTATTAATCTCCTTTATATGTAGAATAAATCCCTGTCAAATAAAGACAACCTCACAGACACAAATTCAAAGCTGTTACAGGCACCTCTTACATCCTTGACTTGCAGCTCTTCCCAGACCACTGATCTGCAACTTCCATGAGGCACCCAAGTCACCTCTCCTACTTCTGAGAGCTGGGAAATTCTTATTATCAGCCGAAGGCAGGAACATGATTCCTCCCCACCTTCTCACCCACCTATTAGGTGTGTGCCAATCCACCAAGTTAACAGCGTGTTTGGTTTCAGTAGTTTTGGCCTGAGCTCATCCGTATTCTTAAGCAACCTGACTTCTAATTGCAGTTTGCTCTTTTAAGCAGATCACAAGTTGGCATGTTTTAAAACAGGGTGATCTCAGCCCCCACCTGCACCACAACCTGCTAAGGAGTAACAGAGTGTAAATGGGTTACTCAGAGCAAAACCTCCAAAGCCAGAAGCCTTGTCCCCTTGAGAAGGACAGGAGGGTGCATTATGCTCCTGGGCATACAGGTGGTCAGGCAGACAAAGCAGCAGAATCCAGCTCCACGTGGCACAAATAGCTTCTAGCTCTGTGCTGGTTTATGCCCAAAAAAAGCATCCATGTGCTGCCTCCAGAGCCTATTTGCTGGAGTCCTAAAAGCCCAGCACACCACCAGGGAAAATAAAAAACATTCTGCAAGGTCCTTGATTTGAAAGGGAGCAGGAGCTAAGAAGTATCAGAGAACTATTAGACAAGAATTAGAGAACCATTAAACCTTTACTTAAGAGATAGGATCAGCATAAAAAAGTTGTCCCCCAAAAAAGGAGGCATATAAAATAAACAATACAGATAGTCATCAAACAGTTCTGATAGGCAGCTTGCAGTTGTCAGACAAAGACTACTACAGTGCATGTACACATCTAAAGGCAAGGGCTATTACTTATACATGAAGGCAGAGAGAGCAGAGGATTTCTTATAAATGAAGAAAAAGATCAGACTTTTGAAGGCTCTCAGAGTTCAGAAATCTTCCTGGAACTCTGTGGACCATGGGCTCAGGATAAAATTCTCAGAACTTGACATAACAGAATATTCGTGTAACAGCTTCACATACAACTAGACCAAGGCCCTTTTCTCCCCAAGTACCACCCAGAAAACAGGTCTCTGAAGTGATAGAGGGCTGTTCATAGAACACAGAATAGCTGAGATGGCAAGACATCTCTGGAGATTGTCTAGTCCAAACCCCTGCTCAAAGCAGAGTAAACTAGAGCAAGATGCTTAGGAGGATCTGAGCCCAGTGTACTTTGGAATATATCTCCAAGGATGGAGACTCCACAATCTCTCCAGACAACTTGTGTCAGTGCTCTATCACAGTGGGAAAAAAAAAAAGTTTTTTGTTGTGTTTAACTGGGATTTCTTACAGTTCAATTTGTGTTCAGAGGCTCTTGTCCAAAGAGCCTGGCTCCATCACCTTTACTCCCTTCCATCAGGTATTTACACACACTGCTAACACTTCCCTCAGAGCTTTCCCTTCCCAAGGCTAAGCAATGCATTCTGCTTTAACTGCTACTTCAGGTGTCCTTTGAACTAAAGGGAAATGGGATTCATGGTCTTTCAACAAACATCAGTTAGAAGTTTCAACAAACATCAGGTTTTGTTCTGAGAAGGAAGCCTTTATAAAAGGAATATTCTTCCCAAGGAGGACAGTCAAGCACCAGAGGAGCTCATTGAGCAAGGCTCTGCATCCTTGGAGGTGTTCTACACCTCACTGGAGAATGCCCTGAGCACTCTGATGTAAGTTGGTCCAGCTTTTAAGAGGGGATAGATCAGAGACTTCCCTTCCAATCTGTATTATTCTATGACTCTGAAAAGGGACCAAGTGAAGATACCCAGTATATTCACTGCATCCCTTGTCCTTTTCTCCATTCCAATAAATCATGAGTTAACAGGCTGCTTTAAATACCATGTATTCTAGAAACTCTGACCAACATTAATCCTTTAATAATTTAAATAGCTTTCATTAAATCCTTGGCTGTTTCTTCATTTTATTTTTTAAATGACACGACGTAGGATTTATCCAAAACCAAAGTTTCACACACATTTGGAACTAAAGGGAGCTAGGAAGTGTGCTTAGAAGGGATGAGTGTTATCTAAAGCAAAGCAAGGATATATACACAAAGCTGCAGAAATGGTACTTGTGTCCAGAAATGGTACTCATGTCCATAGAGAACATCCAAAAAACTCCAGTGTTCACTTGCTAATTCTTCTCCTGGTTTTCCTCAGGTTTTAAAGTAGGCAGATTACTAGCATTTGTCCTCAGTCTAATAATAGAAATACCTTTGTGCTTTTGGATACACTGACCAAAGACTGAGACAAGCAAGAAAATCCAGGCTGTAGCTGAAAAACTCTCATGCAGACTCAGAGCCAAGCAAACTCAGGACAAAACCTGAAGAGCTAAGGAGGAATTAACACACCTGCAGAAATTCCATCAGCTTCTGAATAAACTATAAAGCCATTTCAATTTTCTATGTACTTCACTGGCGTGAGGGGAAAATAACAAGCCATTGCTAACCTAAAGGAACTTCTTTCCTAGTCAACACTGAATATGGAATGCAATCCCTGGAGGCGACTTCAAAAGTATTTATATAGGTCGCTGCCCACATTAACTCTGATGTTTCTCTATCTGCAACTTTAGATCAAGGCAATGAAAAGCAGCAAGCTTGGGATCTACCAGATATTATCACTGATAATATATGACACTTGACAGCAAAGCCCCCTTGGTCAACTAGAAATATTAACTAAATATTCCTTCCCTCCCAACCCCCCCCCCCCAGCTTGGTTTACACTGTGATATTTTAATCTCCTCCTCCCATCCCACAGGACAGATCCCCCTTTGCAGGGCAGGCACAGCACACTTACTGGTACTCGGAAGGGAGAGGTGTTGGGAACATCCATGGAGTTGGTTTTCTCAGAGGTGCTGGTCCCCGAGATGCTCCGTCTGCGAGGAGATCTCTCTGCTGGGACCTCTGAGGAAGAGAAGAAGAAGAAGAAGAAGGTGGTGAATGGGTGCCTGGGGGTGGGGAATAGTCAGGTTTTGTGCTCTGCAGGACAGACTCCTCAGCAAAGTTTCAAGTGCGTTACTAAACTGCTGAACTAACCCACCTATTTCTCTATATCATATTTACTTACTAAATTACAGGGGCATTTTCACTGGCAGATCCCAGGTTGTGAATCTGACTTGACTGTAGGCAATTAAAATTAAAAATGCTGGTAAAGATCAATACCTAGACATATTTAATATTCTGTAACTGTCTGAGAGACAGTATTCAGAGAACTTTAATATATTTATTAAATTTAATTTTTTTGCGTAAGCAACGCAGTAATTAACAGATAATTACAATCAAGACCCAGGGAAGCTCAATTTTAGTCCCAGCTGAATGCAGTTTGACAAAGGTCAAAGTTTGGTCGTGTGTGATCCCACTACTTGCTCAAACCATGCAACCAGCAGAAGACTTATAAGTGCCTGGGTAATATGACATATATATCTCTGCAGATAAAAAAAAATAAATAGGTCAACTTCTCCTCATTCTGGCAGTATGACCTTACTAAGACACGACTTTGGCATCTTAAATCCATGCAGGCTGATCTGACGAGCACAAATATTCATAAAAGCTGCATTGATATGTTTTTCTAGTGTAAATACTAGAATAATAGCATAATAAAGTATACACAGCATTACAACCCTCTCCACAAACACACATATACTGCACATAAATGCATTTTTATATACAGCTAGATATGCATATGTATGCACACAGATACCTTTATCACAAGTGCTGCCCATCTCCAGCTCAATTGCCAGACTTTAAGGAATCCAGCTTCCCAAAACGCCCCCCAGCACGGGGAGGGAAAAACCCACTTCCTAGCAGAAAGTCCATTGTTATCTTCCGAATCTTAAAGGGAAGGAGCGAGCCGTGACTCCAGCCTGTGACATTCTGAACTCCTGCCGTTTTCCTTCCCGGAGCCAGCCGCCGCAGCTCAAACTTCCATTCCCGGCCGCCCGGCCCTGGGGATCGGTGCTCCTTCCACTCCCGGGAGCGCCGGGGCTCTGCTCCCCCTCCCTCCCCGGGGCTGGCGGGGAGCAGGCGAGCGAGGCAGCAGCACACAGGACTGCAGCTCTTCAATCAATCGCTCCGGCTGCACATCCTCATTACTTACTTTCAGGCTATTAACAGACGCCCAACTGCCGGCTTCCCTCCGCTCCCGAAAATTTCGCTGTACATCCTGATTCACAGCGGCAAATAAAAAAAAAAAAAAAAAAAAAAAGAAGCAGGGTTTATGGAGAGAGACAGCCAGCTGGTGCCACGAGGAGCGGCGTTTGCCTCCAAAGAGCCGAAGGGGAAAAAAGGAGAGGAGCCTTCTTCGGGGATAACATTACTTGTGATGTCCCTGCACACCGGATTTTGATTTCACCAGAGTTATAATACGTCTCTCCCATGGATGCTGGAGGACCGACAAAATGGAGCATTTACCGGAGGGGAGGCTGAGGAGTCTGGACCCTGCAGTATTAGTGTCTCACACGGTAGATATTTATCTTAAAAAAAAAAAAAACAAAACCAGAAAAAACCCCAAACGACTGACACTGAGCCTCTCAGTCTGCTGGGGGAAAGGACCAAGAGGGACAACAGCCTCCTAAACTGGGCAAAGAAAGTGTAACACACTGGGAAATGGGCAGGGCACTGCCGGGCGTGGGGACGATGCAGGAGCCCTTCTCACACGGACCAAGCACATCCCGGGCTGTCAGAGCTCGTGGTGTCCATGTCAGAACGAGAACCTTTGGGAGAGATTCCTGCATCAGGCACTTTTTCCTACAGCTGAGGAAGCATCACCTGTTCCAGAGCTGGAGGGTAAGTCCCCACCAAGGCACCTTTAGAGAACAAAGCCCTTGGAGCAGGGCCAGTGCCAGCCCAAGGTTTTTAAGTCAGTCCCATCATCTCAGGAGCCTCTGCAGTGCTGCCAGTTTTATCTGAAGATGTGCTTTAGTGTCACCAGCCACCTCCCTTGTCTATACAAAAAGGAAACTTTATTTTCTGCAGCACCTGTAAGTCCTGCCCTGCCCAGAGAGAGCTGTGTTACACAGGATTTAACACACTGCCTCTGCCATTCCAGCTGTCCACGTAAGGAAAGCAAACGGGAGGGATATATTCCCTTGGAACTGGGGGGTAGAGCGAGCACCTTTTATGTTACACTGCATAGTAAAACATGTAACGTAATAGGTTTGGCTTTATCCACTTCTCACGCGCAGGAAATCACATCAAAGCTGCCCCGGTAATTTAAAACAGTCTGTTAACTTTGCTGAGTCATAAATGAGAACAGGAGCCCGAATTCCCCACCGTTTCCAACCACACGTTCTGCAGGAGGGGCAGAGAGTTTAAGTTTGAACTGAATGGAGCTGAAAAGCTACCACGAGGAATGTGCCTGGCTCCCCTCACCTTCCCTCTCCCCCCACACGCACCCAGCAGCAATCCAAGCCGTCTGCAAATAAAACACTGAGATTTCATCAGTAACATGAGTTTTTTTCTTTTCTCAGACCATCACAGAAATGTAGCATTTGGAGAAGGGAAAATAAATTATTCATTAGGTGCCCTGCAACAAAGTAAAAAACTACCTTTCCCTCTCTTCTCCTTCTAAAAAAACCGAGGTAAATAAACATGATTAGTCCCTAGGAAAAGGAAGACCCAGATATAGCAAAATTGTCGGGAAACGTAACTGGAAATCAAAAGCTGAAGCAACTTGCTGTGACACCCGTAGAACAGGATTTTTGCTGAGTCGTGTAAAAGAAATCTATACTGTCACCACCAGGCAAAAAATTAGACAGTTCCCTCCCCTGCTCCACTGGTAATGCTTGGGGCTGCTCTTGCATAATCTTCACCTGCTGTAAAAATCAATGCACTTCTCATCACCTTAGTATTAAATTACAACTGCTTTCTGCATTGCTCACTCTCAGGGGCCAAGGCTACAGATAAATCACGTTGTTTATCCATCAAAATAATCTGAAACCCTTTTCAGCCACTCTCGGTTTCTGGGAAGAAAGGTGAAAAAAAAAAAAAAGGGAAAAAGGGAAAAAAAAAGAAGGCAGATAGATCTTCCCCTATTCAACCTTCAACAAATAATGGTAGAATCCTACAATGGTTTGGGTTGGAAGGCACCACAAAGATCATCCAGGCAGGGACACCTTTCGCTACACCATCAAACAAATGAGTCATAAACATCCCTATGGGACACTTTTATCACCTCCTATATTGGTGATACGCAGTAATATTTATGTAAATAAATATTTATGCAAGTAAGTATTTACTTGCCATTGCTACATAGTAATAGTCAGTTCCAAAGTAGCTGAGCCAATTACTCTGCAGTGCCAGATGCCTCTGAAGAGGGAACTGCCCAAGGATACAATGCAGGAAGGTCTCTTTTCCATCCTATTGCACCACTCTACCCTCAGCATACCAAAGCTTGTTTGTTGGCCAGAAGGCAGGTTTGTGTAAGCCAGGTGCCATTTACTACTTGGAGCAGTGGTGAGGATTGCCCTCCTTTGAAGGCAACCCTCCCTGCACAGTGGTGCAGCCTCAGAGGCCTCAGGTCAGCACGTGCTCTGGGGCTTAACTAAATTTCCTTTTGCTGGTGCCCTGGCCACTTGAAATCCAAGCCTTGCTGTGGTGGAGTTTGTATTCTCACTATGAAGAGCTCTTCTCTGGGTGGGAGAAGCAGAGACTAAACAAAGTTCCCAGCTCTGCAGGACTAAGCCACACCCAGGTAGGAAGGGTTGGGAGACAGAACAGGAACAACAAGAATAATATCTGAACAGCATCTTTCAGATGGGTATTACTCAATGAATAGGAAAGCCTCACATATAAAATGTTAATGTTTTATTCTTGCAGTAGCATTCCCTCTCATTTGCTCACTGGGGAGAATTCAGACTTGGGCCCAATTCACAGACTGTCATAAAATGTCATTAAATGCCTGTGTAAGAAGCTTCAGGGTAAAGCAAACTCAAACCCTTGATCTGTTTAAGTCCTGAAGTCCAAGTTTGTGTTCTGACTAGAACACATTATGCAAATCCTGCAAGGTATAACTAAAGGAAAAATGGAAATTCGCAGAAATAGCTTTTCCACATTATCAAGGCAACTAGACAGGGGAAGAAAGCCACAAGAAGATACATCAGAGTGAATGCAACCAAGTCACAGCACACTGTGCACCAAAAAGTGCACAAAAGCTGCCAAGCTGGAAAGGGAAACACAAAGGGAACCCTGCAAAGCTCACTCGCTATAGAACTCCAGCATCAAACAAGTGCTAGATACCAACTATGATCAAAAACTCTCCCACTCCATTAGCAGGGGGTTGAAAAGGAGATACTGTGCTTTCCAAGACAAGTCTTGGAAGATGATCCAGGTAAACTATAAAAGACTTTTAATTTACAGACAGGTAATTCTGTTGGTGTTAGGCACTGCATTGTGCTGGTACATTAAAAAAGTGTAATTGAACTAATGCCCAGTTCAGAAGGTGCAAAGCAAGCAACCTAATGACACATAAGTCATTAAAAGACATTTAAGTCATGATTCCTAAAGGACTCCACAGTCTGAAAGACAAGACCTACCAGGCAAAGCAGATGAATAGTAGAGGAGGCTGGAAAGAAAGGGCGTGAATATCATAGGAGAGAAAAATTTTTGGGTTTCAAGTACAAACTCTCACAATTTCTTTTGCTGAATGTTCAGAGGAAATTGTATATGGCATTTAGTGAGTACAACATCAGCTGCTCTTAGACTGATGCATTCACTTTGAAGGGAGGAATGAATCCTCCAGCTCTGCAAACCCAGTCAGAAATTAAACAGATGCATGTCCCTAAAGTGCTCAACAAATCCTCTGTGGCATGTACAAAATTTGGGATAGTTGTTCCTTTTTAACCTCCTCATGCAGCAGCATCTAAAGCCTCCTTTAATGTTGACTCCACACACGGCCAAACAAATTGCCTGGACAACTGTGCCAACACAAAAGCACCACAGGGAGCTACTGCCCACGAACTGGAGATGCTGATGTCCTCGTATAGTTTCCTAATGATCTTGGACTGCCCCTGGCTAATTCAAATTACCTTGTGTTTGCTGCATGAGAGACTGTACAACACAATTAACGCCGATCAGCTGACTCATGGTAACTTGTTCCTGCAGCCTAATTTGTTTAGAGGCTTATGACTTAGACACACATTAGTATGATATCAATATTTATTGTCCTTGTTATTAAACAACAGCCTTCAGCCACAGCTTTCCAAACCAATCTTTTACTCTCTGTAAGAGGGCTGTGAATTGAGGCATTCTCTAAAAAGCAATCCTTTGGGATTGTCTCACGAGGGACTACTGGCTCTTGGATGCAGCAAAGCTCAACAGCTCTTCCTGTTCCTCTCCGTGGCCCAGAAGGCTGCTCTGAGCCTTAGCACCCCGTTGCTCACAGTGGCAGGATTTTGCCCCTGAGCAGTACAGATTATTGTTATGGACACAGGAAAAGTCCCAATGTACTGTAGGCATCCTAGGGATGTCACCGAACCTTAAATACGGTCCCAGAGTTCAGACACCACTTGAGAATTTTTTCTTCGAAATGCATCTGTATATTTCTCCTCTTGAGAAGGAAAACTTTGAGCAGTCTCCTCTGATTTATCTTACTGCCATCACTCAGTCCAGGAGTCAGGCAAGCTGACAGAAATGAGTGGAAGTGGGCTGAACCCAGTGATCAGCTCCTCAAAAGGCACAGAGAAGAAAAACAGAGCAGTAAGTAACAGTTTAGTCCAGTTCAGCTCATTTGCTGCCCTGCACGTGCCCATTTACAACCTAACCTTTGCCCAGCGTGTTTGTAACTACTTCAAACAGGCTGTACCAGGTTTAATTAACAACTGCGCACCACTTAAAAGCTTTTAAAAAGAAATAAGGTCAGGTAACGAAGGACTGAGGAAATTAAGCACCAAAGTAGTAAAGGCTTCCCAGTAAGTGCTGAAAACCAAAAAAAAACCCACAAAACACAGTTAGTACCCTACCGTACAAGAAATGAGAGAAGGCTTTTCTCATCTTCCGTGCTGCTATCCAGCCATTCGGCCACATGCCAGGAGAAAGAAGACTTATTCTCCAGCCAGGAAAACTTTCCATACAGAACACAATAAGTGAACGAAGCAGGGCAGGAAGGGTGGGAGGAGCTGATGGTCTTGGGATTCCAGTACTCCAGTATTGTCTACACTGACAACACGGGAGCGTGATCCTGCTCTGTTCCCTCAACCTACATCTGACACAGCAGGCATGGGTGGGAGCAGTAAGTGGGATCTGTACTTGTTGTCCCTTTGTGTCAGGTTTCAGTCCAAGCAGGAACAGAAGGAAGGTAAAAAACCCCAAAAACAAAAACAAGAGGAGCAGGGGAAACTGAGGTTTTAAAATCCAAAAGAGGTAGCAGGTTATGATAGAATCAGTTCAAATAAAAAGTAGAAATAGGTCTCAGTGCTGAAGAAGCTCAAATAAGTGAGCACAATAGCTCACCAGCTACGTGCAATGCATCCCTACCATCCCTCACAGTGTTGGCTTTGTTTGAAGGCTCAGGTATTATGCTTTATGCTGGAAGAAAAAACAGCAAGCTCAGAGGCAATTTAAATCCCCTCCCCATTACTGACGAGCCTGCATTCCCCTGTTTACAAGCCCCTTCCTGCTCCAGCTATTATCCCAGCATCCCAGCCTTCCTTACAATGAATTTGTTCATGCAATGGCAGGTTGATCAATCTGGGATAGGAAGCTCCCACCCCTCCCTCTCCCCTCCTCCTGCATGGCGGCGGCATTGATCGGCAATAATGGAATCTGCTGCTGGCTGCCAAGGCAGGAGAGAGGAGGGAACTGCTCCTCTTCCTCAGCGCCGAGCAGCGGGAGAGAGGGAATTGCTCCTCTTCCCCGCGGCCGCAGCCCCGCTGGCTTCAGCCTCGGCGGCACCGGGGCAAAGGAGAGAGAGGTGAGCAGAGAACAGCAGCCCTGGGGGCTCAGAGAAGTCATCAACACGAACGGCTGGTTATTTATTGGGAAAAAAAAATAATAATGAAAAAGAAGATAAATGGGAAATAATCCTGCCCTGTCTAGACAGGTCTGCACAGCTCTGCAATGGGGACTCGTCGCTGTGACTTTATGAAAGGGTCCATTTAATTGTGGCAGCATTTAAATGTTACAGCATGTGATTTATTCTACACAAAAGAGCGTTTTACAGGTTTACACAGGCACGAGCAGAGACGACTCCCGACTCCTGGTAAGTGAGGGACTCCCGGGCCCCACAAATCAAAATTGCCTTTGTCCTCAGGGGATGGAGCTGATGCTCCGATCAAACTGCACTCTTTAAAGAGACAGCCGCCTTTGTTCACCAGTTTCTGAACCTGTCTTTATTTTAAATAATTTATACAGTTGCCAATCCCTATTACAAACAAGGACATTCCCTGACCACTGAGTAAAAACCCAAGCTGAAACTACGACACCAAAAGTCCATTAGATCAGCAAAGCAAAAAATTAGATACCAACCAACAAATGAAGAAGAAAAAAAAGAGCTATCAAGTCCAGCAGGGAAGAAAATTCCAATTACTAAGACAACCTGTAGCAAGTAGTGTTTGTGCAGGACAGATATTTTCATAAAACACCTGCCAAGCAAGGCAGATGCTCTCCAGAATTCCCAATTAATGAGGGAACATGGGACAGGCTGTTCAGGAGTGAGGTACCACAGCAGCGTGGAAGACTGAGCTGAGCAGTCCCCCTGAAGAAGCGCATACCCCACCCCAACATGAACTGAGGGATGAAAACCCAGAAACATTCCCTACATCACAGAAAATCCAGCAGTAGAGAGATCTATTTCCCATCTGTGCAAAAACAGCTGATTTTTTTTTTTCCCCCCAAAAATGAGCTGTTCCCACAAATTTCCCTCTATGTGTGGGAGGATCACATTTGATTCAGCTTCTACAAAGTAGAACCTTTTCTTGAGTTGAGACTGAGCAAACTGATGATGTAAATCTACTTGCAATAAGAATAGAATAAAAGCACTTTTAGAGAAAGGATTCGAATGTTATTTTTGTCTATGTGGTTGTTCAATATGAAATGAAAACTTTCAACTTCTTACTTTAGTTCCCTTAACAAATACTGCGCCCACAACCACCTGACTGACTTCCCATTAAAAACTGGTTTTAATTGCAATATTAACTATCAACTCCATAATAAAAGGTTCTAGGGAAAACACAGCTAAGAGTATTGATTTCCCATAAATGTTTACCAATTTTGCATCCTTTCTAGGAGTATAAATCATGTGCAAATCCTGTTTGCCTCCTTAGCTGCTCATCTTGTATCATAATTAATTTATTAATTTCTTTCAATGTTCTATAACGTTCACGATAACAGGGGAAGTATATTAAATAGGAAATATGACACTGGCTTACTGGGTATTTTAAAATATGGGAGCATTAAAAACTTTGTAAAAATATGGAGGTAGAACTGGCAAGACTTCAGTCAGGAGGATGCAACTAGGAACTGAAAGGACATTGGAGTTTTGATAAGCAGAACACTCCTGTGCATTAACCTTCTGGGGCAACCCACAGAGGGGGAAAAAACCTGCATAAATACTCTCCTCTTATTAATCTTCATTTTGTGTGGTTTATCAGCTCACAATACCACGCAGGAAGCCTGTCTGCAATGGACTGTCAGAAGGTGGAGGTACACATCAGAACAAAAGCAGGAATTACAAAGTCCTTGTAAGAAATTAAGTCATGAACACACTCCCACTAAAATCCCGGAGTTTTAAAGTGATAGACAGATGTAGAAGAGCCACTGCATTTAGAAACACCAAATCCTCTAACCTGACTTGAAACACCTTCAGAACATCACCCAGTGACTTCATCCATTCATTGCATTATTCCTAGTTGAACAAAGACCTGTCTTCAGAGAAAGGGACATCCAATGGTAACCAGACACTGAAAGACATGAAGAGCCTGTCTGATCCCTTGGTAAGCTGTTCCAAGGTTAACTTCACTCCTGCTTGGCAAATTGCTCCTTAGTTCCAAGGCTGAGTTTATCAAGCCTCATCTCCCAACCCACTGGGCTCTGGCTGACGCTTGTGTGCTTTGATAGTCCACTATCAAACTCTGGTATCAGAAATGTCCTCTCTGTTTACATCCTTTGAACACTCAGTTTCAAACAGTGCTTTCAAATATATCTTCAAACTCCTCTGGAGCACAGATTTTGATTTTTAAAACCTCTTGCTTTGCAAGCAAACCAGAGACTGAAGTTGCTCCACAGCTGCAGGAGGGATGTGGTGCTGCTCACAGCCAAGAAACACTGTGAATAGCTTCTTAAATTTGTCATAAAGGAGGTCTTGTGCTTTAGAGCTTACCAAAACCTATCCAAAAGTCTTGTCCAAATTTTTCCAGGACAGCCAGATTGTGAGATAACATGCAAATTAGCATGAGAGGAATATTCAAAACATGACTAACTTATTTTCATGCTGTGAGACCTACCTACACTTGAGTTGCAGGAGTTGTTGAACAATGCAAATCCAGACACAAATTGCTCTATCAAGTGGAATTATGGAAAATATAGGGGGGTGGGAGAGATCAGCAAAGTAGTAATTAAAAAAAAAAAAAACAACCAAAAAGCAGGAGCAAGAAGCAGCTAATGTCTGCCTTGAGAGACTGCTTTCCAAAATAAGCACCAGTAGCTAATTTGCTGTACAGAACAGCAGGTGAGAACGCCAGAAAACTTCTTCAAAGTGTTTGGGTTCATCTCCCTCACCCCTGAGCTCCAAAAGCAGATGAGTCCACAAGGCTGGAAATTAAACCAAGCCCTTCTGCTTTGGAACCTCTTATATAAATGAATCATTTAAAACTTGTGTGCATCCCTTCCCAGTAATTCCCTGCATTACCTCAGTGACTGAGCTCCTGCAGTTGTCACAAATGTCCCTCTCCTGCAGTTATGTGTCTGAAACCTGTGAAGTTAAGCAGCTTTGCCATCCTGTGAATTTAAAAATTAGCATTCTTGATCAGTGAAACTACCCAGAAGCATATGAATGCTCAGATTTTTCTACGGGAATTTTAGTAAGTGATAATTCACGATATATGCAAATAATAGAGCACAGATGCCTTGTGATGCAGATGCTTTGTAAGCAAAAAGTCATGGTGGCATAAATCATAATGTATTAATGTTCTCTGCATGAGGCACTTACAAGAGGAGGAAAAATGGGTCTTCCTTGCACTAGGGACAGGCTCTGACAGACTGATTGATGGATATTGCTGTAGTCAGTAGATGATGTCTTCACAGCAATGTAGATTAGATATTGTACACCCAAGTCATTCTTATCAAAATGTTTTACAGATAATTTAGGAGTGAACAAGGAACAATAAACATTTGTTTCTCCAGCTCCTGGATCAGTGTCATGTGTCAGGCAAAACTACTCACCTTTATACCTGCCCCTTAGGAAAAAAATAGTTATTTGAGGCATTTTGCCACAGAAAAATGCAAAGCAGTACTAACTTCCCAATCCTATTTTCGAAGCCACAGCACAGAACAAGCAGCTGGCTCGAAAATAAGTTTCCCAGATACCTAAAAATGTCAAATCTATATCCAAAAGGCTCTGTTTCCTGCATTATATCATTTTAAATGCCTATCCATAATGAAAGTAATTTTGCTCTGAGAAGCAGCGCTGCCACGTAACAGCCTTCCAGCCACGCCGTGATCTAGTTCAGGAGCATCCCGATGGACAAGGCCGAGTAGCTCATTCTGTGTCAGGAATCACAATGGAAGGATTCACAACTATTTTGGGACGTGGATAACTTTTTTGGCTTAAGCCCCCTGAGCAAAGCCAGCGTGCAGAGCTGTGACACAGCGCTGCGAACACGCCGAGTCGTTCTGCTGCAAGGCAAATCAATGGCAGGTTTTTGTCAGACAGGAGAGGATGTTGGACAGCCCCCGTGGAGCATGGCAAGGTACACAGGAAGCCCTTTTTAATCAGGAAAAACAAAAATGGATGGACACTCAAGTGTCTCTTCAAGCCAGCGCATCTTGTTGTGGAAAGTGAAACCGTGCTGATGAAGTAGCAGCCCGCACATACACATCATAGTCTAGTATTTTATCCTTTCAGATTGCTTAATGAAGTGATTGTAGCACAGCCACTGATCTCCAGCAGTCACCCTCTACAGCTCTCCCCCAGCTGCAGGTGGCACCCTCAACACGCCACAGCACTGTGTGTGTGATATTGTCACGCACCAGGGCAATGGCCCCCCTCACTTCCAGAGTGAACCCCAACCAGCCTTCCCAGCCCAGCTGAGATCACAGACCCTAACTCACTGGTTACCCAGGAGTGGGGCAGAGCAAAGAATTTCCTAAAGAACAATTTCTGGAGCAGAGAGGAATCCAGGGGCAGCAAAAGCTACGCCTGCTGACAGCCTGGAAAGATAAATAGGGACAGAAAGGCTCAAAATGAAGGTGAGAAAAACAACAAACCTTGAAGTTCTCTAGTGTACAATAATACAGGTATTTCTGCTGGGCAGAACTGACGGATTTACAGAACTTCACTGATGAATCAACCGGTTTTTTTTTTCCCCATTTCCACACCAATTTAATTACATTTTTGTACTCAATCCAACTTCAGGTATTCTCAGAATAGCCAAGGGACCCGGCTAAGTTACACTGCTAGCAGGATGGTAGGTTTGTAAGTACCTATTAATGACCACTCCAAAAACATTAAGCTAATTTAATTCCAAATTAGGGCCAAGACGTTATTTACAGAGCCATCCACTCTGGAGTGCCTTTCCAGACTGTGAACCAGATGCCTCATGTCAACAGACATCTTGTACTGAAGTATGAATACACCCAGCTATATATTTAATGAGCAGTATGTAAAGGGTACTTAATTCCCGATGCTGGTATTCGCACGATGACTTTTTTCCCCAAGAATTTTTCTTGCTCACCTTGCAGGCCACATAGTTTGCACAACTCCTGTCTCCAAAAGTGCTGTATTTTGTGAAAATAATTGATGAAGGCAGTTTTGTTGGCATGCTTCCATCGTTCCTGTTGCTCTCTAGTATTATGTCCTGACTTGCTGTTTTTCCTTGGGCATAGAGGCTCAACCAGAGCAGGGAAACAGCCAGGAGTGATTTTTCTTATTTAGAGTCATTTGGATGACACCTCCAACAAGCAAACAAATGAAAGAACGACTCTGTGAGGGCTGGGGTTTGGGAGGTGGTTGGTTTGGGGTGTTTTTGCCTTCTCTGACTAGACATGATCACAGATATAACAGAGAGCTATGATTTTGAGGAAAACATGAGAGAGAACTAAACATAAGAGAGAACTAAATGTCTTATCGTTCAGTCTGCAATATTCTGGTGCCATCAAAACACCTAAGACCCACACAGGTGGCTTCCAAGTGTTCTGGGATGTGATTCAACACGGTCAATATACAATAGTCTACTGACCATGACTCTCCTTAAGCTTCTGCTGAGATCACACAGCAACTGCCACAACATCCCCTCAAACTTAAGCACTATTTACCCTCTTCCTGCAAGGTTTAGCACAAGGTAACAGCCTGACGTAGCACTCCCACAACGAGTTCAACTTGCTTGTTTTCAGCACAACCTAAATACCAGCGATTCCTGCAGAGCAGGGTTGAGAGTTCTGTGCCAACAGGGAGCTTTACTCCACCCTGAGGTCACTGCGCGCTCCCTCTTTACGCCAAGAAACCGCAGCTTTGCCAACACCACCAGGTGGGAGTTGAACTCTGCTTGACTGGCACAGACCAAAAAGAAAGTTTGCCTGCACTTGTAACACCAGATAATGAGACAGAAAACCACCAGCAAAAGGCTCTCGGTGTCCAGCAGCCCAAAAGCACGTGGCTTGCACTTACCAGGTACGCAGTAGAAGAGCAAGAGCATTCGGAGAACGAGTGGTTGTGACCAGCAGTGATTCCCTACCCCTGCCTGTGAATCATGTGGTCTCCCTCCCTCTTACTACTCAGTTCCACCTGTGTTTATAGAAAGACTGTGTTAATCTCTACAGAAGCACCAAAATAAGGCAACTGCCAAAGCCCAAGGCCTTGCCAAACAACAGAGAAAGTGCAGCACATGGAGGGTTTTTTTAATCTGTTCCCAAATTAGGGACCAAATTTAGTGGTGTAACAAGGAAACACAGCAAGGGAAGAGACTACATAGTTTAGGGAATTTTTACAAGGACATACCAAGTCCTCCATCTTGTGGACATGGGCTTAATTTCTGACTGATGCAATATCTTAAAGCTTCTTCCAGGACACGCTGGTGAGAATGCCCCTGGAGAATATAGCCAACATTTTGGAGTGACCTTAGGACATCCCAGGCCAGGGCTTTAAGAGTGTGAATGACGTAAAAAGTGGCATTACAATTATGCTGTATTTTGTACAGTTGGCATTTTTTCTGTAGCCATTATTCCTGGAATCAAACAAATGTGGAGACAATTACAGCCTCTATTCTAGAAAAGGGACCTGGCTATCACAGTTTGAGTGCAACTGAAGTTGGAAATGTGATTGAAGCCTACTCCAGAAAGGACCAAAACAAGCAGGAAAATTAATAAATAGATAGAAAAAATATTTCCAGTCTCCTCTTTTCTAAGCCAGATTTGCATTTTTCCATGCTTGTGGCTGGTGACACTTTTGAAGGTTGCCCAGAGACTCGATTCCAAGCAAATGTGTTGGTGGAGCTGTTTCACTTCTCTGGCAGGAGTCCATGTCCCAACATTGTCCTCCTAAAGTCCCTGCTGAGCACGCTGCAGGTGCAGAGAAAGAAAAATGCCATGTTGTGTGTCACCACAGCAGACCCACTGCCTAAGGGGCAGCACTGTTCAGCTGTGGGAGAATGGATATCAGTAAAAATCTCTTCACTGAGAGGGTGTCAGGCACTGGGACAGGCGGAGTCACCATCCCTGAAGTGTTCAAAAAACGTGTGGACGTGGTGTTTGGGGCCATGGTTCAGTGGTGGCCTCAGAGGTCCTGGGTTAATGGTCGAACTTGATGATCTTCAAGGTCTTTTCCAACCTTAATGATTCTGTAGTTCTACACAGACTCACCCCAGCCATTTGTAGCTGCCACCATCTGCTCAGAGAACCAGCCATTTACTCTGCAACCCAATTTTTGCAGTTACCATGAGAATTTCAGCACCATTTCCCATTAAAGCCATAACATATATACTCCAAGTCTGTAGACAATTTCATATGTGGAGATGATACTGCTGAAACCATAAGCACTGTCTGTGGCTGCATCATTTGCTTCTTGACTTCCTGTGCAGATTTCCCTCTCCCTTACCAGAAGCAGTCACCCATTTATGTAGAAAATTAAATGGAAGGGGATCATTAGGTCTCCCTTCTGCCATTGGCCCAGTTTCAAATCCCACCATTATTAGCTCCCCTTAAAAAACATTTGTGCTGTCTGATGCCAATTAGCCAAGAAACCTCAATAAAAGGAAGTATTCCTTTTGTGGAGAATTAAAGCCTGGACAAGTACATACCTCTACAAGCTGGAAAATTAATCGTTCTCTTGATGCCAACAAGCCATTTACACATGCCACCCATATCCTGTAACTTGCTGCATCCCAGAATTCTCTGGCTTCCAACACTACACTTATTCCCAGATATGAGAAAATGGCAAAGGGGCAGGTCAAGGCTCAATATACCAGAATGCCTCTGCCTCCTGCTTTCACACAACTTAGGCTGATTTGTTCCCATGAGCTTTAAAGAGCCATGACAGATCTTTCTGACACAAGTCACCTCAAGTATTCATTGCAATTACACCATTTTTCCCTCCCAAGGGATTTCAGAAAGAGGGAGAGCACCCACAGAGTATCAGATAAAGCTGGGCACAACATGAAGAATTTGCAGGAATGTAAGTTGCTGCTCACGTCTGCCTTCCACAACTGCCCAGTATTGTACTCTTAATTCACTACCCTATTAACATGTTAATCGTATGAAAGAGCCCCAAAAAGAAGCAGGAAATTCTGAAGGGAACCTCCTGGTAACCACCCCAAAATCACCTAAATGAAACTTGGAAGGGATGGGCCTTGTGGTGCCTGAGCTTCTGAGCTGTTTGCCAAAAGTTTGCTTGTTTTTCAAAGAAACACGTGTTTGCCCCCCCCCCCCCCCAAAAAAAAAGCTAAGGCAGAAGGTTTTCATTTTCTGATCATGTAATTCAAAGGCAGCTGCAGAACAAGCCCACTGGTTCAGGCAAACAAAAAAGTCTCTCCAAGTTAGTAAATTAGCATTCACCCTGTCTACAGATGAAGAAGAAAATGAGTGAGGAGGACGTCGTAATCAGCCTATTAAAGGAGGTTTCCAAGGTAGAAAACTTGACTCAGGAGATTCCACTCCCGGTTTCCTTAGACAACATTTTGCTTTGGTACCTACTGAAAAATGTTTAACTCTATCAAAAGGCAGGAAATTGAAATGCTTTCCAGCTTGCTATCACTTAACGCATTTTTGGGGAAAAAAAAAGCTGCCAGAAAAGCAAGTAGCATTGCTAATATAGGAAAACAAATCCTCCTGTTTTTATGAGCAACCTGTAGGATTCCCTGAACTGCTTTGATTTACTATCCCTTGCTGCAGGACAGGAAGCCAGGTTGGCAATATCCTCTGCTGGAAACATCACGCAATGCCAGCCACAAGTAAACACCAACAAATATCCCCACGGTGTGCCCTGGAATGGTGCTGTCTGGCCTTATCCAGAAATCCAATGCCATTTAAAAATGTACTGACTCGTGTGAGGTAAGTAAAGGCTTATAGTGAGAGGGGAAAAAAAGGAGCCTCATGATTTAAAGTGGCAATAAAACAGAGTTTTAACTCTGAAAGCTGTTACAAAAACTTGTGTCTCATCTTAGCATCTACATGATGTTTGAATAGTAACATTTCTGCACTTCTGAGCAAAAAAGTACCAATAACCCACTTTTCCAGTCATCCCATTGAAGCCATGCAAACAACTGTAAGAACTTGCTTATAAAGCTGAAATAACAAAGCAGAGAGTTTGCTATATACATGGGACACGGCTAAAACCCTTCCAGTTTCCAGTTTCTTTGAGTTCAGTCACTTTAAATCCCCAGCAAAACACCGCTGTGCCTCCCACCCCAAACCTGCCTCGCTGGAAATGCCGCCCGGCCGGTGGCAGGAGGGATCTGTCTCACCTGTGCGCTGCATCCTGTGGGAATCCTGCTACCTCCACCATGGTCCTGCCAGGATGCCGAGCAGAAAGCCAGCGGAGCCTCTGCACGCTCCTGCCCGCGCTGTTTCCCTGCCTCACAGCCGGGCTGGAATGCGCAAAGCCAGAGCCGGAGCCGTCCAGCGCCAGCCTCCCTGTTCAGCTCCTTGGCTCGCCTTGGACGAGAGCCGCCCTCCGCTCGCTCGCCTTCCCCCCTCAGCGCATGGGATGAACGCCGCGCTCCCCAAACCAGCGGCGTGCTCGGCCCGGGGTGGGGCGGACGCTCCCATTTTCCCTGTCCCAAGGCAGCGTGGGGAGCAGGGAGACAGCGCCAGCGCTCAGGTGGGGCGGGAGGAGACGCTCCTGGCGGTGAAAACCCGCCCGATGCTGAGAAACTCCGGGATTTCAAGCAGCTGAGCCCCGAGACTAAATCAGCTCCAGGGAAACTTAAGAGGGTGATATCACTGCATACACCAGTGCCGGGCTGCGAGAAGCCAGTCAAGATGAAAACATCTCGTCAGCTGGACGAGGAACTACATCTGAATGCGTTTGAAAAGCTGCACTTCGTTTGAAGATGTTTCCCCACTTCAACTGCTTCCACAGCTTAGGAATACACAGCACCAAAAAGCCCCCAAGAGTCACTTAAACAAACAAGGAACTTTCCCCCCCCCTTTGTTTTTTTGCACTGCCTTTTTTTTTTTTTTCTTTTCTTTTGGCTTTAAATTCAAAGATCTGTGGCTTTGAAAGTGAAATGGTGAAGCCTGATACCAGATGCCTTTTCCTGAGCTCTGGTTTTTTATTATTATTTTTTTTTTAATGTTTTATTTAGAAGTGCTGAGAGCTGACCTCCAGGCCATAGCATTTTTATTATTTATAGCTCTTAAGGCACAGAAGCCAAACCTACAAAGAGTTGGTACTGCTGCCATCATACTGTCCTTTACATTATAATACCCCTGACAGAAGAATGTGGCAAGTTGGATCAGTTTAAAAGTTCATGGTTTGATTCCCAGCAGATCCCACCTGTCAGTTGGGCCAGGGGGGAACCAAAGCAGACAAACACACACACAGGAGGAATGCAAAGTTGTTCAGCCTGTTGCTAAACAGGCTAAAATTGCTCACCAAGAGCTAAGGGCTGCACCACACTCTCTACTTTCTGCTGTTCTTGAGAGTGAGCGATTTGTTTTTCTCATTTCCTGTATTTTTTCCTAACTTTCCCTAATTTTTTTTTTTTTTCTAATTTTCTCGGATTTTGCCAGCTGATTGCACTGCAACGTTCTCCTCTGATTCAGTCCTTCTTTGCACTACCTCGTTTGTCACAGGGTTACTTAAGATGAGGTTCTGCACATTCTCTCAGGCCAGCAATTTCCACACCCTCGGTTGTTTCCCCTGGAAGAAAACAGTAGCTTTGGCCTCCCTACCTCTTGCCAAGGCTCACTTGAAAAATCTGTGGGGAAAAAGCACAGCGCAGCCCTCGGGAAAGAAACTTGTTGAATGTGTGCTTCAACAATACTAAGGGCAAAATAAACAACAGAGAATTGCAATTGCTCCCTCGCCCTCTAAAGCCAATCATTAAACTACACCAGGGATCCTGCACCAAGAGCAGCACTGGAAAAGAATGGAAAATAAAAAAACATACCAGTGTAACTAAATAACAGGACTAAAGGACAAATTGGTTGACCTGCTGCTTGGAAATGCCTGGAAACAGCAGGAAAAAGGGTCTTGGGATCACAGTGGAGCCAGATTCTGCAGGAGAGCAGCAACAGCTGATAAGCTACTGCATCTCCTCTCTCTCACCGCCCCTGCACACCAGAACCCCAGAATGCCATGGTAATTACAGAGCACACTTCATCCCAGAGCTCTGTACCAGCTACATCCGCAGCACCACAGCAAAGCATCTCTCCGGAGGGTGGAGCAACATCAGACAATTCGTGTGTGCCACAGGGCATGAGGGAAAAGATGGAAAAACTAAGGGACTGGGACATTAAAGTTAACCTGTACATCTCTTCAAGGGTTCTAATGCTTTTATGGAAAAATCCTGTTGTGTTTTCTTTTTTTTTTTTAAAACTTTTTTTTTTCATTTGTCAGGTTTTGTTTCCATGTTTTCCTTTTTCCTTTTCACGTCACTTAGGAATCCTCTGTTTTTAAAATCAGGTTCAAACTTTGGATCCAGCTCTGAAATAAGGCCATCATCTGCCTATTTTCTCACAAAGAAGGCATTTTTGGTGATGTGGGAAGGTTCAGTCCTAGTATCTATTTTTGTCAATCTTACAACTTGCTGTATGTACCTCAAAAAAAAAAAAAAAAAAAAGATTTCTGAATGCTGACGGATCTGTCAGTCTCAAACAAATACACCTGCTGAAGACTTAGGAAGAGACAATGAATTTGGGAATTAAATCAGGGAGGAAAAAAGGTAGATTATACAAGTATTTGGAAGTATTCTTAATCTAATCTACCCAGTATCCTAATCTACCCAGATTAGGAAATTGAAATGTAATTGCAAGTCTAGGAATAAAAGTTGTTTCCAAAAGACTTGTTACATTGAATAAAATTATTTAAAACTTTGATAATATTATTTGACTTTGGTTCACATATCAAGGCTTGCTGCTACCATTTTAGCCTGTTCCTGCCACAGACAGAGGAAAACCACCAGTGAGGAGGATGCAAGTGAGATAACTGGAGTTTTTAATGGTCAGATTCTCACCTAAACTGCATCCAGTTCACCGAAAGGTCCAGGAAATGTTTGTAGTTCCATCCAGGAAGAATAAATAAAGCAGGGAAAACCCTTCAGTTCTTCCCTGGGTGACACACAAGATAAAGTGGCCTCAAACATGCCTCAAGAATTATTAGCCTGTAGCAAAAGCACTTTACTGGACACCAGTTGTATCTCAATGGACACTAATCACTGCTAGAACATACAGCCTCTCCGTCTCCAAGGCTGCTTTGGGAATCAGGGATTTGCTTGCAACACAGAGGTGGCCTGGTAGGAGAGTTCCTGATGAACTGCAGCAGAGTTCAACAGCCCAGTTTTCCTCTGTGGCTCAGTATTTTTCCTTTAAGTAAATTATATCTCTGCTGTGCTGCTGAAACATTTTTGCCCGTCTGCAGATATAAAATCAAGGGTCTAACTCTCTCCACCTCATGCTACAAAACAGGGATCCGTGACAAAAGGGGGGCAGGTCAGTAAAACACCCAGTAGGTGGCCTGTGGGGGTGGCTCCTCTCCTCCTGTGAGTGCATCAGATCAAAGCTAACACAGAGAGCAGCTTCACAGCACACCCAAGCTCCTCTAACTCGGGGCTGCTACCAGGGGTAATTTGGAACATCCACCAGGTCAGATTCAAAGCCAACCCACCAACGCCACATGTCTGTGAACACGATTCCGCTGCGGGGAGTCAAATCCATCCACCTGGCAAGGAACAGAACCAGCACCAAGGAGGCTGGGAAAGCTGGGAGACAGGAGGTGCACATCCCTGCACAGCAGAGAAAACTTTCTGTATTTAATTTCATACTAACTTCAAACTAGAGGCACCTAATCCAATCTCATAAATATTTGCATTGTCGAGTATCAATTTACACTAAAGCAATAAACTGATCAGCAACTCATACCGAAGCCTGAACCAGATTTAATTACATCAGGACTTTTAAATTTAGTTCAACAGTTCAAATTAACTCTAGACAAGATAAGCAAATTCAGGCTGCCAGGAAGGAAGGCTAATTTTCCATTAAGTGGTAAGCAGTGTTACTGAAGGAAAAAAGGCAAGTATACATGGTTGGCTGAAGTGTAATTACTTTTTGCCACAAGATCAAACAACTATAAAAGAGAAGCTACAAACCTGAACAATCCACAGTGAGTTTCACGCATGATTTAAGGTAGATCTCTCTAAAGAACTTAATGATAACTTTTTACTGCTGTTCTTGAGGAAAAAGAAGGAAAATTATAGCTTCCTTCAAAATAAACTGAGGTTTGGTTAGAACACAGGCAGCAAATCTGCCCCAAATGGCCCAAGAGCCACCAGGTCTTAGCAATTACTACATTGCACAACATGCTCTCCTTACAAAGTCTTCTTGATGCTCACATCACAAAATTTTAGTATCTTTAAAGTGATTTTTTTTTGTGTGCTCTGGAAGTAGTGGGCAGGGATGTAACATACATTTCCAAGGGAAAAAAAAGGCCCTAATGGATTATGTGTCGATATTAGAAAGTTAAGATTATGTGTTCATAGCCATGTTAAATCTCTGCCCTAAAAAGGTTTAAGATCTAAACAGATAAAATTTGCTCCATGATGAAAGTTGGCTTTCAGCACAGATGATCTGTGTGCAAGGGAATAAAATTTCAGCAGCCCTCAGAACAAACCAACATTCTTTGGCTTCGCTTATGTTACAGAAGAAGAAAGATAGCAGCTTGGCAATTTTCTGTATACAAATAACTCCCATTGCCCAGGGGAATGTCACTGAGATCCAGGCATCCTGTTTGTTACATCCAGCCTCCCTGGAGTCAGTTTTAATTTCAAGCAGAGTTGTCTAAACTCTTCATCCTTCCAAGGCAGGCGAATTGCACTGTACATTGTCCAAATTTCACATTACTTCAGGGCTTTTCCCGAAGTTTCCTAACCTCTTTTGTGGATGCAGAAGATAGCAGAACACTTTTCACACAGTAGCCCAAGAGCAGCTGGATTTCACAGGAGGTTTTTTAAAAGGCAGCTCATGGCTTGCATGTATTGCATTTTGGGATGGAACACGATGGGTAACCAATGTTATCTGAAGACTTAAGTTCTGGAATTTCAATTGATCGTGGCATAGCCACACTCCCTATTAATTATTCCCAAGTGACAGCACTAGGAGATTGTGACCCAAGGCACCAGACAGTGAAGCAGGCAAAGGATGGAGTTGTTTAGCAAACTCTGTTTGGGTAATTACATGAGCCAAAGGCTCAGATCCTGGCTCACTGAAGGCTCCCACGCATATGGGTTTGGCAACACTGGCAGGTCCAGGCTGAAGGGAAGCAGAGAACGGAGCCGTGGGGCTCCACATGCTCAGGACCCCTGGAGCCCATGGAAACACCACAACATCATACCCTGGAGGTGCAGGATGGTCTTTCTGTACCAACCTCATTAAAGTATCACCTTTCAGCTGCTGGGGACATTTAACTGAGATTTTTGATACAAGCAGGTCAAAAAGAAAAATAAAAAAAAGTCCCCAGTCACTCACTGGGGGTTGCTAAATTACACAGTCAAGGGAACTGGCAGTAATGCAGCTGGTTCCTTCAGATCCGGGGCTTGCACAGGGGAGGATGTGCAGCTCTCTCACGAGCACACGCATAACACGCTCGTGCAAGCCCAGATCGGGCAAACCCAGGGAGCTTGCAAACAGTCAAGTCAGCACATCTGAATCCATCTTCCTGCAGAGATACTGCTAAACACACTCCCTCAATTTGAGGGCTAACCCCAAAGCCCCTGTTTTGTATCCCTGCCATGCATAACAGTTGACAGGAGATGGATATTTTGCATATGGCCGCCACGGTGAAGAAGCAGGGCAGTGCTGTTGGGAAAACTTACTTCATCAAGACAAGTCATAAATCTCTACAGCTGGAGATCCAGGGAGCTGTAAAGTACATTTTTTTCATCCCTACTTTCTAACCAGGTATTCTTCGTAGGCAAAGTGAGTGGTGGAAGGTGAAGGGACAGGATCTCGCTTCGTCAGCATAGTTTTGTTAGAAGTTACAGGATTGCCATTATTTCAAATTCCCATGCATATTGCCTAAGTAATCTTTACTGCATGTGTAAAAATCTGTGCATTGCAGATATCTTCACTGATCAGGTCACAAACAATCTCTCTTTTCTAAAACAGACTGTCTTCCTCTCCCCTCCTCTAAAAGCAGTAACCCTTTCCAGGTATTAATCTAAAACTAGTGCACAAGGATCATAATTAGTGGTGAGCACAGAGTAAATCTATTCATTCTTTCATCACAATCGTCATTCCAGCTGGAATATAAAGAAAGCAAAGCTCAGCTTTGATTGTTTTCAGTTGTAACAACTTTGTCTCAAAAAACAGCAGTTACTGAAATACCCCTAGAATCTTTGTAGCTCCTGTCTGTTCTCTCCTGCCAAGTTTTCACCTGAAGGAAGAGAACTGGCTGGGTGTTTTCTTGGAGCAATCCTCCCCAGGAGGAGGGCTCAGCAGAGGCTTGCAGGAGCTGTTCTAAGGGATACACACCAGGCAGCAATGAAACCAGATGCTGCTGAACTGATCTGCTCACTCCATTTCCAAGCCTCTGGACTTTTAGAACTACAGGGAGGCAGGATTTCTGCCCAGCTAGCTGCTCACCTGGTAACAATGCAGTTTGGGCCTGGCATCAAAACAGATCAGTGCTTCATTCTCAATGCCAGTGACTCAAGGTGAGGACAAAACTAAAGGTTGCAAGGAACATCTTCACCCCGACCTTCTTTCAGCAATCTCAAGAGCTTCACATTTAGACTGAGGAAAAACAGGGTTAACTTGTTTCAACAAGTGAAACAGTCTTCGTTTTCTTTTGGATGACTTCGTATCCAAAATACAAAATGAAAATTTATTTGCATCAACGATAGCCTTTTCTAAAAATCAGAGAACCTCAAAAACCCTCTCCTTGATAATGCTCTTTTCTAATAGCTTTAACATTTAAAAAAACCCACAACAACAAGACCAAACACAAGCCTTTCCTCACTTTCAGTCCCTCCTGATATTTTCACACATGCAGGCAAAAAAAAAAAATAAATCTCTTATAATGCCACAGAGCTGCCAGAATCCAAACTTTTTTCTCTGTATTCTCTTTAACAGCTCTCATTACTGTGAGCAGGTGGTGAGAAGGAAGCAGAGTAATAGAGAAGAGGATTATTTTGGGAAAGGAAGTGATAACTGTTACTAGCCTGTCTAACAGTATGAATGGTGGAAATCTGAATCATGCTTTTAACCGTATGAATGGTTAATTCCAATATGTTATTACAAACAATGATCCTTTTAAAGGATGTAATCTCCCTAACAGGAAAAAATACAACTGTTAGGAAAAAGAGCAGGATCTGAAGCAGAAATGGAGGCAAACAGAGATGGACCAGCTTGAGTTCCTCTTCCTGTGACATTTCTTTGCTGGTCTCCAGGGCCTGCAACACACTTCATAAGAGAACTGGCCCATTGAAAATAACACTTGAAAGAAGGATAGAGGACTGTCAAGCTGGAGTTAGGGAGAAATTACAGCTACATTTTTAGCCTGGAAGCTCCTCTCAGTAAGTGCTGCCAAGATGAAATCCTAGCAAGTAATGACATATTTAGAGTGTGCCTGTTCACTCACAGAGGTATTACTACAGTGATAGGGATTAGGCACAAGGAAATTTCATGGCATATATTTAACGGATGGCTTGCTGACACAACTCCGTGTACAGTGCACCTTCCAGACAGGAATTAAGAATTCCAGCATTAGCAACAACCTCTCCAATGCCTGCAAGCAGAGGGAAAAGCTCCTAAGCCAGCAGTAGATGGTGAGTGCCTCTGGAGTTAGTTTTTAAATGATCTTATTAGCTTTCAGTGTTTTAAACAAGTCCCTCTCTATCCCGTGTTTCATCTCTGTGTCCGCCCCTCTGGCTCTCATCCGAGGGTGACCACAGCGGCTTCTGCCTGCACAGAAGGGATGGCTCAGCTGCCTCTTCTGGCAGCTGCTGAACCATCACAAATTACAGCTTACTGTACTGAGGTATGTGGAAATTGGTGCCTATCTTAGTACAGGGGACTGTGAACCGTGGTGGCTCAGCAGCTGCCTCCCCAGCAGCTGAGCCAACCCTGCAGCCAGGGTGGAAAGGAGAGAGGCGGCGGGGACGGGCTCGGCAGCCCTGGGGTGAAGCACACTTGACTTAATGCTGACCTTTGGAGGGTTACACGTCTTTTCCTTCTGCTCCTCAGCTGTAACGTGGGCAGTTCCTCTCCCACACACTTCCTAGGAATGGTGCTACAAGGATGTGTGCATAATGCTATAAAGAATGCCACAGAATTTGCAGAATGGGTTCTGCTGCTGATATGCAGAGCCCTTGAAGAACATGTGCTGTTCCAGTTTTTCCATTAACAAAAGATTCTCATACAAGTTTATTGCTACAGATGAAAAAGAGCCCACTGCCTGGTTCACCCCCCCCTTCTATTTATTTTTAATAATGTATCCATTAATCACAAGAGAGACATGGCAACCTTACACAGGGAAAAAAGCAAATGCCATTGCTATGCCTTCACCTCTGCACTAGAGCCATTCCTCAGGAGCTCTTCTGCAAGGAGTAATTTCAGATATCATTCTAAGATGCAACACCTGCAGTTGCCATGTTATCCACACGCTTCCCTAGGACGAGCTCAATATTCTTATCAGCCCTGCATAGCAATTTCTCTGCTAGATATTGTAGCTGCCTCCGCTGTGCCTTTCAGCTTTGGGTGTCCATTCCAAAGCTATTTTAGTGCAGTTGTTATCTGTACTGCTTGTGATATGTTCTGGCTGCCACCATCTGTTTCTTTCCCTGTATAAGATGTTCAATGGTTCCTTCCATTAATGTGTCCTCCGGCTCAGTATCTTGACACAAAGCTATTCCCACTGCTTGCTATCAACCCACTTTTCTCCATTAGCAGGAATTCTGTAATCGTGACAAGAGACATTTTTAACCAAGAGGTGAAAACAAGGGAACTACCCGGGGCGCTGCAATCAGGGATTATATATAACCTTCCCTCCCACTCTCCCTCATCCATCCTCACAGTGTGGGCATTGCTCAAGTTCCCCCTCCCACTGCAGGCCCACTTGCTTTAGCTACACACTTTGTGACATCTGTATTCGCTGCAGTTGCAGCTCTCACATGGAGAAGACCAGGTGCTCTTGTACTTTTAATATATTTTTGTCAGGCAAACATCAAATAACACACTACAAGATGCCACATGCATTTAAAACTGTAGCAAAATACATAGCAAGGCAGACACCAAATAGCAGAGTCATCCATTCTCTATGGCCATTCGAGAACAAGAATGTTACAAGGTTCCATTTAAAAACAGAACACTGGGACTTCCAGCTATTGAGATGCTCAGTGAAGTCTAGAAATTCTTCTACATGTTTTCTGCACGTGGTACGGAAGAAGAAGGCATTGAAATCTTAGATTTTAAAGGCCTTTCTAGCCTATGGAGCTGCAAATAATATTCATTGCCTAGAGCAGGCTGGTTGCAATACAATTCTTCATTCATCTCACTAGCCACACACCTGGAATAAGTACTTTGCTTATAACACATTGTAAACATACCTAAAACTGATTTTAGTTCCAAACAAAAATGAATATTTGTTCATATGGCATTTAGAGGTGCATTTGAAATGCCACAAACAAATCCAGTCAGGGTTCTATTTATGTCACTAATCCCAAAGTATTTTGCAGTTTTGCCTCCTAAATCCTCAACTTGCCCTGTTATTTTCAGACTACCAACCCAAGAATAGAAGAAATCAAAGGAAAAAAAAAGAACCCTATCTGCCTTTCTCCAATAAGTAAGAGTTACATAGTGCTACTGGCAAGTACAAATAAATAAGTACTACGGTTGCAATGTGTTAATTAACTATCTACAAGAGTGAGATTTTACTTACTCATGTGCAATATACTCAGAGAATAAAATTCTTGGGAAAAAAACCAGCTGAGGCTGTGAAATGCAAGATACCTTACCTGCTCTTCACCTTTAATACCAGTTATCAAAGCTGATTTATGTTTAGAGATTCATGTTTTTTCCTCATGGCTTACTCTCTCCCAGGAATGACATTTTTCACAGCTGAACTAAGGAGAAACTGCTCCCAGTTCTCACCAGCCAATGCCAAGGAAAGCTTCTTGCACAGGTTGGGAAGAGAAAGAAGAGCTCACCTGTGTGTGGTTGCTGCCTCTTCCTTTTTTCTGGAAAGAGCTAGAATGATGCTCTTTATGCAACCACAGGTGTGGTGGAATAAAGTGGGGGAACTGGGCCAAACCTGGACTTGGGAAACCACTGCAACGAAGCCTTTTTCTGTAATTTTTAATGCTTGCCCTTTCTTTTGCTTTCCCTAAATTTCAACATGGATAATTATAGCCAACAGCAGGCAGATGGTTGGTTCTTTTAGGAACTGCACCCTGAACAGGCATGAGGCAAGTTAGAGAAAAACCTGTTATTCGGTGCTTGTTGTGAAAATATGTAGCAAAGGAAATTCCAGAGGTGAGGTAAAACACAACCACCTAACAGCTCTAAACCAGCAGGAACCACTTAGAGCCATCTGCAAAAACTGCACTGCGCTGACCTGCATCCAGCAAACCCTAGGGCTGCCCGGTGAGTTTAAAAACACAGCTACAAAGCTTCCTGAGGGCAATGACAGCCATGGTTCTCTGGCATCCCACAACAGTCCCACTGGTGTTTGGATACATCCTGGTGTTTGGAGGTGATTTTGCTGGAGGTATTTACACACAAAGCCTGGGTTGCAGGACCTCCCCCTCCGGCGGTGGTACCCATCTCTCCAGGCTGCTTTGCCGGGGTGCTGCCCGGGCTGACGTGCCCTCTGACACAACTCGCAGCTATCAATTAATTCCCTCTCTGGTTTCTCCTTACCTAGTTGGGCGGCCCCCTCTGCCGGGTACTCGGGGAACTGGCCCTCGGAGGGGACGCTGACTGTCCGGCGCAGGCAGCGCCCGCGGGAAGGATCCTGCGGCTCCGGCATCCCTTCCGTGGGCACCTGGGGAAAAACGATGCCAACAGCTGTCAGTGTGCCACCGGGCCACTTGATAAGGAACTTCATTTTCTGCTCACATGGTAGTAATTCTCAGGCACAGTTCGGCGTTTCTGGACTTATCACAGAATTCCAGAGGCTCCCCACGAAAGTGTGGCAGTGATGAGGAGCACATGGTGTACAGCACCCTGTACTCCACAGGTATCCAGTCACAACACAGCCCACCCATCCAAATAACAAGGCAGTCCTGCCTTTCAAGGCTGCTTTCCCAGTGCCAAGCCCAGCCTTGCCTGCTTCCACGCTGGGCAAGTCAGGCAGAAGCAGATGGCTACATCCAAAACTTTGGGAAAACAAAACTTCCAACAGCTGCCTGCGGGCCAGTGGTGCAGCACAGACAGGCCCCGGCTGCAGAAAGCCTCCTCCAAAGACACAGTCACAGAATAACCTGAGTTGGAAGGGACCCACAAGAATCACCAAGTCCAACTCTTAGCCCTGCACAGGCCCATCCCCAAGAGTCACCTCATGTGCCTGAGAGGATCATCCAAATGTTCCTTGAGCTCCGTCAGCCTTGGTGCTGTGACCACTGCCCTGGGGAGCCTGTTCAGTTCCCCACCACTCTCTGAAGGAAGAACCTTTTTCTACCAAGGTCCTTGTGGTTATGACCATGGTTTTGCAGGTCTTTGCAAGGTCAGATAATAACTGAGCTCAGTATTGGTGATTTACTGGATTTGCAATTGTTTTAACCTGGACAACTGTGCCACTGAGTTACTGCTGTAACCAGCCAGGTAATTGTGCTCCTCATCTGTATTTGTCACCACAACGCTGTTTGGAGATAAACTTTTTATCCCTAAAGCTCAACAGTCTGGTGTCTGTTACCATATCTGGAACCTGTAGGCTGGTAGGGCCACCTTAAGCTCATACATTCAACAGCTGGGAGAAACCTCAGGGATGAGGGAGATGTAGAATCCAGGGGCTGGAGGGAGGCCCAAAACATCTCAGCACAACTGCAACACATGCACTACAGCCATTTCTTTTCATGTAGACACGTCACAGACCGCTTGCAGCTAAAGGAATAGAAACCCCCATCCCATTTCCTGTGCTGCTTTTATCCTTTCACATCTTCCACCATCTCTGAAAAAAACCCAGTATTAAATAGCAAACAAAAAGATATCGTTCATTTGCATTGAAGGCTGTGAAAGATGTACGAGATACTGCACTATTTTAGGAACAGGCTGCACTACAATGGTCCTCACAAAGCAGTTCTGGCATTTCCTGACCTCTAAGCACTTAGCATTCTCTTAAGGTCATTTTTTAATTCTATTTATTACCACGCTGGTCTATTTGTCATTTTTCAAAACAAGTTTCCCAAAGCCCCTGTGCTTATTCTGTTCAGACTATTGTCTTTGCTGGTAGATTTTTACAGCAGCTCCTTTGCTGCACGATCTCTGGGCAAAAACACATTAGGAAGTTAAACAGAGACTAATTTTGTTAGTTTATGCCACATTCCTTCAATCAAGTTCACATATTAGATTTTCGGTTCTCATCTGGAGGCTCCATTTAGTCTCATTCCCTTCTAAACTCTCTTCTGGTCCACTGCCTCTCCCAGTTTCCTTCAGAGCATTTTTGGGATGCTGCGAGCTCTATTTCCACATCAGTTATTACCAGTACCTGCTGGATGCTTTTAAGGTATGCTGTGATCCTCCTCTCTCAGTGAATTTGCTGCACCCTCCCCTAACTGCTTGCTCCAGACCAATACAGCTCCTGTGTGATGGATTTCTCTGCTACTGGATTTTTTTTTTCCACCAAGAAATGAACAGTCCCTTTTTTTTTTCCAAGCACACCTCTTCAGTACATGTGTGTGCTTTCAGATATGGGTTGACAGGAACATTCTTTTAATCCACTGACACAAAAAAAAAAGCACTACTACCACCCTGATGCCAGCAATGATATCCATGGGGACACTGTGGATGTGCTGACTTACTGCCACAGGGTAGCAGGAAGATAGGGATTGAGCCTCTTAAGTCTGACTTAAAAATGCTTTGTTATTTTAAGTAAAGCTCCTCCAAACCCATAGTCTCAATCTATACTGACAAAAAACTAACTCCAAGATTAGAGGACCAGTATTTGTCACTTAGTGTGAGACCATCCTGCTTGTAAAGATACAGCTTTGTGAACATGCAAAATGATCAACAGCTCTGCATCTTTGGGAGCTGGATGTGTTTTAAACAGATGTATAAACTGCTGGCTTGCCTGTGGTCAGGCAAACAGATTCATGGATTGGGAGGCACCAAAACACAAGGAAGTGCACAAATGAATAGCACATAAAGACCAAGCCAGCCATCTGCAACCTTCCCAACACTCCCCTAGCCCCTGACAGTGCAGCAAATTCGGCAAAGGATCAAAGGGAAGGACACAGTCCTGCAGAGTCAGGACTCTAATGGTGATTCAGCCTTTCAGCAGGGTTTTTTTTTTTAACCCATCCAGCTTTGTTATCCTGTTCTTTGCTCACCAACCTGGGAATTGTCTGACCCTGAGCTGACATGCTCAAGCTGCTGGTTCAGGGTTGGACTCTGAGCAGGGGAACTCTGGGACAAAAAGGTACATAAGGACAGTCCCAATACTGATTATTTTGCTAATCTTAACAGTTTTCATCACAGGTTATGTTTCCCTCACAAATTCCACAATTTATCAACGCTGGGTTCAGAGCTTGGACTCTAAGCCCTCGGACAGCATCCCAGCTCACCTGACACTGAACATGCTTTTTTAAGTATAAAAAGCCTGTATTGGGGACTTCTAGTAATTTGACGACAAGGAGATTTCAGAAGAAATAGGAGTAAGAGCTTTACAAGCACTTAATGCCTCTTAAAGGCAAACTGAGATAGTCTCTTTAAAAAAAAGTAGGGAAACAAGTTTCTTCATTACAGATAACAATTTGCAAGATTTGAAAGAGTGGTTCAAGACAAAAACTTGAGAACTTGCAGACTTTTCTGAACTAATAGTCAGGAAGTTAGGAATCACATCAGCAAAACAGTTAAATAATTCATTTTAATTTTTACCTTCCTCCAGAAAGTCAGAAGCTGGCTAAAATTTTGATGTAGAAACCCACTTTAAAAATGTTGACAGCAAACATGTCTCTGGGCTTTTGGAAAATAAATGATTAAATTTGTTTGGGAATTGAAGCAAATCTTTTCTTATGACTGGGTTCAGGTTTGACAGACTCCTGTTTACAGGTAAAACGTATTTGCTGCGAGGTCCAACGTGACAAGTCCTTAGAGAATGGCAGTGGGCATTTCTGAAGAGCATCCCCTGGGGGCCCCACACATCAGTGTTTGCTCTTGCTGTTTTCCCTTGGGATCACTGCTGGCATACTACTACTGTTGTCAGCCACAGGAGATGGAAGAGTAGGAAAATCCATCCCAGTTGTCCTGCTGCTGGGCCCTGTCACCACCAGTAAGCAGCAGATGTCACAGCGAATGCAGGTCTTTGCTGTCCTTTGCCCTTGATTAAAATCACCCCTAAATCCAAGAAGAAACACAAGGTTTGGGTGCAGGGAGGAAAAGGGAAGAGTCTAATGCAGTGGAAAGTGTTGTTCATCTTCATTTCCAACTGAACACACGACGAAAACACCCTGCAGGACCCACAGCCAAGTTACTGACAAAGACTACCTAAAAAGCAGCCATTTGTCACATCCCTCATAGAAGTGCTGTGCACAGTGTTGTCCATCTGAAACCACCCTTCATGAACACTAACTCATCCCCAGTCCCTGTTTAAATGGCACTGATTTTGCAGACACTTCTACTTGCCCTCACAGCTCCCTCCCCAATGGAACAGGTTTCAGACAATATGAAAACATCTACACCTTCCTGACAGGGGGAAATCTTCCTTGTGTTAGAGACACCTGACTTGTACATGCATCAACCTTAGACCTGTTCTCCTTGTCTTGGAAGATGATGTTAAATATTATCCCACCAGGATGTGTTGTAGTAATTGCAGATCCCTTGTCACTCAGGGCCCCTTATTTGCTAAATCGTGTCTCATGTTCCTACTGGGATTCATTTTCTTTGTTCTTACATTTTGGGCATTGATCTCTTCCTTTCATTAATAATTTTCATTCTTCAGTCTCACCTACAATCATTTTATAAAGTTGACAAGGTGTCAAGTAATTAATATTTTCCTACGCTGCACAAGGTGATACCGCCAGACTATTTCTGTCTAATTACAGATATTTTTGGATCAAGCTGTACTTCAAAATGTCTCTGATTTCAGCCTACTCTTGTTCTTGAACAGCACAAAATCTCTCTTGCACATACTCCATTCAAACTGCCTTGACAAAAAATCCATGGCAGTGGGATACTATGAGAGAAGAGTTTTCTTTACTACATTGTTTCTTTCTGTACTGTTCTTTACTATTTCCTCTTAAAAATCTGTGCAATTCATAATGCTGTATTTTAGCAGCATTAACTGCAAGAAACCAAACTTAGCATTATACCTGAAACCATTAAGACCTCCTTCATTCACCTGTTTGCATTCTGTATCTGTTTTCCTACCTTCTGACTTGGACACACAGATTTGCAGAGTGATTTTACGAAGTACTATGAACTTTAAACATTTCTGTTCCCTTCCAGTTTCACTCTGGCCAAACTTCTTAGATTTTTACTCCACGAAGTAACAAAGCAGATGCACAGAGAATACAATGAGATGCTTCAGACTTTCACCTCTATGTCAGCCTTGCAGTGATGCAGGTGCTCCCTCTGGGCTGCAAGGGCACCCTGCTGGTCACACCAATTCCTTCTTCCCAGCCCACTGATGGGCAGCGTTCCGTCCCTCACATTAACTCCAAGATCCTCTTCAGCAGTCCAAAGAAATCCTGACCAACTCAGTCTATCAGCAATTACCATGTTCAGAGCAGGAACCTCTCCAGCTCCTCTTGCCTATCACCTTGTTTTAACAAAACACCTCCTCCAGCATCACCTTTACAATAATTTTTCTCTAAAAACAATCTTCAATTCTCTTCTTTAAGTAACCTCCCTCTTCCTCATTCAGCTGGTCTGTTCCTTAGGCTCCCTGTACCTGTGGTCCCACCCAGGGGCTTTTTATGATTCCCCTCCTACATACTTTTCCATCATTATGCTCTTAACAAGCATCTCTCCCCACTGCTGCCTTAGGCCTTTGTGCACTCTCACTTCTAGATCACATTTCATGGAGCCTCTTTCAACTCTGAATGACTTGCCAAGAAAAATTTAACTGTGTTGCCTCCCCTTCCCTTCCTCACGAAAGCTGCAAAGGGATATTTCTACTGCAGAAAAACTAGAAGAAGGTGTAAATCCAGAGTATCAGGTCTGTGTCTCTCTCTTAACTAGCACTTGTATACACTGTGTGTTTCTGTAAGGGGCTGTCTGTACACTGCCCTGTGTACAGACTCACAAGCCAGACTAAACCAACCCTTTATTTTCCTACAGAGCACACCTGACTGCAAGGAGTTCCCTTTTTCCTTTCACTTCACAGTAGTCACAAATTACTTGAAAATCAGAATGGCAAATCTGACTCCAGCTACAAGCTCCTGAAACAAATCACATTATCAGCATGTGGAGTCACACCTGCACCAAAGGCATGTCTGCTTGGCCCATCTGCATGCAGCATTTCCCAAAACAAGCTATTTCTCACTGTCACAGGACAGGAAGCCTCCTTTGAGAGCACACTGCAAAGATTTTCACTACTGCTTGACTTCTTGGGGTTACTGCTGCACTTAGACCTCAGGCTCTCTGTAGCCTGACATTGAATTTCCTCAGCTTCTGACAAAAAGCAGAGTGGTATTTAAACATAGTATATAATGCCTTAACACACCGGTGCTGTATCAGACTTCCCACATTTATTCCTCAGGATCTAAGCAAAAGACTCATCTTACTCCCAGCAAAATGCTTTTCACTGTCTGTGGCAGGAGAAATTAAGAACCCCTAAGTGCATGATTACCACCTCCAGTTAATTATTTGTGATAGGAGCCAGTGTTTTTCTCAATTACATTTCTTTAATGAGATGCATCCTTTTGGCCCAGCTGTGCCTGTACAGCACAGTTTTAGGAATGAGTCTCACATCTCCTTAAGTTCCCTCAGTATATACTTTAATTCCTTAGGTGACAGTCCTGTCAGACTAGAAGAAGAATTACACAGTAAGCAAATATCATTAAATGGGCCTTCCATTCTCACTGCATTTGATCACCTCTCCCACGCATTAGCATTGATGTTGTTCCCTTCCAATAAATCAAGTCCTCCTCTAAACCATTTCCTCCTACTCTCCCCATGAAAGGCAATATTTCATTGTAAAATAAATTGTAAATAACCCTGAGCACAGCTGAGTAATATTTAGTGCCACACCAGAAACAGGTCTCAAGCTTCAACAGAATCAAGAAGAAACACAAAAATTCAGGTCATCTCCAAATACAAGAAACTATGGTATTAGACTAAAATTTACGGGTATGTAAAAAGCTTTCACTTTTCCCCCACCTTTGTGCCTGCAGTGAGGTAAGGAGGCAGGTTTACATAGCTGTGGTGGCTTTAACCACCATTAAAAGCAGCAATAACATAGGAAGACGTAATGGCAGACTTAAAGACAGGCTGTAAAACTCCAGGAGGGCCTTTGCACACAGTTTGCTGACACCTCTTCCATGCAACCTGCATCTGGGCCAGCGGGATCGTAACTGAGCCCCACACCATCCACACAAAGGACAGCTCAGCTCCCCTTTTCATGGAATCATAGGATGTTAAGGAGTTGGAGTGGACCTTAAAGATGATCTAGTTCCAATCCCCCTACCATGTTTAGGGACACCTCCCATCAGACCAGGTTGCTCAAGGCCTTATCCAACCTGGCTTTGAACAGTGACAGGGATGGGGCATCAACAACCTCCCTGGGCAATCTGTGCCAGGGCTCACCACCCACACAGTAAAAAATTTCTTCTCCAATTCCCTTTTTCGCCCTTGCACATATTTCAATAGATTCATGAATGAACTAAGGGGGAGATGACAAAAAGCTGTCTTTGAAAAAAAGCCAATGTGAGCTCCTCTCACCTCCTTCTCCCTGTTGAGCAGCACCAGCTGGCTGTCCGTCAGGATGCAGTACTTCCTCTCCCATGTTGTCATGTCAGTGTAGGGGGACTGGCCACAGGACAGTCTGTGTGTAGGTGGTCCTTTCACATCTGCAAACAGAAAACCACAATGCCGGAGTCGTTAGCACGTGTCATTAATCAGCTCCTCTGCTCTTGCTGTTCTGCAGCGAGACGAGAACCAAAACTGCACTCTGCTCTTGTTTCAGCATTTTAATGAGACAAAATGGGAATCCTGGGAGGCACCCATGTGGAACACTACCTAAGGTGCACTATGAATGCTTATTTATCTACAGCACGGCTTACAAAAATGGCAATACCCGAGATGAATATAAATGTCTTTGTCAAAGGCTGAAATATAATGAAAACAAAAGACCAAGAGCGCTTATGAAAACTTAATCTTCTCTCCATTCCCTTCTCAGAACTGTCGTTCAAAGGGGTACAGCCTTGCATGTACTCTAAATCTTAATAAAGTGGATTATTTGTGTCTAAGGATAGAGAGATATAGGAAGGAAGATGGGGATCGAGGAAGGCAGGCTTGAAGAATGGAAGGAAAAATTCAAGGGGATGGGCATTTAATTGAGAAGGGCTTACCAGCATCTTTTGGTGGGAAATCTACTCAATTAAATTGTGTGTTTTTATTTAGCCACTGCCACTACAGCGACAAAAACTACAACAAACAAACAACCCGAAACGAACAAACAAACACAAACCCAAAAAACGCCAAGACACCAAACCAAAACATAATCCAACTTGTTTGGCTCCCAGTGATGATCTTTCACAGTTTATTTTAAAATCAATTTCCTGTAAGACTCTCAGGCTCGAGCTGCCTATGACACGGTGCCTCTCGCTGCTGACAAGTTTCTCCAAGGCTGGGAAAGCAAAAAGCAGGGGAACAAGTGCAGCAGACAGACTTCACTGCCAAGCAGCTCTGCCCAAAAGCAGAGGAAGCCACGGAACAGGAAGGTACAACGCCAGTGCGAGAGGACTGGGAGCAGAGAAAGTTGCCCCAGGAATTCAGGTGTGCAGCCAACTTACAGAACCTCTTCACAGGAGCCAAAATGCTGCATGAATGATAACGTAGGTGACACATCAACTTAGAAAACACTTTCAAGATATTCTGTACAATCGGTTTCAAGTCAGAGGGTGGTGAGGCCCTGGCACAGGTTGCCCAGAGAAGCTGTGGCTGCCCCATCCCTGGAAGTGTCCAAGACCAAGTTGAAGCACCCTGGTCTAGTGGAAGGTGTCCCTGTCCATGGCAGGAGGCTTGGAATGAGACGAGCTTTAAGGTCCCTTCCAACCAAAGCCTTTCTATAATTCTATGATTTATCTCTTTCTAAAGCTCTGAGCTTAAGTCGTGGTTGCTTTGTAAGATTAAGTTTCATTTTTATCTTGCCCTCTAGTTCTACACAATTCTGCTTGCACTGATCTAAAAATCAGCCATTCTCACTGTGGATTCCTGAAGTCCCTCCTGGAATACCTCTAAGGGGTCTAAAACAGACACTGCAAAAATCAAGGGGCTTCCTGCACAGGAGCCCAGGACCTCCTTTAGCTATTTCAGGAGCAAACTGAGTGTTCAAAACCAAAACTTTTCGCAACATTACCTTCCTTTTCACGCACACGCCGACGTGCACAGAGCTAAACGTGCTGCTTCTCGTATCCTCTCTCCAGCATCACCACTAGAGGCCAGCGAATCCTCAAACACCCAGCACCTTCCAGGGAGAGTCAGCCCCGATGCCAGCGCTAAACCCGGAGTAAGGAACCCCTCCAACTCACTCCACTCCTTGCAGACCCTGCGTGTGCCAAGTCGCACCTCATCACTAATAAGAGATGCAACATCCTTCGTGCTCTTCTCCCACAGTTTTGCCCCCAGATTGAAAGGAATGTGTCAGCTCCCAGAGCCAGGGAATTAACTTGGAATATGGCTTTCGGTGCCTTGTTCAACCTACTGTTGCACTAGGATTTTTGTGATCATTCAGAAAAATGCTTGAAACGGCCAACTTGATACCTTTAAGCAAGAAAAAGAAGAGGGCTGCATGGCTCCTACTGCTCTGAATAATAATAAACTGCACCTTTGCTCCCTTTATTTCAGGTGCAATAATTCAGGGAAGAAGCTGAGATGCAGAATCAGGCTCCACACTGTTACCTGTCCAACACAACTCGGTTTGCAGTTGTGATGAGCAATGCTGTGTCTCTCAAAATTGCCCAAACCTCTGTTTAGGTGTAAACATGATTAAGGGAAACCACTACAACCTCTGTGAAGCAAAAGTGCTTTTGTGTAAACTCCTGGAGCAACAGAGACTCTCTTTCCCACAAGTTATATATTTGTCCATCTTACTGAAGTGAACCCTCCAGAGAGATTTTTGGCACAACTACATCTCACCTTTACGTGGTGTCGAACCAAAAACCAAACCAGATGCACAATAAAACCACCTCTGCTCCTGCTTAGACCTTGGTTTCCCGAAGAGCCCTGCCTGGGCACAACAAATGCACGAGTAATGGGTTGGTAGAGGCAAGATCAGGGAGAAGGACAAAGCCATGGGCACAAGTGTGCAACAGAAACGGGAACATGAGAGCTCTGGGGATCTCATCTCCTGGGTACTGAAAGCACATGATAAATCACCACGGGGAAAAAAAGGCTGAAGGCGTGCGTGCCCTGTCCTGCTCGTGTGGGTGGGCTGGCAGAGAGAGTGCCTCCAGCTGCTATGCTGAGCAATAACCAAGTAAACTCTATTTTGAGCTGCTGGTAGACTTTTTTACGGCAAAAAAAAACAACCCTCCCTTCTGGACCATCAGCTCCAACACAGAATCTACAGTCACGACTTGCCCAGCCCCAAAAGATTTTCGTGTTCTAATTTCTACTAACTAGAGGCCTTGGCAGGATACCATCCAACTGATCCATGGGCTGCACAAAGGAATTAAAGAACAGAACGACTTCTTCCACTGCAATAACAACTCCAGGACTGAACTGAGTCATCAGGCACCGCGGGCCAGCCACGGCTCTGTTGCCAAGTGGGTTGGCTACGTCAGAACAGCTTTCCACAGGCTGCTGGCAGACTGACATGCCATCCCAGTGTCTGGAGCTGTCAATCACCACTAGAGAACTCCACAGCATTAACATTTTGTGTTGCTATCGGTATCCTTTTGAACACATGTCGGGACACAGCCCCACCACCTCTGCAAGCCTGACCAAGCGCTCTCTTCAGCAAAGAGCAGTTGCAAGCTGGTTTTCTGATGTATCAGGTCCTATAACTTCAGCCCTCTGCCCAAAGCTGGTGCTGCAAGCACACATTGCAAACCACACGGATGCTGGATGCGTGTTCCAAGAAAGCTGACTGCAACAAGGACGGCAGCGGAGCTTTGGTGCGTCAGTCCCACCTATTTGAATTATTTCTCAGCTCACCCCTCCTGCATGGCTGATATCTTTGGAGCCTCTTGCAACAGCTGTGACTTCAAAATGTATTCTGAAGCACGTTACCAGTTTAGACAGCAGACTCTTTGGGACTTTGCACAGTATCACATTTACACTTGGTCGCCTCACAAACCCTGTTCTGCTTTCCGGGACTCTTCATCTTCAGTTTTCATTTTACATTCTTGGTTCCAGCTTTTCACGTGAATGTAATAAAACCCACTGACCTCTTCCACTAAGGCCCCACAAAACTAATTCACCACCACTATGGAAGTGAGTGGCAAAAAGTTCCACATGTAACTAAGGAGCACTCCAACTTTTGAGAGAGACCACGAGTCAGGGCTGTCCTTTCTCACTGTGGGGCTACTACCTGTCAGCTCATACAGCAAGGCTTGAGCTTTGGAGATGAGTGATCACTCACTGATGAATGCAGTTTTGGACAGGAGCTGGAGGAGAAATCAGGGAGGTGCATCTGAAAGCTCTGAGTTTGCAGATGTTACTGGGATGGGCTCAGGCAGCCACACACCTCAGTAGGCAAGTTCTGGTGGCAGAAGATTTCTCTCGGGTCTGATGCAATCCTCTCCATTCTGCAGCATTACAATGAGGCATTCAAGTAAGCAGATCAGCCAGTCTACACACAGGATTAAAGGTCAGGCCTTATGTGCCTTCAGATGCTAATATCAGTTAAGTAACAGCTTGGAAAAAATCCCCTTCTTGGTACCTCCCTACAGAATTGAGAGGAACTGCTGAAGACTGGAAACCACGTTGTTTTTCCTCGGGGCTCTGAAATGCCATTAGCCATGTTACAAACATCCACAAAGCTCCCTTTCTTTCATCTAGATGACAATTTATACCTCATTATTTTTTAAGCACAGAACTTTTTTTAAAAAGGGGGGGGGTGTTGTGGAATAGAGGGACAGGGATGCCATAATCACACAACAACAGAAGTGTTGAGTGGTGCAGGGCGAGGGAACACGGAAAGCAGGAGCCAGCGCCAAGCCAATCCCCACAGGCAGGGTAGGACATTTCATGGCACTTTAGGAGTATTTAGGGAGCAGTACAGTGCTATCAGATGGGAACACTTCTGAAACTTCCATTGCAAGCACGCAACAATTATTTTTCCTTAAAATTCCAAATGCAGAATCAGAAAATTATTTCCAAGAGATGAGGGCCGTTCCAGTGGCATTTAGTCCCCAACCGCTCTTCTACAAGCTGAAGAGCTGCATATTCTCTCCTCAGAGCTAGTGAAAAGGACAGAATTACCAGAAATCAGGCCAACAAAACTACATTAAAGGTAAATTCATGCTTTCAGCCTCTTTGCCAAAAAGCACTCTACTTGCCATCAATAAAAACACAGAAATAACCCTCCATCCCAGTGATGACAACAGCACCCCTGGCACGTCTCAGAGCTTTTTTTTTTTGAACCACACTCTTCCTATGGTGAAATCAAGGGCTCACTGAAGTACTTGCCAAATTTTCCTCAACTTTATTAGGGTCCGTGTTCTGTTCCTAGTATTTCCAGCAAGGAGCTGCCAAGCAGCTGAGTAACTAATGGAGTGGCCAAGTTTGTACGACGGGAGGAATTTTTTTCCCCCAAGAGAGATTAGTAGGAGCCCTAACACCTTCTGACAACAGGTCTACTTACCCAGTGTCAATGTTTCCATGGTGTTTTATGTACTCACCATAGAGACAGGACTCAGAGGGAAGTGTTTTAGGTGAGTGCTGTCATCTGAGAGCTTGTCAGAACCCCAACCTACCCAGCTGTGCATGACCATGCAGCCCAGTTCGAATAATCATCACTTTGAACCTTTATCAAGCAAGTTGAGCAGAAGCTGAAACAAGCCTTACTATTGACACAAAGCTTCAAAGATAAATAGCAATTATGAGTCCTTTCATTACACTTACACCACCTCTAAAAGCTCATGAAGGGATTCAAGGGAAAGATATGGCAGAAAGGGAAATAAACCACGTCTTGACATGTTTCCTTCCCCCAAACCTGCATCTGGTACCAAGGCAGGGTTTCCGCGAAAGAAGTCACTAATGAGAGAGAAAATAAACAGCAACAGCAGTTCTGTGACACACAGCTGTGTGTGCATGTGCAGCTATTTCAGACAGCTGCTGATGCTCAGATGAAGATCTGCAGGGTCTGGATGTAGAAGAGAAGAGAATTCAGGCGTCGGAGGAATCCTGGCCCAGCTGAAAGAGGGACAATCTCAACACTGACACAGAGCAGATGACAACAGAGGTCACCCACCGAGGGTCTGTTAGGAAAAGCACAATCAAGACAACTTCCACTTTCTCTCATGCCAATATATATAGATTTTGTTTACATTTCTTATTTCTGAGACCAACTCCCAGCCATATGCAGTGCAGGCAGACACTACAGAAAACAGCTGTTCAAAGAAAAACCTATGGTGGTGCACAAATTCACTTGGAAGAGGAAAGGACATTCCTCCTCCAAGTTCGTCCAAACAAACACCACAATGCCCCACACAGAACACACAAGGCTCATGACTAATGGTATAATACAAGAAAAATTCAGCACATACTGTGTGTGGCAACACAGAGACTCCCATGCTACAGAGAAAACACGATGCTCTCAAGGTTGATTAATTCTTCTTTGAATCACAATGCACTTAGAGATATAATGAGCACACATTAGAAACAGAACCATTAATCTTGCCATTTTGTTTCAAACCACAAAGTGGGCAGTGACTGCAGGTTTCCTAGGAAGCTTCTCATAGCTACTGTGGGATATGGCAGTGCTCACTTGCCCCTCTAAATCACTCTGTGGCACAGCTCCATTCCAATGGAGAGTTACCTACATTTTCGTGGTCAGCAACAGATCTCTGTGGTGAAGCAGGTGGTATTTGGAGCGCAGAAAGCACGAGCAGATCCTTTGGGATGCAAGGCACGCTATTTATATAGGATGTTATTACAGAGGTAAGTATCTGGTGTGAATTCTTCCCGCTACATTTAATATCCACACTCAACAAAGTTCAGTACACAGGCAGCGACCAGCCCTCAGTTCAGCTGAATCCAGTTGCTCTCCTCCAGCAGCTGCGTGCAATGATAACCAAATTCTCACACGGACATCTAATATCGTGGGTAGGAGGAGGTACAGAAAGCTTAAGTCAAACCATCAGGTTTCAGAGATTCCCCAAAGCTCTCACGCCAACTGGTTACAGCCAAAACGCTACCTGGAAAATCCATCCTGCACAGAATAAAGCCAGAAAAGGTTTAAGCAGGTGAAAAGGGCATTTAAGAAGCTGGCAGAAGCCATGACCAGTGCCATGACTTTCTCAGATTCCAACGTATTTGGCATTGCAACACACATTCCTCACGAGATCTTTAATTTTTCTGGTACAGGCCAATCTTGCCAATCTAAGCTATTAACTTTCCACTGCTCTTTTACTGAGTGGCAGTGATCAGACACAGCCTCAAGACTGGTTTTCCACTCTTCCACTGAAGAATCTCACGAGCCACAGACAGATTAAACCAATAAAGTTCAGTCAGGTGCATTTTCGTGCCCTGTACCCTCAAAGAAATATCACTGTGGCAAATTTGTGTGCTTGCTGTGTGTGCTTCCATCTCCCTACAGTCTGCCAGCTCTGGGAGAAGGAATCTCTTAAAATTTAGAGCAGGGGAGTCTGAAGGTACCTGCTGTTCACTGCTTACGGGTAAGGTTTTGAGGATTTTCCCCTCCTCTGAATGAGGACTGTGCATCTCTTCTGCCAACAGCTCAGGGCACAGCTTTTCCCCACCAGCTGCTGGAAAGCTTTGCCAAGATCTGTGATAGGATGGGAGAAGAGAGCCTCACTGCTCCGAATTTCTCACGTGCAGCAGTCTCACCTCAACACCAAGAAAGAAAAATGAACCTTTAAAGCTCAGTGAGCACCAACATTTTGACCACTATCAGAGCTACCAGCCAGATTCTTAAATTTCCCACAGATTTTCTGCGTTAAGGAAACATGTCAGGAGCAATTTTTACGTGGGAAGGAATAAGCCATCAGATGAGTGAATACCTAATAGCAGCCAAGGGCTGTCTCCTCTGCAACCAGCAGGAGACAAAACACAGAGTGCTACTGTTCAACAAACCTGGCATCTCCCAGCAGGATGAGCTCTTGCTGCCTCTCTTCTCCTTGCTGACATCATTCCCACCCCTTCACATCCTTCTCTGGGAGAGATGTGACTTGTTTGTACAGGAGCCGCCGGCAGCGAGCGAGGTACAGCCGGCTCACTCCCCCAGCTGAGCTCCCAGGCAGCTCTGCCAACTTCCCTTGGTCCCGAGTCAATACATCTGCCCCGTTCTTGCAACGTCACCACTGAGCCTATCTACAGCTCAGGAGTTTTCACACCAAGGCTCAGACCACGGCAGAGATCAGCCAAGATGTCCCTGTAACACACACAATTCCAAACCCAAACCTTCCCCAAGGCCGGCGCCAACACGTTTACCACCCTCGGCCCCTGACATTCGCTAAAAGGGCTCAGTGTTCCCTGGTACCCAAATGCTCTGCAGAAGCTCGAGAGCACAAATTCATTTAGGCCACAGCCATGTGAGCAGTTTCACTGGGATCCTGTTTTCAAAAGGAAAAACTGTGGAGTCATTCCAAAAGAGAAACCGCAAGTCTTAAAATCTTACGACTAGTTTAGCGAGCAGATGCTGAGCGTGCCAACACTCCCGAGCTTTCTTGCAAAGTCTTAAAAAAATGAGAGCTAAGGACCTAACAGGTGAAGCAAAACTTAGGCATAAAGCTCCAATTGGCCTGGTAGTTCTGACTGGAAAGCAGAAAGTTGCACCCGCTCGCTGTCGCGGTGCAGCTTCTTTGAGCAAAAGGTGTGGGAGCCCTTAATAGCAGTTTAAAGCCACCAATTAGCTTGAACACTGCTGAGCTCCTCTAAGCTTCTTAAGCGCTGCAGAGCCGATTGCTAAACTTCCAAAGGGTAACTGATCCTCACTTCCCTCAGAGACACGTCCCTGTCTCCATGGCCTGTACCCTGCCAGGTTCAGAGAGGCAGGGATGTGCCTGTCAGGAGACATCAGCACCTTCTCAAATGGATGGGTGCCAGCAGCTCCCAGTCGTGCAATCACCTCTGGCTCAACAAGTGGGACCAGCAATCACAGCCCAGTCAAGGTGGGGACCTTACAGAGCAGGCAGGTGTGCTCTGTGCTCGGCCCAGCCCCCTGAGCGCCTGCAAACAAGTGGCTCATTGTGCAGCCTCATAAATCTCATGACATCACCACAGCAGAAGCTGCCATCCCTGTAAGAAAACAATTTGGTTCCCAGGATACCTAAGATTTCAAATAACCTGCAGTTGCTCGAAGCCATTGCTGTGACCCTTCCTACAATGCTAAGGAGGTTTGCCTTCCTTCTCATTCAGGTCTCGTTCCCTGCCCAGGACCACTCATCTTTGCTCCTGAATATTAAGTACATTTTCCTCTCACTGTTAAATTCCCACTTGGCCTACAAAACACTTTGGAATCTCAAAACAGAAATGGTTATTACAAACCTGTAGAGAGGATTATAAAAGATTACATGCCCCTATTACATAGCTGCCAAGTTCTGAGAAGACTCTCAAGTGACACTTCTCCCCAAAGCATGGAGGCTTTTGTGAGAGGTTTAGAAACCAGAAAGTGGAGAGTAGCAGAAAAGTTAATTATTTGTGGGAGAAAAAAAAATCTGCAGTTTTTCTTCTTAATTTATGCATGGTCCTTTTCTTACCCAGCTCTATACCCCTCCCCTGTTCTCTTCTCTGCTGTGCTTGCTCTCGCCAACCCCTAATCTCCATCTCACAGCCTCTTCAACACCAGGCATCCAGACTGGGCTGTTCCCTCTTCATTCTTTATTTTTTGCAACAGTGAAGGAATAAGAAGAAAGGGAAAGAAAGCATCCTGAACTTAAAAAGGACCTTGGCCCAAGGCAGCTGTGCAAAAAAAAAAAAAAAAAAAACAAAAAAGGCAAAACAATTTAAAAGCAAACGCTGCTGGGTTCCTGCACACATTTTGTGGGTGCACAAAAAAATGTACCGGTGCACTTGGGGTCAAAGCTAAAAATGTGTGTGGCACAAGCAGTGCACAGAGCCTGGCAAAAGCACCAGCACCAAAGGTTCACAGACAGCTGTACCCCCACCCTTGCCAAGAAAGCATCAGCCAGCTGACATTTATTTGTTTCAGAAGAGCAAGACTCTTTTGCTTTCTCCTGCCAAGGAGGGAGGTACGGGAAGGGCAAAGGTAGAGAAGCGTTTCTGTGGAGGCAATGAGCCACAAAAACAGACCAGGTGATGAGATGACTCTCTTTGTGTGTGGTGCAGTTTATGATGAGAAGGAATAAAGGAAAAATAAAGAATAATAAGCCCCAGAAAGCTGTCACGTGGTGTTTTAAATGCTCACTCATCACTGCACGGCCTGTCGCTACTGCACAATTTAAGTTATTTTCAGCCTGAACCTTTCTGCACACCTGGGTATAGACATGGGCAACTGGGAGCTTCTTTTGGGTTTGGGGTTTTTTGCCTCAAGAGACTTCTGGGAAAAGAGAAGGTAGGAGTTGTGAGCACTGCTGATGCCTCATAGAGGGCAGCTGATTTCCCTTGTCAAAGGGAGAGTTCACAGGACACTAAAATCTACTACAACGATGTGCATTTTTTTGCATATTAACCAGGTCTTTCAGGCATATAGGCTAAAGATAGTTTTCTTATTTTAACCACTTAAAACAAATGACTTAGTAAGGGACCACCTCAAGGGATTCAAATAAAATGTAAAAGAAGCCCTGCAGTACTCCCCATGATGTTTATTTAGACAGACCCACTCGGCTTCCTTCTGGCATCTTCAAAGTGTTTTCTGGAGAACCTGGAACCAGCTATTACACACCAATTCGTTGATTTGACCTACTTAAAGACAAAACCTCACACAAAAGCAGCAGAACGCTCCTCATTCCATTTTCCTCCCTCACGTCTGAAAAGTCTTCCTGCATATCTCAGTGATTCAACACTAATATAAAAAAGGATTGGACTTTTTTCATCCTTTACAGATGGTTCAGACAGAAAACTTTAGAGGAAGGAGACTGGACCTTACATAAATGCAGTGGGGATCCTGAGCCATATTTATATTTATGCAAAGAGATGTCTTATGGCAAATAATCTGCATCCCACATTTAATACTGTACAGCAACGACCTGTAATACCTCTTATCAGCTCTAGCCTTTAACCTTCAGTTAAAGGTTATGTGAGGTTATTTTCCCTGGGTTATTTAACCCAGGTATTGTATCTGGTTTAGGGAGGGAAAGCTGGCCTGGGGAGAAAAATCCCCTTTGGTTAAGCATAAGGAGGTTACCACCAATGTGGTCAAAACAGGACACTGAGTGGTGAGCTGGAATCACGGCTCAGGAGCCTCCTGACCTGAAGCACTTTGCTCTCTCTCCACATTGCAACACAACATCAATATCAGCAAATCAAGCACAATTTTGTTCCAGAATTTCAGAATAGCGGGTGATTTCTTTCTTCTTGCCCACTCTACATGATGTTGCCCAGAGAAGCAGTGTGGAAGTGTTCAAGGCCAGGCTGGAGAGAGCCCTCAGCAACCTTGTCTAGTAGAAGGTGTCTAGGTGGAACTAGATTATCTTTATGGTCCCTCCCAACCCCTGTGATTCTATGTTGGGGGAAACTAACTGTGAAAAAAAAGAGGCAATATGGGAAGAAATGACAGTGCCAAGGCAGAGAATTGCAAGTGCTGAGCTGAGCCCGTGCCAAGGAAAGATGTCCTTGCAGGCCAGCTTGGTCTGGACATCTTTGCCAGGCTCAGATCAAGGCTCCTGAGGTACCACCAAAACAGGTGGAGCAGGTTCCCTGTGCTTTTGGCAAACCCAAAGCAGTGTGATTAATGTGTCCTTTGAGGATGGGCTAGCTAATTAAAAGGATCTGGAGCTAGGGTGCAGTATTTCAGGTATTCTTCAGCTAGGTTTTCCCTTTACTTAGTGTTTCCTTCTCTTTGCAGTAAAGTTAGGCTGGAAAGAATAAAGGCAACCCCACATGCTCACCCCAAACACTCTCCATCCTTGAGCCCTAGCCTACTTAGGGTTTTCCTCCTTACTCCTGCTATATTCCCCAAAACCTGTAAAATGTAACGCTCGTGAGCACCAAACCTCTTGTTATTCACTAATGCTCCTTTTCAGCTGATTTGTATTTTTAAGCCAAATTTTTGTATTGTAAATTTGCATTTAAAATTTTATTTTAATGTATATTTACATTTAATGCCTAAGAACAAACATGCACTTATTCCCAAACGTTCTGCAAACTGACAGCACAAAACTCCCAGAGCAAATCCAAACCCCCTTCTACCCGAAGGGTAAAGCCACAGGTGCTCCTCTCCCAAATCCTAGAAGGAGAACAAGTGAACCCAGTAAGGATAAATAATAACCAGTGGAGAGAAAAATGTCTTTCCTACAGCAATGCTGAACACAAATTTATAGGTCACAACCTTGCAGAAACAGGCCTGATAACATCTAATTAGCAGTCCTGCTGCGCAACTGTGTCTCGTAACAGTAAATCCAACCAGACCAGGGGGAAAGGGAGAGGGGAGGCTTTATACAAACACAATAATTATAATATTTTGAAGGGATTTGCTTTATGCTGCTGGTTTGTGGTGTTGCCCTCCCCAGTAGGAATAATCAACCCACACAAGTGATTTTATGAATTATTACTGAAATACATTTCACTCCTATTGGGAAGCAATTTAGAAGGTCAGCGCAGATCTTTATTAATTATTTTATTTTTAAACTGAAATGCTAAGAATTCTGTTTGCTGCCAGAAGACGGGTGGAGGAGGCAAGGAAAGTTCACATACCCAAGAGACTATTAACTAGAACCAACTTGGACAATGCATTTGAGAAGCACTTCCTTCCAGCTACTGTAGAGCGCTGTCCTTAACATGCCTTTACTTAAGCAGCCAATTTTCCACCACTGAGTACAATGAGATTTCAAAACACACACGAAATCAGAGTATAAACAGACACAAACATCCCACTTAGTGACATAACAAAAGAAAATACAGGGCAGAAAACTTGAGCTCCTCTATTTTCTGCTCTTCATAAAATATCTCAGGGTTTTACACACGCTCTGCTCCCCTCTTCCTTTTTTTTTTTTCCCCTTTAAGGGACAGTACTATCACAAAATACTCTGCTCAGCTGCCTTAGCAATGGTGTTCCTGAACAAAAAAAAATTATTCCCGGGGGGTTGAGGGATGAATTCCACCATATTATGGCACAGGGAATGGAGTTTCAGAGGAAGCAAGCGGCCAAGAAGGCACGAATGAGGTGGCAGCAGCAGAGACAGCAGGAAGGGGTGGTGAACCAGGCAGAGCTGGTCCCTACCAGCAGCACAAAGCAAGAATGTTTAAAAATACGTATGAAGATCATGCCACAGACAGCAGGAATGACAAACAGATGAGAGGCAGCACCCAAGAGTGAAAGACTAAGGAACAACTCTCTTTTTCCAAGAGTTTTAGTTTGCTGGAGACAGATGGTGCTGCTTCCACATGGTTAGAGCTGGATGGTACCCTACCCCCAGCCCCTGACGGATGTCAGACTTATTTTTGTAAATCTCTGGTGATAAAAACCATCCATGGCATCTTGTTCGTTTCCTCCTTACTACTTAGTTTGCCAAAAACTTTAAACTCTGTTTTCCTTGCCACATCTACAGCCCAGTACCATTCGTCCTGCTCTCCGTGACTAATGATGATTGTGCACATCCCTTGTCTTTGCAGAAGCCTCTTTAAGCAACAGCACAAGAGCTGAAAATGATATCTCAGTACCTGGGACCATTTTTGTTAGCCCTGAAGCAATCAGACACAATGATGAAAAGGGGAAAAAAAAAAAAAAATCAATTTTTTTTCTTTCCCAAACTCTCATGTGATTAAAATCCATTAAAATGCAAACAGGCTTGAATTTTATTTTATCCATCAGTGACCACACTTCGCTGTCCCTGGGCTATGGCTGTCTCTTTGTGAATTCTCTGCACGTAAGAGGAGCCAAGCTCTAGGTTTAGGAGCAATCAATCTACCAAACCTCGCTAAATATATATGTGTGTGTATATTTTGTAATGATTTCCATTTCTCACGTTGATTTACATTGATCATTGAAAAAGTACATTCAGCTCCATGTTTGCTCAGCTCTGAATAAACAAAGTGAAGGCTGTTGGGTATCCAAAGACAAATGAGACATTACAGATGCAGACAAAACCTATCATCACCCTGAAAGCATTTCTCTTTGAAATTATATAGCCATGCAGAAGTTATTTAGAGTGGAGATTGCTGTATGTGTTTTTAATTCAGCCTGGGCCCTGTTGGGGGCAGGGAGGGTGTCTGAGGAGCCTCTACACTGCCACTTTTTTTTCTGTATGTACCTGACAAGACAGAAACGTCTGACTCGGGATGTTTTCCTTCCCCTTGCATTCTCTAGTTTCCATTTCTCAGGATAGGTCTCCTTAGGTGCATATGTCTAAGTGCATATATAACACACCCACCTGGAATTTCACCATTAAAATAAATACACCAGCATCCACGTGAACACGCGATTCCACATCAAGCACAACCATGAAAATCCAACACAGTCTGTGCCCCAGCTGGGTTCATACTGCACAGGAGTATTTCTTTCTCATATGCAGACTTTGTCTCCTTTTGCAGACAAAAAAACCCCTGTTTCAAGGCCATGTTGGAAATTATAGTTTCCACAGTAACAGTGGGAAGGTGTCAGAAGTCTGGGCACATACACTGCACAGCACAGCCAGGCTCCTGCATTTGGTGGCTCCTGGCTCTACAAGATGCTGCACATGCACCCAATAAACTGTTTTGGTTCCTGTGCAGACACAAATTTCTCAATTAGTATGTTTAAGCCATTCATGTCTTTTGTCAAAGTAACTCAAAACTCCTGCTCTATGCATATAATCCCCCCCCCCCGACAAACCAAACAGTATTTTACAATTATATTTAAGGGCCTTCACTTCTGCTTACAGGCATAAAGCATTCACAGAAAGCCCAGAAGAAACTCCACAATAAAGAAGGGAAAACGTACTTCATGGAAAGAAGTCTTTCCCTTTTACAGCTAATAGAGTATATCCAAGCAGGAGCTAATGAACTGTCATTACAATGAGCTCCTCGGGCAGGTTCTGTGGCAACCTGCTCCCTGCTGCTGCAGATGCACCATCTAAAAACTACCTTGTTAGCACAGCTAAAACAGGGGCTGCAGCAGCCAGGGATCTGGATTAGGAGGGGGAAAAAAGTCATTAGCAGAGTGCTGTGTTGGATCTGGGTAGATCCAACAGCAGTCTCAGCTCCCCAACCCTGTCCCATGCTCACCAGCACCCAAAGAGTGTGTAGGAGGGCACCAGATTGATTTTGAACATGTACAGGATTTGTCTCTGCTGGAGCAAGCCATGGAAAATTTTGCTCCATCTTCTACTGGCACATGCTGGTTTGCTCTTCTCTGATAATTAATCATGTACACTGACTTTGCTGAAGTACCAGGGTGACTATCTCAGCCATTTCCTTGAGATCACGTATTAAAAGATATAAAAAAGACATATGAAAGGTATACAAATCTCTTGAAGCCTAACCCCACAAAGGCACAGGGGCCTCACCTCCTGCCCTGCCGGAGTCTTTGACCCCCTCCCAGGTGCCCCATGCTTTTGACAAGTCCTCTGGATTAAAATGCTTTTACTGACACAGGTCACCCCTAACACTGAGACAACTTAAAAAAGAAAAAAAAGAGTCAAATCTTCACATGACAGTTGCACATGTAAGTGGGGGTGGAAGTCACAGTTGGAATTAATGAAAACTAACGTTAAGAAAACTATTTGTCTCTGTCACAGCAGATTGAACACTTATCCCTTTCTCTCCCATTCCTTTCCAAAACTTCCTTGTATTTGTAAGAGTAAGTCTCAGTATCATTTAGTGATACCTCAATAAAGGAAGGGACTGTCATTTCAAGACATCAGTGGCTTGAACCACACTCATTTTATCAGGCTACAGGAGGGCAGACAGGAAACATACCACTAACCACAGTGCAGCTGAGCACCACACACTCACCACCCCAGCCTGCAAAGGCAGCACTGTGGTACAGCAGGCATGCAAGGCTTCACTGCCTCAGAAAGCTGGCAGAGGAACTGGTTACTGAGACAGGCTATTTATACAGGGCACAGCCAATATCCTCCATGGGTAATAAAGGAGCTGTTCGGATCCGTGTGTTCACCTTCGGTGGCACTGCCTGGAGCCCTGTCACCAACACAGCCTCTTCTCCTGTACAAGTGCAGCCAGAGCTGGCAGGAGAGAGAAGGTAGATGGAGACACACAGCAAGAGTTTAAAGTCTGGTAGATTTTTTTTTGCAGTAATTTGTCAAAACCGCTTGCCAAAGCATCTGTGTCGCTAAATGACTGTTGGAGGAAAATTGCTTTTAAGAGCGCCTATGTTAAAAGGGCTGCTATTTTTTCTGTGAAAATGGATTGTAAATTCACAAATGTAAGTAGAAGGAAATCTATAGCAACTCACGTTAGGATGAGGGAGATGCAGCTAAAACTCTGACAACATCACAGAAGTATGCAATAACCTCAGACTTTACTTGGGAGTAGTCAGAGTATGGGATGCAGGAAAACACTTCAGTACCCATAAAACATGCAGAAGCAGCTGAAGTCAGACATAAAATGAATAAGCAGGTTTGCTTACAACTTGCCATTGGACTTGACAGTGAAGTTGCTTGCATTTCACTTTTTACAAAGAGGGATTTGTCTGTGACAAAGGAAAGGCAAAAATAATCAGAGATCTTTGCACAATAAACAAATCTCAAGAACTAGAGTTCAAACTTCATACAAAGACTAGAAAGTATTAAAAAAGCACACAACTCTGATCCCCTATGTCTCAAACCTACAGAAAACATCAATAGCAACACGTGGTGACAGCTGACACAAACAGATGCATTTTGAGCTGCAAGATTGGGTTTGTTCATTGCCTGTTCTCACACGTCACTGCCAATCGTCCGGCTCCTCTCTGCATCAGTTTTCAGACAAGTGGTTTTTCATAGAACCACTGGATCCCAGAATGGTTTGGGTTGGAAGGGACCTTAAACTTCATCTCATTCCAACCCCCCTGCCATGGGCAGGGACACCTTCCACTAGCCCAGGTTGCTCCAAGCCCCGTCCAACCTGACCTTGGACACTTCCAGGGATTCAGGGGCAGCCACAGCTTCTCTGGGCAACCTGTGCCAGGGCCTTACCACCTTCACAGGGAAGAATGTCTCCTGAATATGGAAACTAAACCTGTCTTCTTTCAGTTTAAAGGCATGTTCCCTTATCCTATCACTACATTCCTTGTCAAATATCCATGTTTTGAGAAGGATGCTCCTATACCAAATGCACACACTAAAATGACCAGCTTATTCCCCATAAGGAATAAACACAGAGAATGCCTGCTCTCCAAAACACTGCTCTGAGGAGCTATTTCAGTAATTTTTTTTGCCACCTTCTCTGTAGGAAATATTTTTTGACTGCACTTGAACAAGCGGTCCCATAACTTGCAAAAAGCTCTCTCGCCCACAGAAGACCAGATGTCGAGCTTCAGCTTTCCTCAGAGTAAGAACAAAACCACTCAGGGGACAGTTGGTTTCAATGCTAACATGTCAAGAGTTTCATGCATTAGCCTATTGTTTACATAAACAGCTTCCTTTAAACAAGCGATGTTTTACAGGATTATGAAGTATTTATTTCAGAAGAGTCTAAAGAGTCTCTTGAGTAACCACCACAGAGAAAAATATCACCACAGAAAGCACGAGGCTAAATGATGATACAAGTTAATTAGTTAAGGCAAGTGATCAAGTAACTCTATAGCAAAGCAATGGGATAAATAAGGGCACAGAGAGAATCTTGCACGTGCTTGTTTACTTCTAAAATGCCATTGCTTGGAGTCCTAAATCACACACTGTTAGCATGACAAACCTACCCCATTCGTTATTTGGAAAAGAACCAAAGGCCTAAACCCCAAATACTTTCCTTGGGGTTTGTTATTTTAAGGAAAAAAGGGTCAATGTGCCTAGGAAGCGTTTTGTAAGCACGCAGGCAATTTGCATCTCGCGCCAAGTTCCATTATGGACAAAATTTGTGGAAGTGCAAACCAGGGAGCTTTGCCTGAAGAAAATTTCACCACGGCAGAACTCACCCTCCCGCCACGGGCCCCAAATGTACGTGTCTACAGGAGTTAAGGTTCCCATTTCCAGTGTCAAATAAGTTTAGCAAGGACTGAACCCCTGGGTACAGTTCCCCTTTCTGCACCCCCTGGCAGCTGCGGTTTAGGCCTGTCTTTAAGAACAACACAGAATTTTGAGAGAAGTCTAACACAATTTCTTTCATACTTCTTAAGCCTGGGCTCGCCAACTCCTCAAGGGAAGCACCAAGGACCAGTCTGGGCCCCTCCTGGGCTGTGGGGTAGGTGCCAACATGCCACAGACACCCCCAGTCCATGAGCATCTCCCGCTGCCCTCCAGGAGATCCTGCCCCGTTGGGTCTCACAGCTGAAGCTTCTCCTTCTGGAGAGTCAACAGCTGAAACACAGAGCTTTGCCAAAGGCTCCAAATCCATCTGCTCCAGACATAGCTTCTCCTCTGGAAAGCCAAGACTGTTTTTCCTCCTCCAGCCACTTCCTTTTGGCCCAGTCTGGCCTGTTATCAAAGGAAAAGCTTCTCCCACCAAAACCCCAAAGCTTGACTTCACCAGGAGCCCTTTTTCCTAATCTCTACATTTCTACTCTTTGGCTGCCTCTGAGAGAGCTGCAACTCTTCAAATCCCCTCTCTCCCTGCAAAGAAAATACAGGAGGATAAGACGTCTCTAGAACATAATTACCTTCTCCTCAGATAATTCCTGTGCAGTAATTTCTCATGATCAAGGTAATCACAGACAATATTCCTGCATGCTCCAGCTGTCAGACTCCTCTGCACCAGCAACATAAGGTACAGCATCCCAGACAGGCCCACGGATACAGAGCACAGAAACAACAAACAGCAACCTGGAACACAACACCCTGTCAGTCACTTGTGATTTCACTGAGTCAGAAAATAGCTCTTAAAAATATAAACGTCCTCGTTCATCCCACTGACTGTGAATTTCTGGATTCTGAGGAAGCGGTCTGGGGATTAAATACATGAAAATCACCAGGCAACACTGAAATAACTGAAACTACCTTCTTAGAGGCACCATTTGTTAAGTGTAATTAAAATCAGATAAGCGTAATTTTATTGGCTTTGGATATTACAGCTAATTATCTTGTGTTCATAAACATTCAGCTGAAGACTATTAGCCTATTGCCCACTTTAAACATTACAATGCCTGGGATGAACCAGGCAAGAGGAAATAGTGGGGGGGGTGGGGGTGGGTATTAAAGTGATACTCAAAGTGCTTAAATGCCAGAAATGTTCCCTGCACATCCCCACCCCCCTGTAATTTCCAATACACCATTTACACAACATTAACTACCACAAAGCCACACCACAGTTTAGAAAAAGAGCAACACTGGACTGCAACATGTTATTTTCATACTTTTAACTACAAAAAACTACAGTCGTTTTAATGCAATGAGGGATTAGGTAGAAGCAGATATCTTGGATCTGCTCTGATAATTAAAGATGGAGTTTGAACACCTTGTGACACAACACTGGGGATTGCAGCACAAGGCATTTGCACAGCACTTAAATGAACACATGAATAAGCTCAATTGTGTAAAAGTTCACTTATAAAAACCCCACCAAAAATAAACTACTTAAGAGCACAAGTGATTTGGGAGTGGAGGGAGGAACATGAGTCAGTAGAAGGGCTTCTAAAAGGAGAAAGTGGTTTTAAAAACATGAATATAAAAAACCTGCTCCAACAAGTAATAAATACTAAATTCCTACTTGGACAGGAAGAAATAGCTTTGTATTTCGGGAATCCTTGAAAAAATCTGAACACGGAGTTGCCTTGGCTTTGGGAAAATACAAATCTCTAAATAAGTTTATATGGAAATACATAAGAAATAAAATTTAATAAACCCAGAGTGTAAAGATAGTATAAAGAGCATAGGGTTCGAATAACTTCAGTGCATTACAAAAAACCCAAAATCAATTCTGGAAAAGCAAGGATATAAAATATTCTCTCTCACTCACGGCACAAACACCCTCTTTAAAATGAATGAAAGCTTGAAATAAAAATTAAAAGACTGCAGAAACATATTCCAGGTGAAGAAAGAGAAGGAAGTAATACTGAAGAATTGTCTTTATAAAAATATTAACAAGAGGGCAATTGTGAAAGCCAAACACACACTAAACAAACAAAATCAGTGTTTATCCTCCCCCCCCCCCAACCAAATCAGAGACACCCAGGGAAGATACAGGTAATTGATTCTACTGAGGGATTATTTTGTCATCAATCTACAATTAAACTCGCACCACCCTGAGATCCAGATAAGAAGCACCAATGAAATAAATGTTATCTGAGAACTCTCTCACAACCCCATTCTCAAGAGTGTTAAAGGTCACGTAATACTCAGAAATAAGAACAGGTGCAGCTGCTCACCTACAACCCTGGGATCCAAGGCTTTGTCTCCATAGCTCCTTCCTTATCTTGTTTCTACCCAAACTGTGGCATGTTCACAATCAACAAGTTTATCAGAATGACAGTTCTCCCTCCTTAAGCTGATACATTTACTAGCAATCAAAACGTTCTTAGATTTCTTAACTAGCAAATAATAATACCAGGTATAAAACCTTTTACCTTCAGGCTTTGCCCGTTCCAGTGGAAAGGCTTGTTCCAAATGCTTGGCTCTAGGAGTGGTTAGAAATAGGCAGACAGGCACCAAAAGCACTTCATTCCCACCCAAACCCGGCCCAGGCTGCTCCTGGGAAGACCCACGCAGCGCACTGGGAAAGAGCTCAGCTCTTCCTGCCGACTGTCCACTCCATCTGTGCTCTGCCTCCCAAACCCACGCTGCAGGGGGATGCAGGAAGTCTGCCACGCGCTCCAGGGAGCCTCTGCATCCCGCCAAAGCTCTGGGCAGAGCCGAGGGAGGCAGCTCTCCCGGGGCTCAGCATCCTTTCATCGCCTCGGAGGATGAGGGAGTCCATCCAGGAGGGATTTCCACAGCCAAGAACCGATGAAACAGTGTCTGAACACGCTTCTTAGACTGTGAGACCAACTGGAAAATATTTATCCAGATCTTATTTTCTTTCTTTTCTTTTTTAAATCCCACTTCCCTCTTCAAGCTGCCATAAAAACAACAGACCCTGTCTTGTGAGGTAAGCATTTCCTGAAGAAGAGAACTCCTCTGCCATTCTGATGCAGAGATGAAGCAAAAAAAAAAAGCCCAGCCAAGCACTGGAAGGAAGACAAACTTTTAAAAAGTTGATAATCTCCAAGTATTTCAGAGGAAAGTGGAAATACTTTTAATTAAGTGAGCTTGTGGAAGTAAAGTACTTGGTTCCTTGGATAGAAGGGAGGCAGAAATTCATCTCCAGGTTCTCCTGGCTGAACTCCAAAGCTCGCCTCTCCCACTCTTGTATTTCACAACACACAGAAGGTCCTCTTGGGTTCGAGCCACAGTGACAAGAATTTCTGTCCCACCTGATGTTTCCTGGTAGGCTTTTGGTCAAGCTTTCCCAAGTAAAACTGCTGGTATACTTCAGAGAAACCCCAATGTCTTACACCATCTTGTGACTAGTAAAGTGCCTCAGCACTTTTATCACAGTCCTCAGCTGGCCTGAGGATTTCCAAATTCTGCTTCTCGTAGAGAGGAAAAGATCCATTTTCTTGGATTTTAACCTGAACAGCAAACAGGATGGTAGGCATGGGAAGACACCTTCTGCCCACCCAAGCACCAAAACAGTCACTGGGCAATTTGGTGACACACCCCCCCCCCACCTGAACTAAACTAGTGTGGTATTTGAAAAGAGAACACAAGATTTGATCCCTTCTGAGCATTTAGGCTGTGGCTGAAGAACACGACAGACGAGGCACATTTCTCTCACCCCTTTTATCCCCAAATCACCTCCCTCAGACCTCAGATCTAAACCCCTGGAGCTCACAGCTTTTACCACTGTTTCAGCAGGTCTCAGCCTACAGCACTGCGTGGGGCAGGAGCCTCTGCCCAGCAGCACAGGAGCCTCTGCCCAGCAGCACAGGAGCCTCTGCCCAGCAGCACAGGAGCCTCTGCCCAGCAGCACAGGCAGTTCTTGAAGGAAAAATAAAACCAGTGGTTAGCAATTAGCTGTCCTATGGCTGCATATCCCACACAGCTGCACAGGCTGGACTAGTTCTCTTAAACATAAGCTGTTCTCTGCTGGAAGGATCAGAGGCTGAACCTTTGAGATGGCAAAGGCTGAAGTGAAACTCCACAGAGGAGTCTGTCCATCCCACCAAAAGCTCTGTTCTCCTGTGACAGTGGCTCAGGACCTCAAGCAGGACCTGGCCATTGCAGGTGATTTTATGGGTGACTTCATTTCCCCAAACACCTTCCCGGCTACGATTTCCTCCCTCGAGAGAGTTTGACTTTTAATCTAGAGACCCATTGTTTTTCTCTCAGTTCCTGAATTGTGACTCTCTTTGCAAAACCAGTTTTGGCAGGCTCAGAGGGAGGCTTGGCCGACCCCAAAGAGCCAAAAGGCTCAGTCATTGTCCCATACCTGACATGAAGTATTTACCTAGTGGTGGCTTCTCACAGATAATCCCTTTTCCTCTGTTTACTTTTCAGAGTACTAAAAGCCAAGCATCCCAATAACCTAGAGACTGGCAATACTTGCAGTGTAAGAGAGAACCATCAAAGTGCACAAGAACAGAGGAAAAAAAAAGGAACTGCAGGATGTTCTGCCCTTCATATACCGTGAGATTTTGATCCACAATGCTTTTAACACATAGAATATCTTCCCAGGAAGTCTCAACAGCAGTGGGAGCCTGCAGGAGAAACCTTTGTTCCTAATCTGAATAAATACAGAGGAGGGGGAAAAACCAACCAAACACTTCAACAGAAAAAGGAAAAAAAGTCATTCTGTTTTTTTTTTTTTTTCATGTGTTCCACACAATTTAACAAGCATCATCAAGCCAAAGTCCTGTTGGGAGAGGTCTTGGAGAAACAAATCAGTGACTGTACATAACTGGGCTCAAACAGATATAGTTCCTCCTTAGTTATTTCTCCTTTTTGGCCATTTGTTTTTGTTTTAAAGCAAGGTGACAGCTTCCAGTAGCAAACACAAGCCTGTCAGAGACATTCCACAGGGACTGAAAGACTGAACACCCCTGCAGACAGAGTATATTCTTCTTTCACTACTATTACTACTGAATTTTTTGGAATACTGATGACTTGTCCAGCAGTCTCAACTGGATCCAGATGTTATCAGGCTTTTAATACGATAATCTGAAAAGTGCTGAGGTTTTGGGGAGAAGTAAGGTTTATTTTTGGTTTTATTACAAATATAAACTTTGTGGATGTTTTTCCAGGCACCATCAGTTACCAGGTTCAGCCCGGGTAGCCCACCACGAAGTTACAGAAAGCCCAGGAGCAGAAAAAGCAAATTTCTTCCCTTTTTCCCCCCTGCTTTATGAGTGTTATTATAAGCAGAGTAGATTTAAATGAAATCTCAGACTGGCATCTTGCTGACCTCAATCCCAGCTGGCTAAACCCTTGCAACACTGCTGTCGTCCTTGGCATCTACCAGAGAGCAGACACCGGTTCAGCTGCTTGATTATGAAATGGAGAATCTGGTATGAGGAACTAGAGCCATTCCACTGTCTGGAACATTGCTTGAAAGACAACTTCTCTCTCTCTCCTTAGTACTTCACTGACAGTAGCAGGCTTGATATCTCAATCAGGGCACCACAACACTGCAGAGGATACTGTGCCTGCAGGACTGAGAGCACCACACACAGGGTGCACTTGAGAGGGAAATGCTACTGCTACCACCACGTGATGCTTGTTTTCAAGGGTCCTCCAAGTTTTTAAGCACCCACCAAAACATCTCACACCACTTCCTTATCAGGAAAGGCCCTTTTTCAGTTGCTTTTTAAAAATTAAGACAGAACATCAGAGTGTGACCAATGTCATGTTCATAAAGCCAAGTTAGGAAACAGTTTAAACAACTGTTGTATGCCCCAAAGAATGTCCCCCTACACTCGCCTGCTACACAAACAGAAGTAGAACAAAACAAAAATGAGTTCGTTACCTGTACTGAAACCAACTTCATCATCCTCTGTCTTCCCTTCGTTTATGGACTCACTGCCAGGCTCCCCTTTTCGACTCATTATCTTGGAAAAGCCACTTGAGAGAGAGGAGAAGATGCCCCGGATGAAATATCCCTGCTGCTCGGCGTCCACCGAGCGCACGGCTGGCAGGAATGGCTTTGCACTCCTGCCCCCGGCGTGCGGCACGGGCTCGGACAGGGAGCGGCTGAAGGGAACCCGCAACGCTCTGGTCCGTGCCTGGAAAAGCGTCTCAGCTGGGTTTTCATGGAGATCATCGGCACCGGCAGCATCCACGCTTGCAGAACTTTTGGCAAGCCCTGGATCACCGCGCTCCCCTCTCAGGTTGGAGGAGCCCTCTCTCTTGCTTATCCTCCAGGGAAGCCAAGGATGAGTCTGCCACCTGTGCGCTCCAAGGGCTCTCTCTGAGTCAAAACTCATTTGTTTAGTCAACTTCTTGCATTTTATTTGGTGGTACCAGTGATAGTCCCTCAAGGCAGCCGCGCCAGCATCTTGTTCTGACAAAGATCTTCTGAAGGTCCCGGGAGAGAGACCATAGTGCTTTTTGAAAGCACTCATTTTCCACCCCTTGGAGTTCAGCGCTTCACTTACGTTCCCTGTTGCTCAGTAGTCACGTAGCCGTAGTTCCTCACTCACCATCTTACGCCCCCGGTCACTTTGTTCACCGCCGTGAACTGCGGGACAGCAGAAGTTCTTCCTGAGCACCTTCAGCATCAATCCCAAAACCAGGTATTCCTACATCTCCACAAGAAGGATGTGCCCTCGCCCTGCAGCGCACCGACTTCTGACGGCACACGAAGCCCCGCCGAGCTCGCTGCCGCTTCCTGCGCTGTCACATTTCTGCACCAAGCACTCAGGAAATGACTAAAAAGAAGAGCCCAGCCATGAAAACCCACAGTGCTCTTCGGCTTTTTTTCGGTCTACATTAAAGATTGGCTTAAGAAAGAAAAAGGAATGCGAAAGTACTCAGCTCCAGAGACGCAGCAAAGTCTCAGAAAAGGGTTAAAAAATTGCAATACTCGACTGTGAGTCATGCACATGTTCTTCAGCTAAGCAGTAGAGCATATCACTATATGCAGTTAAGTATAAAGTAAAGTTTCTATTTAGCACAGGTATGTTGTATCACTTAAAAATATCTAAGAGTTGCCTTTTGGAGAGAGATAAAATAGGCAGATTCATCAGAATCGAGTGCTGGAAGCACCAGAGAGGAAAGCAAAGGGGAGGAATGGAGTAAGGAGAACAAACGCTGCAACTTAATGCAGTGAGAGTGTAAATACACTGAAGGGAAATAAGTAAAGGGGAGGAGAAAAGGGACTGAGAGGGTGGGTGGGACTTCACCAAACACAGACCAGAGGGAAGGTTTTGAGGTACGGCAAACAGAACAGAGCAGCAGGCAGTTATTCCTTTTTCTCCTCCCTCTCCCTCCTCTTTTAAGCAACAGAACAGGGGGTTATTTTTTATAAATCTAGCTGGAATAAATGAGATGGAAAAAAATAGCCCTATCTGTCTAACCGAGAGGAAAAAACCCTCTTGCCTTTGCTACAATTTAAGAAACAGCTGACTGTTTTAAAAATCTCATAAAGAAAATATCCGCTGGTGAACAAAGATCACGCTTGCCAAGCTTTAGACCAGAATACTTAAATCTCAAGTCTACTCAAATCCCTGAAAATAGGGGGTTTATAATGGAAACGCTGACAGACCCTTGGCAATAAAGTAACAATGAAAACTACTTCTCTGGTTAAATAAAATGATAATCTTGTCTGGCAGACCAATAAAGCTTAGCCGACCCACTGTGGGATCCTGCCTTTAAGCCAGGCTGAGTTCATCAGCCAAAGTGCATTCCTGACAGTTGCAGATGCAAACACTTCCTTACTTATGTGCATATCTGGAAGAGGGTATCACCGCTGCCTAGAACAGGGATGGAGTTACCCAAAGACCTCCATCACACCAAAAAATAATTTCTCTCTTCAGCAGCAAGTCAGACTTTTCAATCAGAAGCAAAAGAAGCAACAATTTAAAATCACCATATAGTAGAATCACAGAATACGTTTAAGCAGTCACAACAAATAACCTCAGACGCAAGAACAGCTCAAGACACTGCAATGCAAATTCTGCAACAAATAATGATGCTGCCTCTTGTGCTTTGTGGAAGTCCTGCTGCTCACAGCACGAGTCTGGAGTGACAAAATGCACCTAAACCAGAACACTGCTACAAGTTCCATCCAGAGCAATGAAGTCTCAAGGAAGCACAAGAAGCAGTGAATACAGAGAGATACTAGTACTCCTAAGGTGAAAATGAGATGGAGACTCCACCAGGAAAAAGTTGGTTGGTTCTTGTCTTCTGCTTCTTGATCCCAGGGGTTGCTGATCACCCTCAGATGCAGCACATCTGGCCCCATGGACTCACATGGGTTGAGTTCTTTAAAGTGACTCCTGGCTTGACCCTTATCCACTGCTGGGAGCTGTTCTTGATGCTTTCCACCAAGCACAGAGGCCTGTGAGTCCACGTTTCTGAAGACTGAGGCAAACACTGTAACACTGAGGGCCCCAATTTTAACCAGGTCTGTTACTGGATCAGCCACCCCTTCCAGCAAGGGGTTCTCCTTTTCCTCGTTGAGCCCATTCCTGCTACTGTGGCAGTGGTGCTTTGGACAAATGCTTTGAATTAGGCAGCCTGGTAAAGGAGGCTTTATGGAACTCCGGGAGTAAGCACGGATAAATCCGACGGATGCCGATGTGGTTCACTCTAATGGCACAGCCCATAATCAGCAGGGAAAGCTGAGAACGTGAGGTGGGTTTCTGGTCAGCTCTGCAAGCCTTGCTTGCACGAATTTCCACTAACACATCAACATCTACTTTTGGTTTGGGAGCACAGAAGGGCAGGAGAGGGCAGAAAACGCAGACAGCCAGCCCAGTAGCTGAAGTCCCCCCGGGGTTTGCTTGTTTTCTAACTCCTGCTAATATCTCAGAGCCAGGCTGAGCACCCACTCAGACCATGGTTTGAAACAGCATTTGAGAGCCCTTATCTGCCCTATCAGAGGACCTGGTACGACAGAGGAATGACTCAACGCATAATATGACACCAGCTGCATCAAGACAATTCTGAAGCAGGGATTTATTACAACAGCACTTTGGACTGGACAGAACTTTAGGTGAGACACTGGTGAATGCATGAGGACAGAGATGATCACCAGGCTGCTCTCATCCTTTTCCATCAGCATCCTGTGGATGCCTGACTGTATGGAAAGATCGCTTCCCCTCCTTCCCAGTACAGCTGGCGTTACACCGATCACCCAGACCACCCATTTCAGCAAGGGAATACACAGAAAGATTAACCACATATCAAGTTACAGCACAAAGCAACGTGCAAAACCAGTTATGAGTTAACTTCTACTTAAAACTATTTTTATTGGTGTGGCCAGGGGTTGGACCACAGCTCTGTACAGACCTAACAATACAGAGAAAGGCTTCAATGAGCACTCTAAGTGAAGCCCAGGAACATCAAAGTCGCAGTTTAGCTGAAGTTTGAATAAAACTGAGACGGGTCTTTACTTTTTCTGATTTCACTTTTGATTTCATGTTACCCCTGCTCAGACAAATGCATTTTGTGATCAAAGAAAAGTTACCCAGCCGCCTTGGCCTCGCTGAGATTTCCCTGTGTACTCTTCTGAGGGTAAAAGGATCTTTCTCAAAGTGCTTCTAGAAAGGCATACAAGGCTTACATGTTTATCAACATAAAACCACTGATACACAAGTTTGCTTAGTCTACCAATAAGACAATTCTTTTAATTTGCTAACTCAAAAATGTTAGCCTGGGCTTCAAGTCAAACTGGCCTCTCCCTTCTTTATACACATCATCAGTAGCAATGATGATGCCCAAACAAACCCTTTGCCTACACTAATCCAAGGCCACCGAGTCAAAACTGGTCTCAAGTGGCTCCAGCATTTTTTGTGTACACAGAACACATAAGCCAGTAATTCATGTGGCAGAACTTTCTCCTTGATCCGCAGTCCAGTTACTCAGGCAAAAACCCAAGTCCTTCCAGAGCAGCAGTTTATCCTGGGAAGCATTTACATAGTCTCACTATCACAAAGAAATCAGCTTACAGCAGTGACTGCCAGTGGATTAGTGATGTGAGATCCCCAGCCACCCACGCAGCTGTCAGCAGGTAGAATAATGTCAGTGGGAGAAAGGAGTTTGTCAATTAACTCGAGAAAATCTTGAGAATATTTTCACTCCTGTTTTTAATACCAACTGCCTACAAATGTGATCCTCTGCTTGCAAATTTTCCTCAGATTTTTTTTTTTTGGTAGTGTTTGCAGTTCATTGTGCCAAATCATTCATTTAGCTTTAGAAAATTACTATTTTCTTCCTAACAATCCAGTCACTTAATCATCCCACTTGACATGTTTAACAGCATATATTTCACTACTGCGAGATATTTAAATAATTTATGCACAAAATGCAGATTTGATATGTTGGAATGGTAGCTGCATTTCAGCTTTAAGATTGTATTGGGAAAACAATCTTCCTTAACTCTGTAACATTTCACAGAGAATGCACACAAGCAGCATCACATTTGCACTGAGCATATGAAGATAAATCTTTGGCAACGGGAAAGTTCCTGCGTGGGAAGTCCCCTCTCCACCATTCAGCTTTCCAAAAGAACGACCCAGCTCTGCTCCACGGAGCTTCAGCAATTCCTCAGAGTGTCTGTTGTTTAATAAATATGACCAGTCAATTAAAAAAAATAAAAAAAGCAACACCACAAAAACCCCCAAATGCATCATTGCCAAGCAGTTGGAGGGAGAACCTGTCTCTGATGATACAAATTAATGTTTAATGCTCGGCTGATCTCTGAAAGCTGTGTAGTGCTTGAGTAAAGGCACTACAACGTGTAAAACTTAAGTTCATAGCTTATATCAAGAAAAATATGAACTGCAATCACCCATGACAGAGCTGCTCTGTTTTAACTTAGTTTAGGACCAAGCACAAATTTTTTAAATTTTTTTTTTGCCAAGACACGTTGGGAGAAAGGGGAAAGAGATTAGAGTTAAAAAAGAAAAAAAAACAAACAACAAAGCCACACAGCCATAAAATCCATGATAAACCCTGGACATTTATTCACCACACCTGGGTTTTCAACCAAGTCCTCTCTTCTAATTCAGAAGGACAGTAAGTCAAGCAAACACCACTTCTGAGAAGGTCCCAGCTTAAGTCCCAAATTACCAGCCATCAAAAGAGCTTTAACCTGTAGAAAGCAAACCAAATTGCATCCTACATCCTCCCAGAAGAAATACAGAGGGACAGGGTATCCTGGATTTTGCAGTTGAGCTCCCCTTAACTCTTTGCCCGTTCAAAACTAGCCCAAATACTCATTGCATTGGAACAGTTCACGGAGGAGTAATCAATATATAAAGCAAAAATCATCACAAAAGTCTTCCAATTGACCCAACTTGACACGTAGCTGAACAGCACAGAAGATGAAAGATTTTTCCTTCCCTTTAAATTAGAGACTTTTCAAAATATTAAGTTTTGTTTACGCAAGGCTAAGTAATTAATGACCTAACATCCCCTTCCCATCTCCTATCACCGAGATGCATCTGTTTCCCCCCTGCAACATTTCCTGCAGGTGGATATCACTTTTCCTCGGCTCAGGGCAGAGCAGTGCACCTGACTTTCTTGACCACTTAAAAGCCAGTGTTAATTAACGTTTAGAAGTTATGCAGAGGACGAAAGAAATAGCACCTTAAAAACTGCTGCGTTTGGGACGAGAGTGGCTGGAAAAGCAAGTGTGACTCTGGGATTGGAGTGACTTGGAATTCGCATGACTGGAACACAGAGATCGATTACTGAGCCCAAATTAGAGTTCCTGAGAGCAGAGCTGCCACCTGAGCCTCTCCCAAGCTTCGAGCTGGCAAAGCCTCCCAGTGACCACACTGCAGGCTCACCTGTCCCAGATAAATCAAGATATGCTGTTTTCACCATGCTGAGAATGAAATGCCTCTGTGAACAAGCTAGATGGTGATACCAGGGCATTCAAATGCCAGAGAGCACCTCATTTTCCTCCTCTAAATTCCAGTGCCAAGTCATGCTGTGACTGCTGTATCATCCCTGCCCTGTGTTTCCAAGCCCTTTACCTTCCACCACAGCCAAAGCTGCAGAGATGCAGCCTGACTCGGCTCTGCTTTCACCATGGTCCAGTTTCTGAAGGCAGGTACCGAAAAGCTTTCCAAGATGCACAGGAATTTCCACCTGAACATGAGGAAGAACTTCTTCACTGTGCAAGTGACCACGCACTGGAACAGACTGCCCAGAGACAACGTGGAGTCTCCCTCACTGGAGATATTCCAGGAGTGTCTGGACACAATCCTGGGCCATGTGCTTTGGATGGCCTTGCTTGAACAGGGAGGTCGGACCACATGAGCCAATGTGGTCCCTTCTAACCTGACCCATTCCGGGATTTCTGCTCTTTAATTCTCTTTACAATTTCCCTGCCAATACGAACTCCCCACGTGAAAGTCTCCTGCCTTCCTTTTTCCATGCTGTTCCCATGATCTGCATGAGAAGCTGCTACACCCCTGTCAACTGAGCAGAGCAGTGAGAGATAACATAAATTTATGAGATGCCGGGCTCTGGGTGGACGCCAGGAAAAGTTAGCAAGAAAACCCCATTTCAATACGTCGCGAATAAACCTGTGGAACGGCCGTGCCAGGTTTTAATTTCACCAGCAACCTTCTGTTGTAATTGCTGACGACCAAACACGGCCTGTGCCAAGTTTCAAGGGCCATAAAAACGCACATTTAAGAGGCAGCCGAGCTCATGCAGCGGCTGAGGGAGCCCACACACAGCTGCGAGCCACCCCAAACAGCCAAGGGTTTACCAACGTGCACTGGTGCAAAATAAATAAGTGTATGGCCTGAAGGTGAACACTCTGGCAAGCTCTCTGCAGCATGGCAAGATGTATCAGCAGAAAGGTGGAGTGAGTGGTGGCACTTGCCTCAGAAATTTGGAGAGATTTCGGGGATTCTGTGAGGAAGGCAAGCCCTCAGCCCTGGCCTGTGCCACGGCTGCTCCCACAGGTCTGGCTCCTCCATGGGCTTAACGGTGACCCACAAACACACACAGGGAGCTCAGGCTGGCAGGAAACCCTCTGGAGCCACAGATCACCAACTTCACTGCTGAAGACAGACAGCTACACACTGACTGCTCACTGACAACTTTTGCAACTCCATAAATAAATCGATATATTTATATAAATACATAAACTTCCACTACATAAATAAAAAAGTGCTTATGCCCACCCTGACATCCATTTCTTGATGATTACAGGTTGGGCTTGGTACCATTGGAAATATCATATACAAGCTGCTGATTTCAGTTTTTAATGGTGTTGTTTTTCAGCAGGCAAAATTACCTTTCCATCACCCTGTTCCTTTCTCAATTGTAGTGTTTTGAATTTCTGTGGAGTGGAAAAAAAAATCATTACTGCTGCAATCCTAAAGCAGTACCAGCAGAACACAGTTTTATTGCTATATGTGATCCCTCTCTGTGTCAAACCAACTACAGTTTAAACATTACTGAGAGGAAAAATAGTTATAGCATATAGGCAAGTTAATGGATAAACATCACAAAAATGGTCTTGGTAACTATTCTCAAATAGCAGGTGCATATATTGGATACGTGTGTGTATAGAATAATTTACACAGTAATAATTGTGTAAAATTTCCAGCCTTTATTTTTATGTAACTATAAAGGAGCACATCCTCAGTGCAGACTGTTGCAAAAATAAGACCCACCAGCTCTAGTCTCCACCAAGGATATCAGGAATTGGGTTTATAATTCCATTCTGCATTGTTTTTTTAATTAACTGCTGTAACTCTGTTGGCCTTATTTTGTCCTTGTTAGAGTGAATAAACTATCTTTATATCAACAACTCCTTCACACAATACTAGCTTTGCAAATGTATTTTAAAACAAGCTTCTCAAACACTGGAAATCCCACTGTAAAGCCAAGTAGCAGCAAAAGATAACCAGCAGCTAATTGAAAATACTCTCCAAAATCATTGGAGAGTGTACTCTTATGGTGCATATAAACAAAGAACAAACTTCAGCAACATGTAAAATTAAATTCTTGCATTTACCATGTAAACATCACCAGTAATAGAAACACTGTGTCTGCTGTGATGGCCTTTGAGATTGAATCCAACCATAAGCCCAACACTGCCAAGTGCACCACTAAGTTGTGGCACTGGGAGCTGGGCATACAACCAACCAGAAGGGAGAATTTACAAATCCACAACTCTTTTAGGCTCTGATTTTAGGCAGGGAAATTCCTTGAGCTGTATGAGAACTATCCTAACACCCACCTTGCAGCCTTTCCACAATGCTGTGTCAATATTAGCAAATTAAAGTGCAACAACGGACGATAAATCAGTGACATCCGGAGTTTAGGATTAAACCTTTATCTAAATGGAGGAATGAATCACAGGGAGGAATGATGAAACATGCCAGGATCTCAAAATGCCAAAAGTCTGAAGTGAAAACATTTAGAAGCAGCGTGGAAGGAGGGTCTATGTAAAATTCCAGTTGCTGTAGCACCGACTACTAAGCACCACATAGAGAAAGTTGTAAAAGAAACAACCAAAAGAGGAGAAAAAAGAGCATTTACTAAATGTAAATGACCTTCTAACCAGAGAGTTTAGTCTCCACAGGTTGTCTGTCAGCAACAGTCTTGAATCAGTGCAGAAGCCACATGTCAGGGTCAGTGATGAAGCGCTGAAATGAAGATGTACCTTCTGCCAGCCTGAGCCTGCTGCGAGCCCGGCGCCAGCGCTGGAGGAGACTCCACAACTGGCAACAGTGTGCAGAGCCACAGGATGGAACAAGGTGACCTGCAGGCACCAAAACAGCACAAGGCTCGGGGAGAGAAAGGAGCACTTACACTAAAACCTCCTGTGTTTGCAATTTAAAGAATAATTAAAGATGACCAGCGTAGGACACTGCTTGTGATGCGCCACGTGATGTCTGAGAGCTGAACCTGTATGTCCTAACCCGAGCCTGCACTGTGAATTTAAATGAAACCCCACAAAAGTTAATATTAACATCTGTCTGATGGTAACATGTACAAAAGGAGTCTCTCCCCAGAAGAGAAAGATACAGAATAACTTCAACCTTTGACAAAGATGGAAGGAGGGAAAGAAAACAATTCCTCTTTCAGAGACTACTTAGGGAACAAATCTGTGACACATGCACACACTTCCCCATTAAAGGGCAAAAGAAAGAAGTGGACATTGTGAAAAAGGATTTGCATGAAGCACAAGGCACTGCATCCCAGGCAGAGTCCCCAGCCAGCAAAGCCATCCCAAGGAATGCTGTCAGTGCCAGCTGTGTAGGGAGGCTGAAGCCCTGTCCTCCAGCAAGCCATCAAGACAAGCACTTCATTTTTTTTAATGTCTTTTTATTCATTATGACTGTACCAGAGATCACTTCTCTTTCAAGTTCCAGACTGACTTTGTTTTTGTTTCATTAGGTGTGAATGCTGCCATACCAGACCACAGAACTGCCTGTTTCTGAGGTAAATCCCTTCCAAACTGAGCACGCAAAGTCTTATTTGTAAGCCTGCACAAGCAGCACCTCCAGCAGCTAGCCACTGTGCTGCAATTTCTTTAAAAAAAATGTAAATTCTCAATTATTTTCCTTGCCAAAAAAAAAAAAAAAATTCTCACCAAAAGGTTTGACAGGACCAGGGAAAAAAAAAAAAGGAAACAAAACCCCCCAGAATGGCACACTCTTGCTTAGGGCAAAATCCTCTCCAGTTGACATTTCTGAAATGTCTTTTCTTTTTTTGTTTTCTCACTTCATCATTAAAAGGGAAAATGAGCTGATATTTGCTATTTTTACCTCGACCACACTAGCACCGTTAGTAAACCGTGCTCCATCCTCACAGAGTGGCACAGAACTGCTGTGAACAATAAACCCCGACTTCGAAATTGTATCTTGAAGTCTCAAACCACCCCGCCAACGAGTCCAGAATATTTGCTTTAAATGTAAAACACAAAGGCACTTTGGATTTTATAAACACACAAGCAACCACCAAAGTTAGACTAAATTAATGAGCGCGTGCCTTCCAGTTCCAACAGACAGGACAGCACCCGTCTGGCTTCACTTAGGAACTTGTTACAATCTATGCCTTATAAAAAGGTTTTACACATATGAAACACTCATGTACCAGTGAGACATAAAATCAGGATGTAATCAAATCTCCACAGTTTTATGTACAAATCCCTCAGGACTTGAAGCTGCAAAACCAAACGTGAATAATTGCATCTATTTTCTAATAAAGACCATGTGCTTCGGGACTCGAGCACACAAGTTTTCAAGAGCTCTGCATAATATTTTTGGAGGTATTTCTACTTCAAATAAGCAATCCAGTTAAGCAGAGATAAACATGCACACACATCAGTGACCTTGTTTAAACAATGCACCAATTATTGTGATAAATCTGGTTGCCAAATCTAAATATAGACTTTAAGGAAAAAACAATGAAGTTTGAGTAGGAGACAGCCTTCTCCTATTTACTGTTTACCTAATTATCCAAATGAATGTGCAGTTTGGCCCCTCTCCCCTTTTCCAGCAGCATGACCACTTTCCCACTGGGAGCCAGGAGAGCTCTGGCTGTTACTGGAATCGCAGCGTGATCCGGCACATTGGACGCTCGGAGTGCACTTGGTGCAATTTCAAAGCTTGTCTCACACTTTGGGTATGTGCACACTCCGCTTCCCCAGACAGCCCCATGCCTGCCACAAGGCAGATAGGCACCGCAGGACTGAGTCACTGCTACACAAACAGGCTTTTAAAAGAAAAAAAAAAATATATAAAAAAAAATATATTTTTTTTTTCGAGTGAAGGCATGGGGGGAGGAAGAAAAATCCCATTCAAGGCCCACTCTAAGTTTCCAATTTTGGGTGCTGAAGCAGGAAGCGAGGGGAAGAGGAGGAACAGGGCAAAAAGGAGGAGAAAGTTCTTTTATTCAGGGTTATATTTTTAGACTATTACTAATTTTGTTTTGTCACTGTGCTACAGAAGCCGGACCTGTGTGAATTAATGCAGCATTATCCTTTCTAATTTTTGCTAAGTCCAGGCTGCAGTCTTAACCTAATCTCCTTACGTGGGACACGGTAGGGCACTCGCTCCCCCTGCCCTGCTGTGGCTCCTGGCTTTCCAGCACAGATATTCCTGCCTGCAGCACACATTCCCTCTTTCCCCAAACCAGGCAGGAACACAGAGAGTTCACCCCTTTTGTGCTGGGGGGGATAAATCTACGTGCTGAGGACACTGAACCTGAAATGCTGATTTGTTTTCAAGCTCACCAAGGTAACGGATTTATGACCACAATGTATGGGAAGGAACTCTGCTGAAATGCTTTTCCTCCTTGCTAAAAATACTCAGCACTTGAAGTGCCTTCGCCCTTCTTATCTATTGATATTTATAAAAGTAAGGCCCAACTTTGCTGGGCAGGCTGAGGCTGGAGGAGAGAAATCTGTGCCCACTCTTCCACGCTCTATTTTAGTCCATCACAGTTATGCATCCCATTTATTCTTGTTGTTCCAAAACAAGTTAAAACTAGCTTGGATTTTTTTTTAACAAGTTTCTCTCCTCATGTCATTACAAAGGTTACTGTCAAACTATTTTTTTATTTCCTTTCTCGATGTTTGCACACCACGGGCCAAACCCATTTGCAACTTCCCTCCCTAAATGCAAGTTGCCACCCATAGATCAATTACACAGAAATACAATGACTTATAGTAAAGGAATCATTTGGGAAAAAAACCAAACATATGGAGCTCAACTTATTTATAAATATCTTCAAAAAGGATCCTGGAAACATCCCACCCCGGGGCTGGCCATGCACGAGGCAGAAGTGGTGGGGAGTGGCAAGGGAAGAGGCAGACAGACCAGGATTTTATTTTTTGTCGCATTAAAGTTTTGTTTTCTTCTTTCCAGAAAAACAAGAAAGGCCAGGAAATCCTCAGAAATCGGCATTCCCAACACCACCTCATTAGATGCATGCAAGGCCCTCGCTTCCTGTTCCACACCAAGTGAGGATGGAGCAGGACAATGCCGACCTCAGATTTCATGGGAATGCTACAAACGGAGCAAAAGCCCCACAGGTCAACCCCACACAAAACTGGGGTTATACTGTTCGCTTCTATCCCATACTAATACATCCAGTTTTTAACTATGGAAACCCATATCAGGTCTTAGGGTCAGTAAAACTCCTCCTACACTTATCTCTGAACCAAACATTAACTGGTCAAGGCTCCTGCAAAATAGGCTGTGCTGTTACCATCATCAGCTAGAAGAATTTTGGGGTAGAGATGATAGAACTGAAGGAATGATGGAGGGAAAAGATCCCAAAGCTCAGAACAGCTCTCTCCCCACTTGCAACCCTGGTGTAGAGGGAAGGAGGGGGACAGGGATCCAGTTAGTGCTGCTCCTGCTCATACCAGGCATGGAAAGGCAGGAAAGGTGGTGGAACACACATAGAAATCTCCTTTCCAAGCCATGCCTTGGGCTCCTGCTTCAGGACAGCTGTGCCCTCATGAATCCCAACAGCAGAGTGAGGCACGAGCAGCTTCACACTAAAAGGTGCTGCTGCACAGGACTGACACACAACTTGGAGGGCCTGAAGAAGTTGTTGTGAGTTTACCACCTTGCTGTTGGCTTCATGTCCAGCAACAGAGGCCAAAACTCACCTCCCTGTATAAACACACCCAGGGGGACAACTGAAATCAAAACAAAAATCAAGTTCCTCCTGCCTGAAAAGCTGTCAAGCATATCAAGTCCTTCCTGACTGTCTAAAAAAATGACAGAAGAAAACTGATTATTACTCTGGAATAAACTGGAATAAAGAAAAAAGGGATAAATCTGGGCTTATCTTCTTAAAATATAAACCCCTCAAGGAATATAATTTGCTGCAATTAAATACAAAAAGACAATCCTTGAGATAAGCCTGAACAAATCACCTTGAGAGTTTAATAAGCTGTGGTTTGGTTTGGGGGATTTTTTTCAGTTCATTTATTAATGGTTTTTAACTGACCTGTCAAACCTACTTTGGAACTTCTCACATCCAGAGAACACAGGAGCCAGGACAGAAAGTGTGCAAGACAATCTGCCCATGGCAGGGGGTAGAACAAGATGAGCTCTACAGCCCTTGCAACCCAAACCATCCTAGGATTGTATAATATATTCATCTACCAGACACAGGGATGTCACCATGGGAAGCTGCACATCTGCCATCCCACTTTTGGACTCGGACTCTTATGGGTCAGTAAGAAATACTTGACACCAAAGTGCTTGAAAAGAGCTGATAATGCTAAAGGTATTTACTGTCCTACAGTAAATACACTGTTGCTTTTACACTTCAGACAACCTTAATTGTTGATATCTAAAATAACCCTTTATACGCTCTTTAGATAAAAGAGTTATTTTAACAAGTTCTCTTTTGAGCCTTTCCTTTCTGGGTCAGTAAATGTTAGATACAGGTTGTATTTCCAATGCACAGAAGGCACGAGCTCTTCTCTCCCTGTTTTCTTACTTGCTTTGTTCCATACACAGATGATGTTCCCCAAGCAGCTGAGCAGTGGAATGCTCTGTTCCCAGAGCTGACACCGTGATTCACTGTGCACGCACAAAACAGGGTACAGGATCTCCCAACACTTTCCCCCCAAACCCCAGCCATTTTGCAAACTTGCACTGTGCCTTAATTAAGCAGGTTTATTATCAAGTGAATAAAAATCCACATTTCCTGCCAAGCCACTAAACCACATTCAAACCGTGGAACACACACCCATTTTAGCACGTCTTGGTGGCGTGGGTGGAAATTCAGGTACACGGAGACCAGCTTTGCAAAGCTGCAATGGTCAGCTGGGTAGAAGGATAACTAAAGCCTGTCAAGTGCAGGGAGAATCAACTCAACATTTACTGGATCACAGAAGTACAAGCAAAGACCAACAAATCCCAAACTCGCTGCTGTGGTACCCTGGGGAAGCTCTGGCTCTGAGGAGACCTTGTGGGAAGCACTTTGTTGTTCTGAGCTGTTAAAAAACCTTTCACTTGGGTGACTGTGGATTTACAGCTCCTCGGCTTCAAGTGGCTCATCCAAGGAAACTGTAAGCAAAGGTGAGAGGACACAGATACCTCTTAAACTGACTTTCTTAATGAAATCAGTCTGCAGTGGGATTTCAAGTCTACAGGAAGTTTTCCAGAAATAGTGCATGATTTATACCGAGATGATTGCACATCAATTCCTTATTCAGAATCTTTGCCACATTCACTGGGGAAAAAAAAGGTTGGGTTTATTTCTGTCCTCCATTCTTCTGCCCTACTGGGCTTTTTCAGTTACTTTTCCCACTCACTCTCCTCTGCTCTTCCCATGTAACAACTATCAAACACAGCCAATAAATGGATTAAATCACACAAGCCTTCCTGTTGTATCCACTGTTTTTTTCACAGCTGAATAGTCCATAGCCATTCCATTCCATTTCAATTTATTGTATTTTAAGAGATTGAATATCACTGAATTGAACAAAAGAGATCACCCACCTGGACCCCTGCTTTCAATCCATTTTTAGAAGTCCTTCTTATAATCACAGCTCTAGACTATCAAATGAATCACAGTTCAGTAAATTTAACAATGCCAAAAATATCTATTCTAACATCAATATACATTTTCTTTTTTTTTTGGAACCTGGCACTGAGAGGAAAATTAAAATACAAGCTGCGGCTCTTTTACCTTTAAGATCTCTAAATTTTGTGCTACACAGACATTAAGGAAATTTCTGAATGAACCAGAAGGTGGCAACTTCTGGGTAATCCCACCAAAGCCAGGGGGAAGGGAAATCACTACTTTCACATTCTTTTCCTATTATTAAATGCAATACAATTAAATGCAAGCATTCCTAGTAAAAGAACTGAAGCCAATCACCACAAACTACACTACAGGGAAAATTAGGCAGAATTTATGCAGCAATACAAAAGAGAGTAGTGACACACAACACAACTTCTCACTAAAGGAGGAATAAATGGGCATTTACAGCTCAGAAATTTAGAGCCAGAAACAAAAGGGGAAACAAGACAGAGAGGAAGGGGAAGGGAAGGAGCATGTGTTTATTATCTCAAGATCTTAACTCCAGAGATTCCAGAGGGAGTCAAGAAGCAGCAAAGACATTCCAGTGCTGCTGCTTCTGACACAGACAGGTCTAATGCTGCCATTACCTGGCCTTACACAGTCGAGGATTGATGGGCAGCTCTTGAAACCTGACAGCTAGAAAGCTGCAATTTAGCAAGAACAGTTATTTTGAGCACTTAGTCTGGAAAAAGCTGAATTTAGCTCCGAGAAGAACGAGCTGCTGCCTATGATTGTCCCAGAAAGTACCTGACGACGGCAAAAGTTTCATATGGGGACTTTTAAAGCTTTAAAATCTACAGACACAAGCGGGAAATTATTGTCTGTATTTTTTCTGACCAGCCTAATTATAACTTTCAGCCCTGAAGTAACCTCCAGCATTCACAGAACTCATTTTAAATTCACTCTTCCCTCTACCCTAAACTATCATCTCATTTGTTATCTCCTCTCACACCCTGCTAGTAAGATTGGAAACCTCATATCCCAAACTAATTCTCTCCTTTACTGTTATCGGGTAACAACCCTCAGGATCACGAATTTAATCATGATAACACCACAATACACTGACAAGTGAACCCCAGTACTTCCAGTGGTTACACCAGCAGCAATAATTGGTGTTTTGTCATGTCAGAAGGTGACTGCAGATTTACCTCCCCAAAGAGGAGTGACTGGAGCAGTACAAGTAGCCTTGATGCAGTCCCTTCATCAAGAGGAGATACAGAGAACAGGAGAAAGGTTACATTTAATATCAGGTATCCTCAGAGAAAATATGATTCATTGACAAAGAGATTTATTACTAACTCAACTTTGCTTTTTAGAGGTTAAAATCTTTTCGTTGCTTAAAGAAAATGAAAAATAAAAGATATATTAAGTTCCCAGCAAAGAGAAATAGGAACTTATACACATTATTTAAGAATTTGCACTTTACACAACTCAATTTCCTCTCCCTCCTGCAATTATCTGTCTGCAGAGGAAATAACACACAACGTCCTGTGCCTGCCTAGGAGGTTCACCAGAACAATGAATATACAAGGCAATGACACATTATTTGGGGGGGGGAAAAAAAGAGAAAGAATCTGTTTGAGAACATTAAAAGCTTTTCTGCAGACAGGTCCATGACAGCAGAAAGAAGCATTGCTAAATGCAAACCAGATTCAGAGTATTTCTGACACCTGTACTGCAAGATAGTCATTAAGCGAGATGCTTTTGTTAGTAAATATGTTTTAAACATGTTCACTTGAACGGGCAGCATAAATGTCACTGCACTCAGGTGATTAAATCAATCCTGAAGCTCCCTCAGCCGTGGGTTCTGATGTGACAGCTCAGGGGTACCACCTTTAAGAGCCACACTGTTTTATGTAAATGTGAAGGTCCCTGACACATCACCCTCAGCACTCTCATGGAAGATATTCCTCTTGCTCAGATAAAATCCTCCCAGGTACCCGAGACTCCTGCTACTGCCATTACTTACCTGCCAACAGACAGCAACTTTTGAGATGGTGCAGCCATTAAGGCTGTTACTTTGCTGCTATTTGAGAGCTTTGATGTGACAACTTTAACTTTCACTTAACAGCCTCTCGACATCATCCTGCACAACCTCCAGGTGACACGGCAGCACTTTGAGGAGATGCAGCTCCAGCAATGGGCATCACAGTTAGAAAACAAAGGATATTGCTTAGCTAAGTCCTTCTCTGCAAGCTTTTGCTGCTTTGCTATTCTTTAAAGTGTTGAGTTTTCCATCCAGTTTGCATTTTTATCCTTTTTAAGGCAAACAATGGTGGTAAAGAACAACCAGTTTCAGTTGATTTATAGGGCACAGCTCAAGCTCATTTCAGTTTATCTTGCATTTTCTCCTACAGCCATACACCAGCAGACGGGTCAGCTAAAGAGTATTTCAAAGTAGCAGGGATCTCAGGAGAGGAGAGATAAATACAGCAGCATTTGTTAGGCTGGCAAAATGCCATTTGCCGACTTTGACCATGACACTTTATAACCTTTTTGGTTTAAATAAAGATCAAAAGCTCAGGATGTTGAGTTTCACCACCACTTCATGAAGTGCTCACAAGTTCCCTACCGTAACTAACCTTAAACATATTTATACATTAATAGGAGGCATTAAAAATATTACTTAAACTATTACATTGTATTAAAATATGACATTATATGGGGGTTGTTCAAAATCCAGCTGTCTCAAAGTATGTAGAATATTCATCTCATCTGTTCTTATACAAAAGTCACCACTTAGAAGTTCCTTCTGAAGACTGATGTTGTTTCATTAATCCTAAAATCTCTAAAAGCTGCTGTGAGTTGTCCATGGCTAACCAAATGCATAAATTTGGACCCCACAAACCCAAAATCACTTTCAGATTTCCTCCAAGCAATTATCTCCCCAGCAACTAAGGATGAAAGAAAATATTATTTTTAATGGTATGAGAAGAGTTAATAAGGAAGAGTGGTAATCAAACACAGACTCTACATTGTAAAGACAAAATGCTCATCCAGCCTCTTTTGCAGCAGAGTGAGAACACAGAGTAAGGTGCAGAACTGTATCCTTGCTGCTCCCCTCACTATAAACACTGGAAAATAAATACTGTAAGTATCTTCTATGCTTCTTTCTAACGTTTCCTTCCTGTGCCATTTCTTTTTCCATCTGACCACTCACTGCAGTGTTCATTCTATCCATGGTCTAGTACGAAGATCTGGGCAGCAGGCTGGGATTACAGATCCCAGCACCAAAATTTCCCAAATGAAGAAACCAAACTGGCTTCCAGCCCACGCTTTCCACAGGACAGAATGAGGGCCTGTATTTATACACCCTATCCAAGTGCTTTTCCCAGTAGGTTCTACCTTCCCACCAGCTGTGTTTCATCTCACTCTCCCAGCATCCTCGACTTCCTAACATCCTGCAGGTATTTAAAAAAAAATGCATTTAACACACCTTTCCACGGCATAAATAATAAGATTTAAGTAAAAAAAAATAAAATAAACCAAACCAACACAACACAACTCTGCAGGGATCCTGAAATCATGCTGAAAATTATAAAGCCAAGACTTTTTACATGTTACCCTACTGGCCATGTTTCCCTCAACAAAGAATTGTGCTTTCAAACACTGATGGGCTAAAACATCTCTGAAGAAATCTAAGCAAGGTAAATGTATGTTCTAGTCACTGCAAGACTTGCCTATAAAAAAACCCCCTCTGTTAATTCTCAGACTGTCTTTTTTTTTAATTGAAATTTCAACTGAAATAATTCCTTTCTCCTTATCTCTGAAGCAAGTAAAAGGGGTCTACAAGAGAGTTGGAGAAGGAATTTTGACAAGGGCATGTAGTGATAGGACAAGGGGGAATGGCTTCAAACTGACAGGGGGCAGGGTTAGATGGGATGTTGGGAAGGAATTCTTCCCTGTGAGGGTGGGGAGGCCCTGGCACAGGTTGCCCAGAGAAGCTGTGGCTGCCCCATCCCTGGAAGTGTCCAAGGCCAGGTTGGACAGGGCTTGGGATAGTGCAAGTTGTCCCTGCCCATGGCAGGGGCTTAGAATGAGATGATCTTTTAGGTCCCTTCCAAACCAAACCATTCTAGGCTTCCATGACATTTAATTTCCCTCACTTTCTTACTGTAAAGACTGGTTAATTTATCCAATGTCCCAGGCTATTTACAGAGAGATCAAGGACATCTCTACAGTTTCCTGTATTTGTCACACCACATCTGTCACAGCATAACCAGGGTGAATACTCTGTTTCAAGTCATAGCTCCGTTTTTCCTAGAGGCAGAAATTTCTGAGAAACCTTGAGTGAGTGAAAAGAGACCTGTATGTTTGGGCTAGAATGGAATAACATTGGACAACAAGACCTTCCCAGAGAAGGACAGTGCAATACTTGCCACATCCAGTCCACAACTTCTACACAAGAGATGTGCTTGTGCCTGAACTGCCCCCTCCACAAACACAGAGCTGCAGGCCCAGGAGAGAAAGGCAGAAGTCGGTAATTCACCCTAAAGTCTTAATTTCCAAGAATAACCACTCATTAAAGTTCACACATTGAACAAAACTGGCACTTGCACAAACTTCACCACATGTGGCTCAGGTTGTACCCTCCAGCCCTTATCACAGCCTGGAGCACGAAAGTTGTCCTGCTTGGGGAGGGTGGTTTCAGTCTCCAGTAACTCACCTAATCAGTCCTAATTAGCCCGAGTCATTGAAGAGCCTTCTGCCCTATTAAAGATTCATTCCCTCGGATATGCCACTGCAGAAATTGTTTCCTGCTGAGGCAGCCTCTGATGTCTGCTCTGCAGAGGAGCAGCACCAAGGAGGGCTCTTGCACCAGCAAGACACAAGGCTAATAAAATCAATTCTTGAAATTTGAGACAGCCTCCCAAAACCAGTCACCGGGTATGCATGTAATCACACTCCATAATTATTCTAATTTGCACAATTAAGAGCTGGATAAACACCATACATTTAAATGAAAAACCCCAGGCACTGGCTGGTGCTGCTACTGGAATATTTTAAAATCCAAAATATCCAACGCGGTTGATGACAATTTCGGCAACCATGCAACACGAGAGCACCTTACTGAAATCCAGTTAGATACTTGCCACCAAACCAGAAGAATAAGAACAAAGCACCGAAATAGTTTTTCCCATAGCTCATTAGCACTGTTTTCTTCACAACCTCATCTTTCGGTAGAGTCGCAACCGACACAATGGTTTAAATGCTCCTGAGATGCCCGTCTCCTGCAAGCTCCCCTCTCCCCCAAAAACCTCCCACAACAAAAGCCACCCTATTTAGGGAGACTGCTGCTGTTGCAGAGCCAGGTTACAGCAGAAATCCCAGGGCAGGCTAAGGAACAGACTTTAAACACACATTCCTCTGGATAAACATCTTGTCCATGGACAAAGGTTTCGGCATTTCCAGGCTGCCATCTCACACTGGAGATCAAAGATGAAAACAGCAGCAGTACCCATCACCTCTCTGCCCGCATTTCTCCTCCCAGGCACCCAAAGCAACCCTGTGAGCAGTTATCTTTCCCATCAGGCAAGATGCTTCTCGTACTCACCGCTCCACGTCTTTGCCTGCACCAGCACCTTCCTCACCAGGCTTGCCATACTGGAATTTTTACCCGTGTTGTCTAAACCTGCTCAGGGCCAAACCAGGGGGAAGGGGTAAAAAGGGACGCCTGCATCTCGTCCCTGCTCCTCCAGCAGCCCCGTGGCTTTTGCTACTGAGGCTGCTCAGCATCTGAAGGAACAAGGCTGAGCACACACACACACACACGCGTGCATGCACACGCACAGGAAGCTTGGAACTGAATCAGGATTAAAGGGACTGACTTCCTTCTTCATGCTCCAGTATCTCGGCTGTAAACAAGCCCTGCACGTTAGCTAAGCCAAGCCGAAAAGTCCAGCAGTGAAGGACAAAAGCAGGGAGTGGCTCCGGCAAGGAATAACTATTTTAAATACACAAACATCTTCCCATCAGATTAAAACTGGGCTTTTAAATTAGGCAAATTCTGAGGCCATTGTTGGGACTCAAGACAAACAGGAGACGCTGCTTCCTCCTCTGGAGAGGGCTTCTGGATTTCCAGGACGAAGTGTCCCATAAGCATTCCAAGCGTTTGGGCAAAGGACTCGAAAAGTGTTCGTGGTACTCCAGGGCTGGAAGGCAAAGAAGGGAGAGACAGATGCAGAAACAAGCCCCAGAGGAGGCACCAACAGCTACAACTGCTGCACCTTGTAGGAGCAATGGTAGGAGCCATGGGGAAGCAAGGGATGGCTGGGTCAGCCCACGTGTCAGCCAGTCCCCAACTCTCCAGGAACAAGCTTTGCCTGGCTGGAATGTGTGTGTCTGTGTGCAGGGGTCAAACACATCCTCCCCAGGCGTGTTTCATGCACAACCTGCTTGTGTTCTGGGAGATCTCCACCTCACCACACACGGCCTTGGGCTCCTTTAGTCTCCAAGGGGTTTTCCCCACCATTCTGAGGCATTTACCTCATGGCAGCTCAACCTCTGAGCACACAGAACACACCAGCACCGCGCACCAGACACACCACCAAACCCTTCTGCACAGATCCAGAGGGCTCTAACATTTGCCTGGTTGCTGGCAACAAAAGCTCTCTTGCCAGAGACTATCCCTCTGTGGATACACTAATGAAGCACTGCTTGACCTCTGTGGTAAAGGCTGAGTGAGGAGAAAGCCAGCACTGGGCAATCCTTAGCCCCAAGGTGGTAAGTAACAAGTGCCTCTCTGAAACAGCTGCCATCCTATGCCTTTTCAGACATGTTTTTTATTTATCTTTCTATCAAAGATCACTTATCTCATAAAAGACCTTTATTACATCTAAACTGAAGCACAGAAAGTGCTGCAACTATTCAAACATTCTTTTTATTACCACCTTGCAAACTGGCTACTAAAAGACTCTCCGTTTTTTCTTACTCTCTTAATAAGGCAACAGCAGATTCCATTGTCCTCCCCTCCTCTTTCCACCTCGTCTTTCAAGAAATCCAATTCTTACAAAAGTAAAGTACGATCAAACTGCTGCTATCCCTTCAGGTAAGTGTGAGATCAAGGGGCTGGGGTCAAAAAAGAAACAGTGCTGCTCTCAGAATCAGAAAGTTCACAGGAACCTTTCCAGGTGCACTGGACGAGGTTCACAACAATCCTGTCCATAAGAGAAGTCCAACTGCAGAGAGGCAGGGGAGCACAGGACAAGCAGTGTGCAAGCTCAGCAGCCTTCTGGCCAAAGGGCTCCTTCTCCTTGTTCCACTGCCCAAGCTTGAGCAGCAACACTTCATTACAGAAGAGCTGCACACAGTTCAAACCTTCATTGCCATTAACCAGGAACAAGCTGCCAGCACGTAGGAGTTTGACTGAGAAATCATCCCTCTGTCTTTGCTCCCCTTCACTTGACTGGGTTTGGGTTGAAAGGGACCTAAAAGATCATCTTCTTCCAACCCCCTGTCCTGGGCAGGGACACCTTCCACTAGCCCAGGTTGCTCCAAGCCCTGCCCAGCCCTGGACATTTGCAGGGATGGGGGAGCCACAGCTTCTCTGGGCAACCTGTGCCAGGGCCTCCCCACCCTCACAGGGAAGAATTCCTTCCCAACATCCCATCTAACCCTGCCCTCTCTCAGTTGGAAGCCATTCCCCCTTGTCCTGTCATTCCAGGCCCTTGTAAAAATTCCCTTCCCAGCTCTCTTGTAGACCTTTCAGGTACTGGAAAGGGCTCAGTGGTCTCCCTGGAGCCTTCTCTGCTCCAGGCCGAACAACTCCAACTCTGTCAGCCTTTCTTCACAGGAGAGGTGCCCCAGCCTCTTCTCCAGATCATCTTCATGGTCCTTCTCTGGACTTGCACCAGCAGGTCCACGCCCTTCTTACAGGGGAGAGTTTTGTGTAGCCCAATAGAGCAGCCAACTGCCTCAATACAAGTGTCCATGCTATGCACACATCCACTGAAAGACGCTCAGAATTTAATTAAAGTGTAATGAAATCACTGCTGCAGTACAAAACATAAATCACTTCTTTAATACCCGTCAGCCAAAGAAGGCCTCACATTAACACCCTCGACTCTGCCAAGTACTGAAACAATTACCACATGAATATTAACGGGGGTTCCTTGGCAGGATGATGGGATTGTCACGGGGAACCTCAGGAGATGCCTCAAATTTGTATCAGTGAACAGAGCGATTCCTTGGGGCAACAGAGGCTCCTCAGCCTGGCTATGAGGGGGTTCCACGTAGTAAAAATAACAAGGCCCAGGATGAGACTCCTCGGGAGCAAGGAAAAGAAAACGCGGCTGCTTCCAGCAGCAGCGCTCTGAGGAATCACAGCCCCTCGTGCTTCAGAAAGGGAAAAATGTGGGAGCAGCTCTGCTGTTTCCCACACCCCATAAGGGGGAGAAAAATGGGCTTGAATGTGGGATCTATTTAAGGTCAGGTCAAAAGAAGAGTCCGGTCAGTTGACCCCTTGAAGGGGTTTTCTGGGATAAACCAACACCGTGACATACAGAGAATGGACTGAGGAGAATGGAGAGCAGCACACAGGCTTCAGACCAGCAAAGCTGTGCTCAAACTCTTCCACTGGCTTCCACTATCAACCCCACTTCCCCAACAGCTGGGGCTTTCACCTCTTACACATCAAATTGAACAGTATGTTTTACACTTCTGTGGTGAAAGCTGATTACAGCTCCTCAGCTGGCCCCAGAAACACAAGGAATCATGCAATTCCCTGAGGTGAGCCTAGGATTTTGGCTCTCTTGGCAGCCAAGACTTGCAAACAATCTTCAAAGGTTTAATGCTTTAAACTAAAGTTTCACCAGCAGCACCTTAAATCTGGGCACCGTCCCCGTAGCTTGCCATGTGATTATGGACAGTCACAGTAAAAACTGGTTCCTAACAAGGAATAAATACAAGGTCAATCATACTTTTAATGTTACATATAAACCTGGTAATTAGAATTTTTGTTTCAATTACAAATATACTCAAACCCAGAGAGATTATAACCTCGGGTATTTAGGACCCCAGGATACATTTTAAGCTTGGGATCCACATATTTATGATACACGATTCTGGACCAAGACACATAGAGGGTGTTGTGATTTCAGGTCACATTTGTTCTAAGGATCCACCAGCACCTCTGATTTTACAGGCTTTACCAAAAAGGAAGGACATCCTCTCCCCACCCTTAAATAAAGCTGCTTCTGCAGACTCTTAAAAAAAAAAAAAAAATAAAGAAGAAGAAAAAAAAAGAAACAAGTTGACACCCAGCACGCACAGTGACCTGATGTTTTCCACACTTTTGCCCTCTGATAAGCACAAAAATGCCTTCTGCTGGGCGTTTTCCCTGTTAACCTTCCTGAGCAAAGCCATTAATGCTTGGAAGAGAACAGAACCTAATGCAGTAGGTAATGATACTAAATATAAGCAGTGAATCAAATCACTTTGTTTCTCGGGCATTCAGCTTAACGAGATGCTTCAGAAGTTCAAAAACACAGTCCCTGCCTGTGCAGACCCCAGGACAGCTGATCATTCCTCATTTTTATGGGGTTTTTTGGGGGGTTAAGTGAAATGTATTCTTCGAAATAGAGTTTAACAGAACTCTGTGAAACAGATGCAGTTCAGCAGTTGCTGTTAAAAAAACTCCTCACTGGTGACCACCAAACAAAACATTATTACAACTGGCCTAAGTAAAGAGAAAGGAGGGACAGAAGAAAGCACACAGGGCAGGGAGTGTCCAGGACACCGCTGGGATTCCTTTCAGATCGCTCCTGCCACGGGTTTGGCAACAAAACCATGGAATCACAGCATGCCCTGTTCAGGCAGGACAGATTAACCTGGCTTGGATGGTCATGCAATGGGGAATCTGCTCCCCAACTCGTCCAACTCCAGCAGAAGGACAAGAAGAGGCCAAGTGTTCAACTGCCCTTGGAAGCCAAGTCTCCAGGCTGGCAAAGTGACAAAGCCAGCAGGAGATGCTTCCCACTGTGCAAAGGACAGTGGGAGGCTGCTTTTGAAACAGAGAAATACACACTTGTCAAAAGGAAGAGATTAAATATCTAATGGACAAGTCAATGGAGGAAATCAATGGTGCATTAATAGCTTCGATCAAAGTATT